>NC_080451.1:3773076-4087500 GCF_028018845.1 Melospiza georgiana
GCCGTTCCCTCCACTCCTGTCCCTGGGCACCAGAGGGAAGAGGTTCCCACAGCCCCAGCCAGGGACCCGCTCCCAAGGCTGTTGCCATGGCCACCAGGGCTGGGACCAGCTGGGATGCTCAGTTTCCACGGGCCAGGCTTCAGGAATGGGATTCCCCAATTTGCTGCTCCTGCTAAAACCGCGCTGCCCTCCCTGCCCTCCCACCTCCCGTGAAAACCACAAAAGGCAAAGATCCTGGGCTGAGGTAAGGGCAATTTATTGGGAACAGAAATGAGACAAGGAACAAATGGAACAGAAACAATATTGATAACAGAAGGGATAAAAAAACCTGTTTACAGGGAAAACTAAAACACAACTCACTGGGTTTGCCTGGCCACATATTTCCTTCTGCCTGGAAAGGACACCCTTCTCCTCAGGGAGAGAGAGAGAATCCCTTTCCTGCTCCTGGCAATGACCCGAGGTGGGAGTGAATGTAATGACACAGCCATGGCCAGACCCTCATCTTCTTCTATCCCACATCATGTCATTGGCAGGAGCAGGAAACGGGACAGGTGTGTTCCTAGCATGGATCTGAATGGAAAAGAGATCACCAGGGCTCTTCCCAACATGGATCCTCCAATTATGGATGAAGCTGGGGCAGTGCACAAAAGTCCTCCTGCATTGGGGCATTGGCAGACCTTCCCTTACATCTATCACAGCATCCTGAGTGGGTCGCTGCTGGTGAGAGAGAGACGGTAAATCTTGTGTCTTGATCAGAAGGCTGGATTTATTGATATATTATATATAATACACTATAACTATACTAAATAGAATAAAGAGAGAAGTTGCAGAGCTTGCTAGCTAAGCTAAGAATAGAAAGAAAGAATCTATAACAAAGTTGTGTCCAGGGACTCTGTCCCTAGCTTGCACTTTGTGATTGGCCCTTAATTATAAACAAGAAGCCTGAGCCAATCAAGGTGCATCCCATTACATTCCACAGCAGCTGATAACAATTGTTTACTTTCTCTTCTGAGGCCTCTGCCTTCCAGAAGACGCAGAAATCTGAAAGAAAGGATTTATGTGAAGAAAATGTCTGCGACATCTCACCTTTCTAAATTGTATAAATTAAAAGAAAAATGCTGATGTGGAATGAACAGGAAATTTCTTCACCTGTAAAATATACAATACTAACAAATCACTAAAACAATCCTACAATCTAAGAAAAATGCAAAACACAATGCAAAGAGAATTCAAGTCCATGCAGCTGAGTTTCAGGAACAGTCCAAGAGCCGAAGTTGTTCCCTTGGAATATCTGAGAGTCCTTTTGGTCCTGAAACAGACTTCTGCAAAAGAGTTCCATCAATAGTTATCAAAAACCATTGACACTCTTACAACAATTTCAAACAATTTGAACAACTTTGGAATGTCCTTTTCTGGCCCTTCAATGCTTCAGTGCTTCAGAGCTGCTGCCCACTATTTTCAATCTTTTTTATTTAATTTAATTTTTTTTTTAATCGAAAAGCAAAAGAGCAGCAGCCGAGCAGAGCAGTGCCAGAGAAGGAAAGGCCCTGGGGGCCCTGGCCCATGCTGGACAAGGAACCCCAAAACTGGCCCACAAAGGGGGACCAGGACCAGTAGGACAAACCAGAATTCCCAGAAACATCAGGAGGCCACACAGTGGGCCCGGCCCAGGAACTTCCTGAGCCCAACGGCCCATGCCAAACTGGGTAGTGAGATGCTTCCTTTCCCCAATACCACTGAGGCATGCCAGCAGCAGGGAAATAGAAGCCTTCCCCAGAAATGCCATCTGGGGTCTGGAGATGTTTGTTCCCCACAGCAAACCAGCTATGGTCTCCTCCAGCTGTGCCCTCTCCCTCTGCAATGCATCAGGTTTGTCTTCCATCCGCTTCATGGCATCACCCCCACTGGGCTGGGGACCAGAGGCAGGGCTCTCTGGATGCCCCTGCCCCCCCATGCCACTAGGGCGCAAGAGAGGCGGCAGAGATGGGAGCCGCCATGGGATCATCCCCGAAAAACCATCCCCCAACCCGCCGAGAATGCTGATCTTAAAAACAGGCAGCTGGACTGCCGCAACTGTCAGCTGGCAGGCAGCCCTCGCTCCACAAAAGGAGAGACCAGCCTCTGGGGCCGCTGCTGGGGCAGCCGGTCGGGGATGGTCCGGGCTCGAACAAGCCACCGCTTCCAGGGCAGTCTCTGACGCCGACACGGAGGGCTGAGCCTCCGACAACGGCAGAGCCGCTGGGATGGCCAGCAGAAGCAGCGGGGGGGAAGCCGGAACTGGGGAGGGAATCACGCTGAGCGTGGGATCCGCCGCGGGCTGCCCTGAGGTTCCTGCAGGTTCAGGACCGTCTCCAACACCGTTCTGAACAGGGACTGTCTCGGCTTGAGGCAGCGGGAAGGCCAATGGAAGTGGCGGAGGGGCCGAAGGAGCCGATGAGGTCTCCTCCTCCACTGAGCCGGAAGCTGGAGACGCATCCTCATTGTTGCCTAGCAACAGCTCAAGCACCAGAAGTGCCTCTTCTGCAGTCTCCAACACAGGCGCTGGCAGGGGCGGGGAGGCCGGTGAAGCCGTGGGCGGGACCGCCTGGAGAGGCGGAGACAGGATCGCCTGGAATGACAGCGCTGGTAGGGCCGAAGAGGCCTTAGAGACCGTGCCGCCCCCATGTCTGAAGGAGGCGGAGTCTGCGAGGCCGGCTGTGGCAGCACCGCCTCCTCCCATCCCCCCGGAGAGAGAGAAGGGGGGGAGGAGAAGGTTGCCTCTGCGCATGCTCCAGAGAAAGAGTAAAAAAAACTTCTTCACGCGGCGCAGTTTCGCCCCCCGCCGCCATGAAGCGGGGGGGGTGGGAAGCCCAAAGTAATCACCCACCGGGTCTTCTGCCAGGGACAGTGGAAACGGAGCCTGCCCATAACAGTTAGAAATCCATTGAAAGGTGGCTGCTCTGCATCTCAAAACTGGGAAGAGCTTTATAAATGCTGGGTAGATAAAAGGAAAAGGACCTCCTTGACTGTAGACGAACTGGATATTTGAGTCCAGGCATTCCCAGACAAAACCATCCAAAGCGTATAAGACATCAGTAAAGAACCCAAAAAGCTTTGCCCATCGAAAGAACTCATAGAGATCTGTTTTTTCCAGAAAAAATCTGTCTTCTCTACACCAGTGTTGCCAGAGGGCAATATAGGTCTCCTCTGAAGGGGTAAACTGAACCTCTCCTTCCAGGGCGTGTCCCCCATATAAACAGCCATAATTTTCTCGCGGCTGAACCCTCAGGGATAGAAAAATGAACAGTACCTTTTTCAAAAGTCCAGCTTGCTCTGGCCAGCTCTGCAGGTATGCTGCTCTTGTCTACCATCTTCCAGAAGGTTTTCCAGAAGAAGGTTCTCTTTGTGGTCAGCCTTGGCTGTGAATTCTGTCCAAATCAGGATCTTCAGTTCTTCAGCTCCTGGCTTGAATCGACTTCTGTGGTCACTTCAAAGCAACCATCAAATGCTACACATAACAGGATTTTTACCCAGTGCAGCAATTTGCTTCTCTGGTCTTATCAAATTAATTTCTGCTCTGACACGAGGGGTCACCAGATATTAAAGCATCCTGAGTGGGTCGCTGCTGGTGAGAGAGAGACGGTAAATCTTGTTTCTTGATCAGAAGGCTGGATTTATTGATATATTATATATAATGCACTATAACTATACTAAATAGAATAAAGAGAGAAGTTCCAGAGCTTGCCAGCTTGTTTTGCAGAGAAAAGAAGAAACCTCACAACTTTATAAAAGTTGTAAAGCCCGGTATGTTTATTTACGACACGCGCCGGACGCAAGTCCCCCAACAAGGCATGCATGCTTCTGAAGACCTCGGGTCTTCTTTTATCCCCCTTCCAAATGCATATGCATACAGTTTCACAATAAGTTCATACATATTCATTCCACGTGACATTTAGCACCAGTTCTTCTTTATCAAAGGAATTTCTAAGTTGGGGGCAAATCGACCTTGTGGTCTTTTCTGTTTTTCTTTCTCTGTCTCCTTGCTGTCTCGGCATGCGAGTTTTTCCTTCAGCTTTGGCCTCATAGACTTTTCACCTTTCTTAGACACTTCACCTAATTCAGAATGGATCTTTACTCTGTCTCATTTCCCCCTTTCCTAGGAAATAAGTAAATTCTTTTACTTAATGAAAACCTTCATGACAGTAAGTGTCTTTTAGCGCTTCACCATGTGCTTTTGACAAAGATGTTAGTACAGCTATTCGTTGTAGCATTCTACAGTTCCAAATTAACAATATAATAGATAATCTTAAGCTTATCCCAACTAATATTAGTAAAACTACAATGGGGTGGCACAACTTATTAAAGATTCCATTTGCAGTTGGTGACCACCCAAAGATCACATCTCACCAGTAATGATCCATATTTTGTTTTATTCTTTGTAGAACTCTGGTTATCTCCTTTGTATTATGTTGGACAGTAATTAAGGTTTTCTTTCCGCTTCCTTGGATTCCTTTCAAGCCTTCCAATAGGTCTTGGTGCTTAATTAATTGTTTTACCAATGTAAGGTTCATCCCACTAGGGGTAGGTGGTAGTCTGTGATACATTGTGTAATTGGCTTAAATCAGCTGGTGGGATGTTACTGGTACCAAATACCAAAAATCACACCAAATAATCTTAACAAAATTACAAATACAGAGATTAGAATGGTTTCTACTAGACAGAATAACATCATTGCTATCAATTTGTACAGCAGCACAAGCAGTTCTCAAGCATACCCCCTTTTCCAGTATATACGAGCACAGTTTTCTGGTCAGTGACTGGATGAATTTCAAAGTGACAAATACTCTGTTCAGTGTCCAAACACACATCCTGAGCATTAATAGTATTACTTTCACAAATGAATCCCATCTGTTCTCTAGTAATGCAGGATTCCAAGTTTACTGTCTGCCACTTTCCATTCATCTTTCGTGCCCACACTCTATGTTCTGAAGGATAGAGTATTGTTTTTTCATGGTTTAATCCTAGGGCAATGATGGGATGGATAACATAAACAGTGGCATTATGTATGGTAAGCACAAAGGCAGTTGCCACATTAGAAACAGGATCATAGGTGAAATTCACCATAGTCTGCCAGGATTGAAAGTTCCTTTCAAAATCAATTGCATTATCCAACACAATTTCTTGAATTTCAGCTGGAAAATTACCTTCACCCCTTTCCCATATGATCAGAGCTGCTGTTGCTTGTATCCATAACTGTGCTTGTATACAACTGAAAGCTAAAGACACATTATCTTGAACTTACTAAGTGCTTCTACTATTAACTTGTGGTCTTGGTCCCCGGCCTTTTCATACTTCCTTACTTTGGCAGTACTTTTGAAATCTGTCACTGGCTAGTTCTTAATGCCAATAGAGATTACTATAAAGGCTGCTTCAATTTTGTTAGGCCACCTGCTGCAGTGGCCAGTTTATTCACCAGTATTTCTGAATCAATTCCATTTAAAACTCCTAATCTTGTCCCTAATATGCCAGTTAGATGTTTGTTATGGGGAACAGGAACTGCTTTCTGTCCATGACAATTCCTGCCAGAGGGATGTGCTGGGCTCACACTGCAAATTCAGACACACTTCACAAGTGTATCTGACAGAGGTTTAGGTCATATCTGAGGCAGATGTTTATTCTGAAATGTAGAGACCTCAGGAATCTCCTTCCCCCTCCAAAGCACTTGATTTCCCAGATGTGTGGCAAGCAGGAATGTCTCTCCTGGTCTACAAAACCTCACTCACCTTGCCCCCAGCTTCAGGTCCAAGCCTCAAGTAAATAATGAAGGGGAAGTCTGAGAGAAGAGCCTAAATTCATTGCAGTGCCTCAGAAAAACTGGGATCAGGTTTCTGCTACTTGAAACACTCAGCACAAAAGTGATGCTCAACCTACAGCCTGCTGCTGAGCTCTGAGCGGGGGTCTCTCTCTCTCTCTCTCTGCCTCTTTTAAGCAGATTCCAACTGCCTCAGACTGGGACAGTCACTGATCCAGATCTCAGTAGGAAAAGGGATAGCTATAAATAAAGAAAATCACCTTCCTTGCTTGGGTTAATTTACCACCTGCAATTCAGCACCCTTTACCAGCCATTAAGAGTCTGAACTAGTATGGGGTGTATAAGGCTCTGCTGTGGTAAAAAGTGCAGTGTCCACTTTGAATTCAAATGAAAGTCTGATAGTAATTTGAGCTCAAAGGCAGGTCACTTCTACAGGCTGTATCAAGGTGAAATTACACCAACAGTCTGATTCACTTAGGTTATCACAGACTTCCTGGTGTTCATATACACCAGGGGAGGTTCAGACACTAATTACATCTGGTCTCTCATAAACTACCCTATTGATGACCTGGCACCCTACTTTGATTTCTTCTCCTCTGATTCCTTGAAGTGTCCACAGTTCCTGTTCCTGCCATTCTTGCTCCTCACATACCTGATTCTCGTGGATTACTACAGTAGATATGTTTAAATCTTTTATCTCAGAAGGTTTTCCTATGGATCCAGTATACTGATTAAATGGCTGGGACCAAGGCCATTCAGCATTACTTTGAATAGAGGTACTCTCAAGTTCTAAAACTTCAGTTATGATTACACACAAAACAATTCTACAAACTAAAATATGAGCTACTCCCGACCGCAATGTACTCATTTTGCCCGAGTAAATTTTAATCTCAGTTCATTGTCTCCTGGCGTCACTCCTTAAGGGGTTTCTGGGCCTTCTTCACCCGAGAGTGATGAATCCAGCCATTCTGCTCCTTTATTTTGATTGCAGTGAAGGTGGTGAGAAGTACTTGCAGTGGTCTCTCCCACTGTGGTTCCGAAGTCTTCTCTGTAAGAGACTTAACATATACATCATCCCCAGGCTATCTAACTCCCTGCTCCGAGCTCCAGCCACATGTTTCTCAATTACTCTGAGCTGTTTGCTTAATGCCACCATGTAGGTAGACATTCTGGACATTCCCTTTGTATTCTATATGGTCTTCTATAAGGCATTCCAAAAGGACTCAGCATTCCTTTAGCTCAAGATTTAGTTTGAATTTGCAATAGTGCTAGTGGAAGAGCTTGGGCTAGGGTAGATTAACTTCTTGCCCCAGTCTTATGATTTGCTGCTTAATCAAATGATTCATTCTCTCTACCTGGCTGCTTGATTGGGGGTGGTATGGGGTGTGAAGTTCCTGATCTATGCCCAGATGGCTACTAATCTGTTGTACTATTTTGGAAATGAAATGTGATTCTTTATCTGAGGATATCGTGGCTGGAACTCTGAAGCGTGGTATTATTTCTTGTAAAAATAATCTGGTCACCTCTTGAGCTTTGACAGTTTTGGTGGGGAATGTTTCTGGCTACTCTGAAAATGTATCTATCAATACTAGTAAATACTGATACCCCCCTTTCCTTGGGAGTTCTGAAAAGTTAATTTGCCACTGCTGTACAGGCCCATGGCCTCTCCCAGTCTGACCAAGTTTTGGCCGGGGGCGTATTTTGGGGTTAGTCTGGAGGCAAGGATCACATTGTCGGCTTACCTGAGTGATAGTGGCATATAAATTCCTGACAACGATACAACGATTGTTTCAATCAGATGTGTGTTCTAGAAAGCCTGTGGAAATTACTGCTTCAAAGTCAACACTTCATTTTAATGCACTCTGTATCACTTGCAGCCTTGGTCATTTCAAAAAAGGAGTCACACTATAAAAGGCTTCTAAGTAGTTAGGCCCTAGTGTGTTTTCTAGTGCCCTTCCTTCACTAGTAACCACGAAAATGGGAAGGGATTACTAGCTCTCTTTTAATGGTAGCCCACCCCTTGCAGTTGTACGTCTCTTTTGGTTAGTATTATTGTATTATGGCTTACCTTCGAGGAAAATCTGTACCTCACCCTTTGCTGCTTTCTTTGCCTCTCCATCCACCAGCTCATTTCTTTCCTCCAATTTTAAGCTCACTCTCTAGTGTGCCTTAATATGCCTTTTCAGGTAGCTGAACTGTTTCCAGCAGCTGGATTGTCTCTTCTTTCTCTGTGAGGTCAGCAGTCCCCTCTCTTTCCAGATGGCTCCATGTGCATGTATGACTCCAAATGCATTCCTTGGGTCTGTATAGATGGTTATTCTCCTCCCTTTTGCCCTTTCCAGGGCACGGGTCAGGGCAATTATCTCAGCTTTCTGCGCAGAGGTACCTGTTGGTAAGGGTCCAGACTCGATTATCTCTCTGCAGGTAGTCACTGTGAACTTTGCAATGTCGCTTTCCTGTCAGTGAACCATGTCTCTGCATCGTCCGGAGGAGTGTCCCTTAAGTCTGGGCGGCTGGAGTAGGTAGCTTTGGTGGTCTCTAGGCAACTATGGTGTACTGCTTCTCCTTGATTCCACTGAGAAAAGAAGCTGGGTTGACAATATTAGTCACCACTATCTCTACATAAGCTTGCTCTACCATGATGGCCTGGCATTTCAGAAACCTCTGCGGTGAGAGCCAGTGGCCACCCTTTACTTCCAGTGCTGCGGACACTGTGTGGGACACTAGCACAGTCATTTTTGTCCCAGGGTAAACTTGCATGCCTCTTGAATATTCAGCACGACTGCTGCTACAGCTCTGAGGCAACCTGGCCAGCCTTTGGCTGTTGCATCTAGTTGCTTAGAGAAGTAAGCAACTGCCCTTCAGTAAGGGCCCAAGTCCTGAGCCAATATTCCCTGGGCAATTCCTTGCGTGGAAAAATAGAAAGAATGGTTTACTTACATCTGGAAGTTTCAAAGCTGGAGCCGACATGAGGGCATTCTCTCTAGCTGGCGAAAGGCCCATGTGGTGTCTTGTGTCCACTGGAGATCTCTGTTTCCATTGGCAATAAGAGCATAGAGGGGTCTGGCGAGCAGTCCATAATTATAAACCCACAGCTGGCACTACCCTGCCACACCTAAGAAGGTTCAGAGTTCCTTCGTTGTCTGGGGTTTCGGGGTTTGGCATACGGCTTCCCTGCCTTAAAGCCTGCTGCTCAGCACTCACTTCTTACTCCAGGTAGATTACCTTCTGTTTCAATTCCTGTGCCTTTTTCTTTGAGACTCTGTGTCCTTGGAGTCCTAGGAAATTCAAAAGGCCTACCGTCCAGGCTTCTCTTGCTTCCCTCGTCCGAGTGGCTACTAGATGATCGTCCACGTACTGCAACAGCCTCCTTTCCTCTTGTGGATCTTCCCGGGACTCTGGGTCTTTGCAAGCTGTTCTCCAATCGGAGTGGGGAATCTTGAAGCCTTCAGGCACATGGACTATGTGAGCTTGAGTTTGAATGCAAAAATTTCCTGGCTGGCTTCGTGGATAGGAAGGCAAAAGGAGGCATCTCTTAGGCCTAAAACAGTGAACCAGGTTAGCTCAGGTGTTAAACAAGTCAGTAAGGTATATGGATTTGCTACCACAGGGTATAAATTCTGTGTTATCTTCTTGACAGCCCTTAATCCAGTACTATCAGTTATTGGGCTGATTCCTTCCTTATTTTCCTTTTGAGGGTACTACTCAGTTCTCACTAGTTGTGTTCTTTCCTTAAACTTGATGCTCATGGGGGAGCACCTTTCACTCTCCCTGGTACAGCAGAGGCCCATAGCCTTGAAAACACTTGTTTACTTATTCTAATATCTCCTCACTAATGTCTTTCTTAATTTCAGTGTCTGTTAATGTTAAGCCTAACATCTTTATATCATTTGCCTCCAGAGTAACATTTCTCATTTGAGAATGCTTAGCAAATTGAGCGAATTGTACAAAAGCTTTTAGGTACACATAGTACACATGTTACTTTAAAGGTTTGCACAAGTATGCCTTCTCAGACTGGCCAGTTGTTCATTCCCCACACTACGACATAAACATTCTCCACAGGTACTAAATCTTTATTAAAACTGAGTATATGACCCTTGTGTCGACAAAAATTCTTCCCTTTTGGGGAGGTCATCTTTACCCTTCTTCTTTTCCCTTGGGAGGAGCCTTTAGCAAATCATATGTACTCATTTTGTGAACTGTGATTGCTTTGCATTTCAGCATGATAATCCTTGCCTGATTTCATACATTGCTATCTTATGCTGCATGCTGAACAACATGTTTGATTTGCTTTCTCTTTGCCTTGTTTTCCTTTTTTAAGGGCCAAGACCGGAGGGCGGTCTGATCTTACAGTTTCTTTGCCATTCTGGGTGATTTCTTAAAACACAAAGACATTTCAACATACAAAAACTCTATCTCATTTATCCTCCTGTTTTAAAACAGTACTAACAGCAATGAAGTATTATAAATCTTTTTTTTTTCTGAGCTGCTCCTACTGGCAGCCTTCTCCCAGTGAGCCCCTCCCAAAAGGGGCTAATTTAGGAACCTCTTTGCTCTGGTCAGTTCTCATTATTTATTTCTCCTTGCCCTATCTCGTTTCCACTCAAACCTTTTTACAGACCTCCACAGTAGTTTCTCAACTTTCCTCCTATACACACAGCTCCAGGTGGCAGGTATCAGATGTGGTTCCCACACACAAGTTCTAAGACCTTAGGTTCTGAATCCGCTTGACCAGAAACTTCTAATTTACATGTGCCCTGACACTTATTAGAACAGCAAAACCAGTGTTTCTCATAAACACCGCACTGCAATAATACCTGCACATCCAGCTTTTGCTCACAGGCCATTCCCGTGTTCCCTGGAGAGACAGGGGAACAGTGTGCCCAGGGGACAGCCACTGTCACCTCACACAGCATGCTAATCAAAAACGTGACATAGACACTATATTCTGATCAAACAAAATATCAGTCTTTTCTAGTTCTCTTCTTGCACAATCTAATTAAGCCCTGTGTCTACTTACACTTGTTTTACTGCTTTGCAAAAAGGCTGTGCTAGTCACAGCCGAAACTCTGATATGCCCACAGACACAAACACTCGCATCCGCACCCCCTCCCTTTATCTCAAATTCGCTAGAGCCAAGGCTTGAATTGCTGTGAGGGGGGAATTCTTGGAATTCCTTTAACTCATAAATCACCGTACTATAGTTCTCCTATGTAAAATGCCACTCTTGTTGCAACAAAATCTTAAAATCTCCACAAACACTACTATACAATCTGAGAATCAAATTACCACAATGCAGCTGAAGAAAATCACCACACAAAACCACTGGGAAAGGGCATATCTCTCAAAGTGCTCGCTTTTCTTAACACAACACAGCATACCATAATTCAGCATTTACTCACATCAATTTTCTTGGACACAATCAAAATAACAGCATACAGTCTAGAGATCAAAATCAAGCATCCAAGGCAAAGGAACTCTCTGAGCTCATACTCACGGTTAAAATGTACCAGATCTACACAAATCACTACATTTAAACACGATAAATACCATCACTGACATTCTTCCACTCGCTTCTCTGCAGGGCACTTCTGTCCCTGCCCCCGCAGCCTGCTGCAGCCGGCGCCTCAGGCCTCACTCGGCTGCTTCAAACACGGGTAGTGCTGACCCCCCCGCACTGTAGATTTATTCTCTTTTATACACCATACACTTATACACTTGCACAATTGGAAACATAATGCACTGACCACACAATGCACACATTAACCATACAGCAACACAGTGTCCGGACATCACACACACACAAATAAAGCACACACAGGCTCAACAGTTCTGCTCTATCAGAACTATGAACCCCCAACACACACATACACGGGTTCACCCGGCTCACCCCCAGAACCGCTTGCGGTCCGCTCTATCAGAACGATGAACCCCATCTCTAATACAGCTGCTCTATCAGCTGAACCCAGACGTCTCTGGGTGGTTTACTCCCTTGCTCTCCTTTCCCTCCCCCGGGGGCCCCTCAGTACATACCGTATCTGCAGGCCAGCAGGTCCTTGTCTGTCCTCAC
The DNA here is from genome assembly GCF_028018845.1 of Melospiza georgiana. Classification (NCBI taxonomy): domain Eukaryota; kingdom Metazoa; phylum Chordata; class Aves; order Passeriformes; family Passerellidae; genus Melospiza; species Melospiza georgiana. Next base: position 3,784,938 of record NC_080451.1, read on the forward strand.
AGGTGGCAAGTTGAGACGAGCGGAGCCCCACCAGGAAAAGATCCTAGGGCGCGCCTTGGAGGTCCGTCTATCTCCCCTGCCCCTGCGGGGACAGAGAACTCCTGGCTGGCTCGCCATAATGTTTTGCGGAGAAAAGAAGAAACCTCACAACTTTATAAAAGTTGTAAAGCCCAGTATGTTTATTTACGACACGCGCCGGACGCAAGTCCCCCAACAAGGCATGTGTGCTTCTGAAGACCTCGGGTCTTCTTTTATCCCCCTTCCAAATGCATATGCATACAGTTTCACAATAAGTTCATACATATTCATTCCGCGTGACATTTAGCACCAGTTCTTCTTTATCAAAGGAATTTCTAAGTTGGGGGCAAATCGACCTTGTGGTCTTTTCTGTTTTTCTTTCTCTGTCTCCTTGCTGTCTCGGCATGCGAGTTTTTCCTTCAGCTTTGGCCTCATAGACTTTTCACCTTTCTTAGACACTCCACCTAATTCAGAATGGATCTTTACTCTGTCTCAAGCTATGCTAAGAATAGAAAGAAAGAATCTATAACAAAGTTGTGTCCAGGGACTCTGTCCCTAGCTTGCACTTTGTGATTGGCTCTTAATTATAAACAAGAAGCCTGAGCCAATCAAGGTGCATCCCATTACATTCCACAGCAGCTGATAACAATTGTTTACTTTCTCTTCTGAGGCCTCTGCCTTCCAGAAGACGCAGAAATCTGAAAGAAAGGATTTCTGTGAAGAAAATGTCTGCGACATGCATCCGTTGGTGTCTGGTTAAGATAGAGATCTGGGTGAAGCTCTTCCCACACTGGGAACACTCGTAGGGCCTCTCCCCAGGTGGATGCGCCGGTGGGTGATGAGGATGAAGTTGCGCTTGAAGCCCTTTCCACAGTCAGGGCAGCGAAAGGGCCTCTCATCTGTGTGAATCCGCTGGTGCTGAAGGAGACTGGAGCTGATGTGAAACCTCTTTCTACACTGGGAACACTTGTAGGGCCTCTCCCTCTCCCCAGTGTGGATGCACCGGTGCCTGATGAGGTTGGCGTTGTGCTTGAAGCCCTTTCTGCAGTAAGGGCAGCGGAAGGGCCTCTCATCTGTGTGAATCCGCTTATGCCGGAGGAGAAGACTAGAGCTGATCTGAAACCTCTTCTGAAACTCAGGACACTCGTAGGGCCTCTCCCCAATGTGGATGCGTTGGTGGATGACAAGGGCACAGCTAGAGCTGAAGCCCTTCCCACATTCCCCGCACTCGTAGGGCCATTCCCCAGTGTAGATCATCTGGTGGCTGATCAGAGTGCTGCTCTGCCTGAAGCTCTTCCCACACTCCCAGCACTTGTGGGGGTTCTCCCCATCATGAAGCTGCCCATGGACCACCAGCTCTGAGCTCTGGCTGAAGCTCTGTCCACCTTCCTGGCTCGGGGTGGGTCTTTCGTCCTCAGAGCACCCTGGACTGGATTTGGAGCCTCTCCTCCTCATGGGAGATCTCCAGGGCTTTTCCTCCCCATTGGATTCCTGTCCCATGGCGCCGCTAAAAACGGCCTCTTCCTTGCGGTTCTGCTGTGGAGATTTGTTGTCCCTAATCTGGATCCTTAGTGCCTTCTCTGAAGGAAGGACAAGGAGTGGATGGGATTTTCCTCCGTGCCAGAGGGAAGGGGAAGGAGATCCCACCAGTGCATCCCCGGAAGGACGGCGTTGGCAGCAGGATTGTCCTGCAGCGAGGGGATTTTCTGGGCTGTGAGATGGAGCAGGAGAGAAGGAGAAACGGGCACTGACTTCCTCTTCACCTGCCTGGGTGTCCCGGGGATCCTTCCTCTTCCTTGAGGTGTCTCCCTCCATCTGACCAAGTTTTAGGAATGGGATACTCTGTTTTGGGAGGAAAACAAGGGATGAGCATAATGAGCTTTGTACTGGTTTGAAGGCAAACCTGGGGAGAGTCAAAGTCAGAATTACAATTTAATAAGAAAATGAAGATCAAGGCAATGATACAGAAACACTGCCTTAAACTGACAGAGTCAGGATATAACCGACACCCTGTCGGTCAGGGTGGTGGCAGCAGTCCCATTAAATGGTGGCTGCAGTCATGTTGGAGTGAAGAACGTGATTCTTTCCAAGCAGTGATGCTGTAGAAGGGTCTGGTCTTCCTCTGAAGGTCCAGTGGTGGTTAAGAAGCTCTTGTCCTCTGGAAATCCAGTAGGCAAGGTGAGGTGCTCCTGGTGTTTCAAGCCTCAGCTTATATCCATGTAGAAATGCTTGGTTCCGCCCCTTGGGCGGAGCATCCCACAATGGGATGATGGAATTTTATCAGTCCTGCAGTGACACTCAATGGCCCATTAGCAGAAGATATCTCCCCTGGAGGGCGTTTTCAGGGCTGAGTCATGGAAGAGATAAAGAACACCGCCCCACCTGCTTATAGCAGTTGATGAAGATGGTGATTGAAAACATGCATTTGGTTACATCTTGCATGGCAGCCTGAAACAGTGGGGTAATCCCTGCTCAGGGGGTGAACACCACCCCCCTTACCCAAACTGGCTCAGGTGTAAAACCCCCACCCTGGGAAGGCCACACACACAGGGGACAATGTCACACTTGCCCTGCTCCAGGGAAGGTCTCTGTCCCTGTCACTCCCTTGCTCTCCCCCCCCTTTCTCTTTCTTTCCATCTCTCTCTACCTCACATTTACTGTTCAATAAAATCCACCTTGGATTTGATCTCATTAGCACATTAATTGGGGCAGAGGCATTCTTTCTAACAATTTTCTTAACCAGATTGTGACATTATTTTGGCATAGTGAGTTCAGGGCACTATTCTCTGACCCCAAGTGCCTTTGACAACAGCATGGTTCCCTTCTCTGAGGAGGTTGCAATTCTCTCTGGAGGAACTCTTGGAAAATTGGATGCAGCTTCCTCTGAGTGACTTACAGGAGAACTGATGAGGAAAATAAGAGTTGTGGGTGGCCAGTGTAAAGAAATATTTTGTTGTCCTTGCTTGAAATGTTTGTTAAAATCACTGGAGGAAAGGGAGCAAATTATACCAGCAAGGCTGACAAGGTTTATTTACCCCACAGTGAGGAACACAAAGCTGCTGCAAGTCCTACAAGAAGCCCAGCTCAATTAGCTGAATTTCCGATTAACTCCTGAATTCCTAGTCTTGGGTTCTTTACCAAATCTGAGAATCTTTTTTCTCTTCATCCCTGTCACCTTTGTGACTGCTACACAGAGCTTCCCTTCCTTTTAAGAATCTCTATTGGGCCAAATTTCTTCTTTTATCAGAACCTGTCAGCAGCTGAGCTGGAGCTGTGCAGGAACTGATGAAACTTGGAATTGCCACATTACTACTTGGATTATCAGTTTATTCATATTTGGGATTTGTTTACGCTTTTGTCGCAAGTTACTTGTGGGAAGAGCAAATATTCTTCAAAGTGATTTATGCAGAGTCAAGTTTGATTTCTGCCCAAGTTTTTTTCTCCACTGCTCATGATGGGGAGAAGCCCTACAAGTGCTTGAAGTGTGGGAAGAGCTTCAGGCAGAGCAGCACCCTGATCCAGCACCAGATGACCCACACCAAGGAATGGCCCTACGAGTGTGGGGAATGTGGGAAGGGCTTCAGCTACAGGTCCAACCTTGTGACCCACCAACGCATCCACACTGGGGAGAGGCCCTACGAGTGTCCTGAGTGTCAGAAGAGGTTTCAGATCAGCTCCAGTCTCCTCCGGCATAAGCGAATTTACACTGGGGAGAGGCCCTTCCGCTGCCCTGAATGCGGGATGGGCTTCAAGCACAGCTCCAACCTTGTCACCCACCGGCGCATCCACCTGGGGAGAGGCCCTACAAGTGTACCCAGTGTGGGACAAGCTTCACACAGAGCTCTGCCTTGACCAGTCGCCAACGGAGGCACTGTAAGGGAAGCCTGCCAGTGCCCGAAGTGCAGGAGGATTTTTGTGCACTGCCCCAACTTCATCCATCATTGGAGGATCCATATTGGGAAGAGCCCTGGTGATCCATGTTCCCGATGATCTATGTGGGGAAGACACCAGTCTCTTTTCCTGCCCCTCCCAGTGACATTATGTGGCACTGAAAAACATGAGGATTTGGCCATGGATGTGTCATTACATTCACTCTCACCTCGGATCATTGCCAGGGGCAAGAAAGGGACTCTCTCTCCCCCTGAGGAGAAGGGTGTCATTTCCAGGAAGGCGAAATTGTGGCCAGGAAGACCCAGTGAGTTGTGTTTTAGTTTTCCCTGTAAACAGGTTTTTTATCCCTTCAATATTGTTTCTGTTCTTGTTTTTTCCTTATCTTGTTGCTGTTCCCAATAAATTGGTCTTATTCCAGCCTGGAATCTTTGCCTTTTGTGCTTTTCATGGGAGGCAGGAGGGCAGCGAGGGCAGTGGAATTTCAGCGGGAGCTGGAAATTGGGGAATCCCATTCCTGAACCCCGGCCCGTGGAAACCGAGCATCCCAGCTGGTCCCAGCCCTGGTGGCCATGGCAAATGCCTTGGGAGCGGGTCCCTGGCTGGGGCTGTGGGAACCTCTTCCCTCTGGTGCCCAGGGACAGGAGTGGAGGGAACGGCTGCAGCTGAGTTGGGGCAGGCTCAGGTTGGATGTCAGGAAAAGGTTTTTGCCCAGAGGCTGCTGGGGCCCTGCCCAGGCTCCCCAGGGAAGGGTCCCAGCTCCAGGGCTCTCTGAGCTCCAGCAGCGTTTGGACAGCGCTGCCAGGCCCAGGCTGGCATTGTTGGGGTGTCCTGTGCAGGGCCAGCAGTTGGACTGGAGGATCCTGATGGGTCCCTCCCAGCTCAGCCAATTCTGTGGTTCTGGGATCCCATGAGCCTGGGGATGGGGCTGCCAATGGTTGCCATGGCAATGGGCTCTGGCTGCAGGCCTGAGCTGGTGTCCATGGCAACCACCCCTGCGAAGGATGCTCCATGGAGCTGCCAAGAGACTGACCATAGCAACAGGGGATTGGTGATGGTTGCCATGGAAACTGACCATAGCAACAGTGGGTTGTTGATGGTTGCCATGGAAACTGCCCATAGCAACAGGATCCTGGTGATGTTTTCCTGCTAAGGATCAGATTTGTCACAGGCCCTCTGAGGGGTTCCATGGAGACTTTCCAAGAGTCTCCAGGCTGTTCCAGAGCTGGAGTGTCACACGCAGAGACAGGGGCTCCATGGAGACCTCCCAGGGCTTTCTGGGAATGGTAAAGGACCCTGTGGTCAGAGGCAGTCACAGCCATTCCATGGTGACATCCATTGGGGACCTTGTGCTGCAAAGGCATCGATCTCTCATAGGCTCTCACAGGGGCTCCATGGTGACATCCCAGGAGTTCCCAGGCTGCCAAAGAGCCAGGGTGTCCCAGACACTCACAGGGGTTCCTTTCATGGGCACAGTGGGAGCTTCAGGCAAAGTTTTTTAGAGAAGCTCCTGTTGGGTTACAAGATGCAGAAAGGATCCCCAATAGTCCCCATTGATTCCCAAATGTCACTTTTGAGTCAGAGATGACACAGACCCAGATCACAAGGGTAAGGGCTTAAAGCCACTTTTTTTTTCAATCCTCTTCTTTTATACCTTGCTTGTCTATGGGTGCACCTCATTGGTCATTTAATTAATGCATTTCACATGATTGGCTAATTAAGACAACACTCTTCAGTAATCATCCTTATGGAAAAGAGCCAAATTATTTCAAACATTGTCGGGACACCAGGTCTTGCTTTTTGTTTTATGTTGGACCCTTCTGGGGGCACCCTGGATTGGGGAAACCCTCCACTAGCAGTTCTGTACCAGGTAAAAGGACATGCACGGGACTTTTTCAGTCTTCAGCTTCTAGTTTTTTTTATCTTATATAAAGTTTTGCATTGCTGTCCACACCAGCCTCAGCACACTGGAAAAGCACCACAAAATTGCCCCAAAATGTATGGCTTGCCTCATCCAATTACCTCTTAAAACATACTATATTTCTACTTATTAACCAAAAACTCATCCCTTGACTCTTCACATAACCTCTGCACTGTGCTTTCCCTGACCAATCACCCTGTGACAACAACACTGCAGAAAATGGAGTAGATGAAAAAGAAGACAGGGACTACACCCCAATTCCTCCATCTTGCTTCCTATCTACACCTCCTATCTACACCATACTAAAAATCCCAAAACATACATTTCTCACCCAAGGAACATAATATAGTACTCTCTATTACACTTTGGTAAATTGTAATCTATCTCAAAGTCCTGGAAGTCCTCTCCATGGGCAAAGGTTAAAGGCAGTGCTTCTCTGGGGCTCCTCAGAGCAGACAGAGAAATATTCCCTGTGCCCTGGATTCCCACATATTTAACCTAAAACCCTTTAACCCTTAACATGTGAAGTTACCCAAAAGTGTTTCAGATAAATAGGATTAGAAGGAGCTGAAATAGAGAACAACAGAAAGACAGAAGATCCAGGCAAAGACACGCACATAGGTACCAACTGCTGGAGTTCCAGCATTGCTAACAGAGGAACCCCAGCAGAAGGCAGGATCCAGACCCTGGGCTGGCTTTGTGCTTTGGCTTTTAACCCCCTGGGCCTTCAAGGTCCCGCCCCTGGGGTGGGACTGCCAGTTGCTTTTCCAATCAGAGCCAGGGTAGCACCAGCTGCTGGTGTGTGATTGATTGATAGCTCAGCCAATTAGAGTGGGGTTAGCACAGCGTTTGCTATGTGATTGGCAGCTCTGCCAGGCCAGGGCTGGAGGCGGGGATCTGTCCCACCACAAACCAAGGCCTGACCCAGCCCTGGCCCCACACGGGCATTCCGAGCATCCCAAGGTGTCTCGGGACATTGATCTCATCCAGCCTCTGACAGAAACCATGGTGGCACTATGGAACCTCATGGAACCATGGGTCAGTTGTGACAATGGAGATCCAAGGAAACTATGGTGAGACTGTGGAATCCAGGAATCATGGAATCAAGGAGACCATTGTGCAAATCATGGGCCCTATGGAAGCAAGGATCTATGATCAAACTGTGGTTTGATTGTGATTGATTTAATATAGAAACAAGGAGCCATTGTTTCACAGTGGGGCTGCGAGGGGCCAATGGACTGTTGTGACTCTGTTGGGTCTCCTGAAACCAAGAAGCCATTGTGACATTGCCAGACCTCATGGAATCAAGGAGACCATTGTGACAGTGTTATGACCCATGAAGTCAATGGAGCATGGAACCATGCTCCATTGATTTCATGGGTCAATCCAGATCTTCATGGGTCAAACCAGATCTGCCTGGTTTGGACTCCTGGGGGTTGTCTGACAGGTCCCACTGAATTTGACATGTCAAGGGCCAGTTCCCATCTGACAGTGACGCACTGAGGCTGTGTGCTTTTTTTCCTCTGGGAAAGAACTCTCTTTTTTGTCTAGGCACCCATGGCCAAAATTAGGATTCTGCATCTAAAATTCCCTATATCCAAGGGTTACTCCCAGATGAAAGCTGCCCATACAGTCAAGTCTGGCTAGACTTAGCCTCTGGTATATGCCTCTCATCTGCCCCTGCACCACTGGGGCTCACTTGTTTCCTTCCTATAGAGATCATTGTGACAGGGCAACCAAGGGGAACACTGTGACCCTGCAGGGTACAATGGATCCAAGGGGCCACTGTGACACTGTGGGGCCTCGTGGAACCAAGAACATCTTTGTGGCTCTATTGGGCCACATAGTCCTAAGGGGCCAGTGTGAGGCAGCGGGGCTTTGTGGAACCAAGAGGCCATTGCTGTGTTTCAGGGCCTCGTGGAGCCAAAGGGCCGTTGTGATCCTGCGAGGCACCGTGGATCCATAGAAACCATTGTGGCATTGCAAGGCCCCATGGAATCATGGAGACCATTGTGACCCTGCAGGGCCTCATGGAGGGAAGGGGCCATAGTGACACTATGGGAACTTGTGGAACCAAGGGAATCATTTTTGCACTACTGGGCCCCAATGGAACCAAGGGGCCATTGGACACAGTGAGGCTTCATGGAAGCTATAGATCATTATGGCACTGGGGGGCCATGTGGAAACATGAAGACCATTAAGATCCTTAAGGACTTGGTAATCAAGGGGCCATTATGACACCTGAGGGCATCATGGAATCAAGAGAACCACTGTGGCACTGCAAGGCCTCATGGAAGCAAGGACATATTTGGACACTGCAGGGCCTTGTGGAACCAAGGGAACATGAAATATGTGTGGCTGCCTTGGCCTCCCAGGGGTTACCTGACAGGTCTGACTGACCTTGGAATGTGGAACGCCACTCCCATCTACCCCTGAAACACTAGGGCTCTGGGCTCTTATTTTTATGGAAAAGAACTGTCCATTTTTACCAGGCATCCATGACCAAAATTAGGATTACACCTCCAAATTTCTTTGTATCCAAGGATTGCTCCCAGACAAAAGTTGCCGGGACAGACATATCTGGCTGGTCTTTCACTTCTGAGGGGCAGCATTCACCTGTTTTCCAAACACTAAAAAGGGCTTTGTGCTCTTCTTTTTGTGAAAAAAAACCCCATCGCTCTTCTCCAGGCACAAATGTTTTAAATTAGGACTCCACATTCATAATTTCAAGTATCCAGGGCTTGCTCCAAGCAAACCTGCCAGGACAGACAGGCCAGGTTTGCCTTGGCCTCTGGTGGTTGCTGTTCATCAGCTCCTGAAATATGGGGGCTCTATGGTTTCCATCCTATTGAGACCAATGTGACATTTGGGAGCCTTGTGAAGTGAAGGGGCCATTGTGACACTGCAGAGCACCATGGATGCAAGGAACCATTGTGACACTGTGGGGCTTTATGGAACCAAGGACATCATTGTGGCTCTGTTGGGCCACACGGTCCCAAGGGACCAGTACAAAGCAGTGGTGTGGTAGTTAGCCCAGCTGTAACTGAGACTCAGCCAGATTTTAACTCAGAAGAACTGGGCATGAGTTTCAAGCCCTGGGAATAATTTGTTTAACTAAGGATGAGCTTGAGATTTCCCCCATAAGTCTTTACTGTTTTTATGGTAAGTTCTCCTATTGGTTACTTGTTTCCCCTACAGGGTTATTGTTCTAGAATGTTCAACCCCCGAGTGTACATGTTACTGCTTCCCCTTTGTCTAAGGTTTTTGGATCCTGCCCCTCATACTGTTCTCAGCTTCTCCATGTTTATTCTTTTTCACTCCATTACTGAAGTTCTTTTTGGTCAACTCCATCAAATCCACTCCTTTTCATTTGCGCCACCCTCGCCCTGACTCAGGGAACCAGAGAGGTTTGTTGCAGCCACCCTCACTGCGACATTTGTCACCCAAACAGTGACCCTGACAATCAGGCCTCCCTGTGTCAGTCACGTCAGCTGGGGTTAGCTGATGGATTGGCCAGTGCTCCCTAGGATTTTGGATTGTGCCAGGCCTAGTGGATTTATTGTTGCTTTGAGGGACCTTGCCCAGGATTGGCAGGGACAACGATGATTTCACCTGCATAGGATTGCAGGTGGGTTTAGGGAAATGCAAGACATTTATTGCCCATTTTGCCATTGTGTTTTTACAATATGCACCCACGTCCCATAATTGATTTGGGGTGTTTCCGTGGCTCTTCCCCATAAGGCAGAGAATAAGAAAAATGGGCAGCCAGCTCTCCAAAGTAGAAAGGAGTATATATGGATGCTTTAAGTTAAATCTCACTGATCATGACAAAGTATTTTCAAAGAACAAACAGAAATCACTCATGAGGTGGATCATTAAAAATTTTCCAGATGCCTTTGCTGATGAAATCCATACCACTGAATTTTGGGACTCTGTGGGAGTTAAACTGTACAACTTTAGATCAAAAGGGACCCCATTGCACCCCACATGCTCCCCATCTTCAACACTACTCTCACCAGCAAGCAGTGTGTTGAAAACTAAATCCGTTGCTCATGCCTAATTCAGGACCTCCCCTCAAACCCGCCTTTCTCAGACCTTGCACGATGGTCCAAGATGGCAATGGCCACGCGGACTTGGAGCATCATGCCCTGGAAACTCTTGATGGAAGGAGCCTGAATGTGGCTCGGGAGACTGACCATCCTCCCTCCATCTTGGCTTTTCCACTTCCTGCTGCCACAACCTTCTCTTCCTCCCTGAACGCACCTCCAGACTCCACCCCCACAACTGCGGGTCATGCTCCACTGTCAATAATTCCACCTCCACCCTGGGCCATGCCTCCAGAACTCCACTCTGGAAGTCCACCATCCTAGATCAAGGCCCTTCCTCCCCAACACCTGACAAAATGGCAGTGCCCTTTGCCTCACCCTCCGGCAACAATATAACCCCATTGTCAATGATACTAAGCCCAACTGTCACACTATTTCTAATCCTAATGTTTCAGCTCCAAGTTATTCTTCCTCCCCAGAAGTCACTTTGGACTCCTCAGACCCACATCCCCCCTCAACCCCAGAAGATCCCTAGGAAAGGAAGGAGACTGGCAAATAGTTTTGAAATTCCTCATTGCCCCAGTATGTTATGAAAGAAGGGGGCAGAATCCCAGGTATCAGCCACTGGTTCACGAGGAAATCAAGGATCTGTGTAGGGCAGCTAAAGAGCATAGGAAGGACTTACCTTGTTTTAATGGCCTAATGAGGGCCATGGTTATGTGTCTTAAGCCCCTATGATTTAAAATGTATTATGACCATGTTGTTATCACCTACAGAATACAACCTGTGGGAAGGGGGATGGAAGTGTTTACTAAATCAACTAATAGCAGACTATGCTAATAATGAGGCAAGGGCGGAATTGACAATCAACCATCTAGCTCAAGAAGGACAACACAGCCTACAAGATGATCAAGCAGCAGGTATCCCAAGAGAAGAATTGGATGATATAAAAGAGGTGGCTTTGAAAGCTTTACTCCAGGTATCGGATGGTAGCACCCCCAATGTGGACTACCTTGGGTGGATGCAGCTAAAGCTTTAGGACAATCAGACCATCTTGGGTGCCTGTTAAGTAAGCAAACCAATGCTACCTCCCTCACATTGAGTGGCCTGCTCTCAGACATAGAGACCATCAGACATGCCACCTTGCAGAACATTGATAGAGGTTTTACTCTGGGCACATGGGCATGGCTGTGTAGACTCTGAGGGCATGTGTTGCATGAACCTCTCCAGCCACAGTGAGTCAATCCACAAGAGCATTCAGGTACTGAAGGAAGAATCTTCAAGTGGAAAACAAAGACTGGTTCAATACACTCTTACAATCCAAGGGACTAAAGGGTTGGAGGATGACTAGCTAAAACAGGACATTTAATTCTCTTAGTGGTTGTTGTTGGATTGTTAATTGTCCTATGTTTGTTTGGATGCTTTTAGAAAGTCTTACAAAATTCTTTCAATTCCATCTTTATTGTAAACCAGAAAGGGGCAAGATACCCAACACAGGCTCCTCATGGACTCCTTGGAGTAGACAATTGGAGGCCAGGATAGGACAAAAAACTCTGAGACTCAGTGTGGGAAGAAATATCCTTAAAAGTACCTAAAAGTATTCTGAAATCCATAAAATACCTTAAAAACCATTATTATCTCAAAGTATTAATGTGTTCCACTGAGTGTCAATACAGAGATTAATAAAGTAGGTAATTGGGGCCATGATTGCACAAACCTCTCACACAGTCTGTATCAAAAGGGAAACACCAAGTACCTTAAAATAACTGAAGTATCCTGAAGCATAAATGAGCCCCACTGAGTGTTGTTACTGACAGAGCCTCTCCAGGAACTCATTACAGCAGGTAATTAGAAGCCATGATTGTACAAACCTCTCAGAGACTCCAAGGCAAAAACAAAACCCAAAGTCCTTTGAAAAAGCTACAGAGAGGCTCTTGGCACAGAAGCAGCTCCTGGCAAGGGCAGCGCTGCAGAGAGACAGCTCTGCCCAGGAGCAGCTCCTGTGCCCAGCCCAGCAGGTCTGGGGCACTGCCTGCAGCCACCCCGGCACAGCACAGGGGCACAGAGGGGTTAAACTCAGCCTGGGCTGGGAGCACAGAGCAGAGCTCACTCGGGGCTCACAAGAGCAGAAATCAGCCCAGGTTTGAAACAGTCATTCCCTGGCTGTGGGAAGAGAAGATGCCGTTCCTGCAGGGATCTCCTGGAGCTGGCACATCCCACAGCTTTCAGGAGCTTTCAGGAGGACTCTCAGAGCTGCTCCAAGGCAGGGCTGTGGCCCTGGGGCAGGGCTGGCTTTCCCTGCTGCCCCAGCCCAGGCACAGCCCAAGGCAGCTCCAGTTGCCAGGCTCTGCTGCAGGGCTGAGCAGCCGGGGCTGCAGCCAGGGGTGCCCAGGGCTGTCCTGCAGAGCAGGGTCCTGCAGCCCAGGGCGCTGTGCTGGGGCAGGGACTCTGCTGCCTGCCAGGGACAGCTCTCAGCTGGCCCAGGGAGCTGCCCCCAGCACTGGGGAGAAGCTGTGGGGGGAAGGAGCCACCCTGAGCAGGGCAGGGGCTGCTGCTGAGAGGGGCTGGGTGGGGCAGGGCTGCTCCCAGCTCCAGACCAGCCTGGGCACAGCTCCAGAGGACACTTCCCAAAGAAGGTAAGCCTGGGATTGCTGTAAAGATCAGGAGCTTTCCTGAGAGTGTTTTCAATTTCCTACTTGGAGAAAGATGGGAACGTTGGGGTGATGGCAAAAAGATTTTTGCATTTTATACATTTTTGATATATTCATAGCTGTGTAAATTACTGTTATATAGTTACAAATTTACAATCCTTACCTAACACTACTAAATTCTTAATTAACTATATTAAACTACTATTATATACTTATATAATTACAATCCTTAATTAAGTACAGTACGTTTCCTAACCTTGCTCTTGGATTTTAGAAAAATAAGCTGACTGTCTAAATACATTCCTGAAATACTGTCTTATCAGTATTATTATCAAAAAGTCTTATTATCAGGAAGAGAACCTACAAAAACATTTTTTTAATTGACCAGAATGTGAGCAGTCATAACAAAAAGGGAAGGCAAAGAAGCCTTTGGACCTACTCCAATGGGTTGAAGCAGGGGTGTGTAACTGCGGCAACTGAATCTCCTATTGGCTGTTCCTGTTAAATATCTTAAATAAACAACCTTAATAAATTGTTGAAATCAGGGCCCAGGTGTGCCCCATCCCCACTGGGACACCTAGAAGCTTCCAATTATTGTCTGGTTTTTCCTTTACTGTTCTAACACTGTTGCAAGGGGCTTTTTCTCTTTTGATTATAAACAACAGGGAAATCAAAGAAGCAGAACAGGAACTGTAATCCCAGAATCACAGAACATTCTGAATTGAAAGGGAGGCACAGGATCACCAAAGGAATGGGTGAACATTTACAGAGACTCCAGAACTGTAACTTAAGTTGGTCAGTCTCTCTGCTGGGAGCCTCCCAAAGGGCCCTCAGCCACTCCTCAGCCCTGGACAGCAGCAGCATCACCTCTGCAGGGCCCAGCAGGGCTCTCCTGAGCTGCCCTTGCCCAGCTGCACACAGAGCCTGCCCCAGCCAGGGCCCTGCACACAGGCAGGTTTCTGTAGGGCCCCAGCCAGGGCACACAGGCTGGGATGGGCTCTGTGAGCGCTGGCAGGGACAAGGCTCCTCTGAGGAGGGAATGTCCAGGCCCAGGGAGATGCTCAGAGAAGGAGAGGGGGCTGAAGAGAGCAGTGTTGGGGGCAGGATGAGGGCACTGTTGGTGTGTGGGAGGTGCTGGGCACAGCTGGGCACGGGAACACTGTCCTGAGTGCCCAGCTGTCTCTGCCCTGCCCTCTCAGGCACAGCACCACAACATCTTCTCTTGTTTCTGCCCTGCCCTGATATTGTCACTGTTATCTGCTGCTCTCAGGGAGGCTCTGGCATTTGCAGCAGCTGAGTCAGGCTCTGCCCTTGGCATTCCTGCCAGGCAGGGGTGTGTCCATGGGAATGGGGTGTCCAAGCTTCCCTGGCACCGGTGGGGCTGTGGACAAAGCAGTCCATGGGAAAGGGGAATGAGCTGAGCCCCCTGCCTGAGATCCCATCATGGGCACAGCCAGGGATCTCCTTGCTGTGCCCTTCCAAGCTCTGAGCTGCCCCCCTGGGTGCAAATCTGTGCCAGAGTCTGTGGGAGTTCCCTGAATGTCCCACGGGGAAGGGCAGAGCTGCCAGAGCTGAGGAAATGCTGCTGGGTTTGCCCAGGGAGCCGTGAGTGTCCTTGGCACAAGGGGGTGCTGAGACCTTGCCCAGAGACCTTTAGAGAGGGTGAGACATTCAGGGATCCCTCTGCTCTGGGCAGGGTCTGGTTTATCCCAGGGTGACTCAGGAGTGTGATTGTGCTCTGATTCCAGCCAAAGGTGCAAAGGCAGTTGGGAACAAGCCCATCCAGCCCCTCACCTTTCCTCAGCCACAGGGAATCCTTTGCCTCTCCCATCTCTCAGTGGCAAACTCTGCAGCAGAAATGCTGGGGATTTCTGACCTCAGAGAGCCAGGAACAATGTGTGGGTAGGAAAACAATTCCTTAAACCAGCTCCTGCCATCCATGGTCAGTAGAACTGGGAGAGCAGATGCTACCAAGCCTGTCATCATTAGGAGTGATTCCCTTGAAAAATGCTGAATATCCAGCCTTGTCCCTCTGCCAAATGGCCACAAATCCAGGGCAGTGGGGCAGGGATGGTTCCTCAAGAGCCCTGGCTGCTCCTGGCACACGCAGCCAGCACAACTGGAGCTCAGGCAGGGATCTGGGTGAAGGTTTTCTAGAGCGGGAACAAGGGTGGGTGAGTCCCAGTGGGACAGTCTGCAGAGAACGGCCCAGGTTTGGCTCAAAGCATCCTCTTCTGACTTGTCCTTTCTCCATGAACAGGTCCCCATGTGCAGGCACAGCAAATGTCCAACAGTAGCTCCATCAGGCACTTCCTCCTGCTGGCATTGGCAGACACGCGGCAGCTGCAGCTCCTGCACTTCTGCCTCTTGCTGGGCATCTCCCTGGCTGCCCTCCTGGGCAACGGCCTCATCATCAGCGCCGTAGCCTGCGGCCACCACCTGCACACGCCCATGTTCTTCTTCCTGCTCAACCTGGCCCTCACTGACCTGGGCTCCATCTGCACCACTGTCCCCAAAGCCATGCACAATTCCCTCTGGGACACCAGGGACATCTCCTACACAGGATGTGCTGCACAGCTATTTTTTTTTGCTTTTTTCATCTCAGCAGAATTTTCCCTCCTGACCATCATGTGCTATGACCGCTACGTGTCCATCTGCAAACCCCTGCACTACTGGACCCTCCTGGGCAGCAGAGCTTGTGCCCACATGGCAGCAGCTGCCTGGGCCAGTGCCTTTCTCAATGCTCTGCTGCACACAGCCAATACATTTTCCCTGCCCCTGTGCCATGGCAATGCCCTGGGCCAGTTCTTCTGTGAACTCCCCCAGATCCTCAAGCTCTCCTGCTCCAAATCCCACCTCAGGGAACTTGGGCCCACTGCAGTTAGTGCCTGTTTGGTACTTGGTTGTTTTGTGTTCATTGTTTTCTCCTATGTGCAGATCTTCAGGGCTGTGCTGAGAATCCCCTCTGAGCAGGGACGGCACAAAGCCTTTTCCACCTGCCTCCCTCACCTGGCTGTGGTCTCCCTGTTTCTCAGCACTGGCTTTTTAGCCTACCTGAAGCCCCCCTCCATTTCCTCCCCATCCCTGGATCTGGCCCTGTCAGTTCTGTACTCAGTGCTGCCTCCAGCCCTGAACCCCCTCATCTACAGCCTGAGGAACCAGGAGCTCAAGGCTGCAGTGTGGAGACTGATGACTGGATGCATTCAAGAACATTAAACTGCTGGCTAATTTCTGCAAATCACTTGTAATAAAAGTCATCTTTGATATTTTTGTGGGTTGCCTTTTGGGGGTTCTTTTTCTTTGTTTTACTTTTTTCATATTGTTCACAAGAAAAGGCATTGTTTGTGTCATTTTGTTTTTCTCCACCTTCCTGTGGTCACAGACTGTGTCAATGAGGGGCCACGCTCTCGGTGGATTTAAAGGAATGAAAAGATATCCCAGCAAAGTTTTTTGCAGAGATGCCCTTTAGATGCCTTCTCTGGAGCTGCAGCAGCAATGTCTATGTTCAGAGCTGGGGGCAGATCAGTGCTTGCCCAGCCGCTGTGTCCAGCAGCAGCAGCACTTGGTGTTGCCAGTGCTGCTGCCGTGGCCCTGCCTCACTGCCCTGGTGGCCCTGGTGTTGCTGCAGGGCCTGAGTGCTCTCGGGGCCGGGCACAGCCCTGGGGGTGGCAGTGCCGGGGCTGCAGCAGGGACAGACCCTGGTAAGTAATATAAATAATTTGTAATATAAATAACTTTTGATAGTTCTTTTGGATTTGTTCTTTTTTCCCCTTGGTTTTAGTTTTTTAATATTGTCCACAAAAGAAAACCATTGTTTGTGCCATTTCTCATTTGGTTTCTCTGCACCTTCCCTGTGCCCACAGACTCTGTCAATGAGGGGCTGTGCTCTTGGAGTCTTTAAAGGAGCTAAAGGATCTCCCAGCAAAGTTTTCTGCAGTGATCCCTTTGTGTTCCCTATTCTGGAGCTACAGCAGTAATGTCTGAGTTCAGAGCTGGGGCCAGATCAATGCTGAGTACATCAGCTCTGGTCCTGCTGGCCACACCATTCCTGATCCAGGCCAGGAGCCATTGGCCTTCTTGCCCACCTGGGCACACTGCTGGCTCATGTCCAACCTGCTGTCCATCAGTCTCTGCAGGTCCCTTTCTGCCTGGCTGCTCTCCAGCCACTCTGTCCCCAGCCTGTAGAGCTGCAGGGGTTGTTGTGGCCAAATTACAGGACCCGGCACTTGGACTTGTTAAACCTCAGCTTGTTGGATTTGGGCCCTGGATCCAGCCTGTCCAGGGCCCTGTGCAGAGCCCTCCTGCCCTCCAGCAGATCAACACTCACACCCAGCTTGGTGTCATCTGCAAATTTGCTGATTATGGACTCAATCCCCTCATCCAGATCATCAGTGCAGATAATGAAATACACGCTGGCTGGCTCTGATCCCTCGGCCATCCTGTGGGTGCCCTGGGATGGCACTCAGGGTGATCTGTTCCATCACCTTGCCAGGCACCCAGGTCAGGCTGACAGCCCTGGAGTTCCCCACATCCTCCTTCCAGCCCTTCTTGGGGATGGGCTCACACTGGCACCTCCAGTCCTCTGGGACCTCCCTGCTGAGCCAGCACTGATGGTAAATGATGGAAAGCAGCTTGGGGAGCTCATCCATCAGCTCCCTCATCCCCCTAGGATGGATCCTATCTGATCCCATACATCTGTGAGCATCTGAGTGGCTCAGTAGGTCACAAACTGCTTCCTCCTGGATTACAGGGGTCTGTTCTCCTCCCTATGCCCATCTACCAGCTCAGGAGAGCATTTGTCCTGAGGAAAACCTGTCCTTATATTGAAAATTGAGACAAACAAGATGGTAAGTAGCTCAGCCTTTTCTTTATCTCTAGTTACTATATTCCCCACTGCATCCAATAAAGAGGAGAGGTTCTCCTTATCTCCTGTTTTACTATAATTAGTTTTATAGAAATACTTTCTATTATTTTTTGCTGAAGTTGCCACGATAATCTCTAATTGATCTTTCAGCTCTCTACTTTTCTTTCTGCATAACCTAACAACATCCTAAACACTTCCTAAATTTCTTGGCCTTCTGCCCAAAATTTATGCACGCTCTTTTTTCCCCTGAGTTCGCACAAAAGTTCCATGGGCAGCCAGGCCAGTCATGTTCCTCTCTAGCTCATCATTTGCCACACTGGGACAGGCTGCTCCTTCCCCCTTAAGATTACTATCTTGAAATGTGTCCATCCTTCCTGGACCTCTTTGTTTTTAAAGGCTGTTTCCCTTAAAAAATCAGTACCTGATTTTGTACTCCCCAAATCTGCATCCTGAACAAGCCAAAGTCTACCCCTCCAAATTCCAGTGCAGAAGTTTTGTTTCTGCCCCTCCTTCTTTCACTGAAAATTAAACACTTGATTATTTAATGGTCACTCTGCCCCAGGCAGCCTCTGACCCCCACATCTGCCACCAGCCCTTCTCCGTTTGTGAACAGCAGCAGACAGAGCTTTCCATGACAATGGGAGTGTCACCAAAAATTTTATAAAACAGAAAACTTCTTAACCCCAGTGTAGAATTAAGACACTGCATTCTTTATTCAGCTGGATGCACGGGGGAGATCTCCTCCCAAAGCCGTGCATGCTGAGTACCGGAAAGTTTCTGTTAATTTTCTGTATTTTGCACACATATTCATTTATTGTCCTGGACTAAACATATATATAATGATCATTTCCCCAAAATCATTAACATATTTCCCCTCCCTTTTACCCATGAGTTATTCTGTCCTGGGGGTCTCTCTGGTGGTCCCTGGTGGTCGTGGATCCCAATGTTCCAGTGGGCTTGGCTGAGCTGGCAGGACACTGAGGCCACAGCCTCTACCAAAGGATGTTCCACAGGATCCACCCCAGAGCCTGACAGGGGACAAGGGGCCAGGGCTGGGTGACCAGGACATCAAGGACGGGGATTATCCAGGTCACTGTGGCCTGGTTTGGGTTCCCCAGGACAGGAAAGATGTCTGGCAGCTGGAGCAGGGTCTGGGAAGGGACTCCAAGGTGGGGCTGGAGCCCTTGGGCTGTGAGCAGAGGCTGAGGGAGCTGGGCTGGTCCAGCCTGGGGCAGGGAAGGCTGAGGGGCTCCTCATCCCAGCCTGGCAGTGCCAGTGAGGAGGGGATGGAGAACACAGAGCCAGGCTCTTCACAGGGGGCTGGGGGGAGACAAAAGCCAATGGGTGGAAGGGCAAAGAGGGGAGATCAGCCAGGCATGAGATGAAATGAGTCAGGCTGGTTTCAGCATTTCTTTAACACCAAAAGCAGCCTGACCTCCCTTCTCCATCCACCACTGACAGCTTTGCAAATCAGGAATTGTTTGAGCTGTTTTGTCCCTGTTAGCGTTCAAAACCACATAATCACGGAGCGATTATATGGGGTGCTTTTTATTAAGAGCTCTGGGAATCGGGTATATTCAACCCAAATCTGATTCCAACCATACATCTGAAATGATCCTGTTTTATACTCTATCATTACATAACTTTCATGTTAATTATTAAACTTATATTGTTCTATTGTATACATGAATTTAGCCCCTCTCTGAATTTCCAACATAGTTTCTCATTATCCTTCTTATGTTTATATAATAATTACATTGAATTACTAAACAATCATCACAGCTAACAATTATATAATTTATCATACTGCTTATGCAGGTGCAGTTGATCTGGGAAAGCACAAAGCCTAACATTTTAGATTCTACTTTTAACTTTTTCCAGGGCTCCACTATCATCCCCACTCCAGGATGAGCATACTTTTATATAAGCATTTAATTGTGTTTATATCTATCACAGAACCACGTTTCTCTGAAATTTTTTTACTATGGAAATCACTTGTGGATGGTGGACTCATCAGACACTTCTGGGATGTAGCGCATTGCTCAGGGAAGAGCGTGATTGTTATTAAATTGTGTCCTGTTCATGGTCTGTTCGCCATGAAGAGAAACTTTCTGTGCCTCTGAGTGTCACCAGTTCCTGACCCCCAAAAGACACAAACGTGATGAGTTGTGGCTCCTACTCCAGTGGTGGCACTTGCACCTCCCTCCGTAGCCAGAGTAGAGCTCCCTTGTCCCAGAAAGTCCCTGGCAATGCAGGGATGAAGGAAACAGGACAGGCTGTGGGGATCAGGGGCAGGGCAGGGCCAGGGATTTGGGGTGGTTGTGAGCCCAGGGCAGGACCCGGCCCTTGGCCTTGGTGAACCTCATCCCATTGTCCTGGGCCCATGGCTCCAGCCTGGCCAGATCCCTCTGCAGAGCTTCCTGCCCTCCAGCACAGCCACACTCCCACCCAGCTTGGGCTCACCTGGGAAATTACTAAGGGTGCCCTCGATGGCCACGTCCAGATCATCCATAAAGAGATTTCACTGACCTGGCCCCAATCCTGAGCCCTGGGGACACCTCTGGATGTGCCTCCATTACTCAGCTGCTCTGAGTGCCAGGGGTTGGGTGAGGGAAATGGTGGGGAGGAGGTACAGACAAAGTGTGATTGTCAGCCATGAAGAGTCTTGACTTTCATATCTGTTCAAACTGCATTAGGAGGTGCTGGGTGTCAATATCAATTGGACATTGCTGATATCAATCTATGAACAGGAAAAGAAAATTATAAAAAACAATTCTCTCTGCATTGTTTTAAATACAGTATATTCACTTTAAATAAGCTTCTGAAAGCTGCCTAATTAACCAAAGAACACTTGAAAACTTAGATTATTCCCAAGGGCTTTCCTTGTTCAGGTGTGTTTGGAATAAATGTTTATCAGCCTTTTACACTGAATTTCTGAACGGAAGAGCACCAGAAAAAAGAGGCCTCAGAGAATAAAATTCATCATCAATCTCCAAGTAGTTGAGGATCCATCCCCATCAGAGCAAAGAACAGAAATGGGCACTGCTTTGTGATTACCCCAGCTTTGGCCTGGGCCCTGGACCTGCAGCAGGAGCAGCTCTTGAGGGCCCCAAGGCCAGGGCTCTTGTGCTGCCCTGGGCAGATGGGATGGCAGCAGGGGCTGCAGAGCTCTAAGCACCTCAGCCCGAGGGGAGCAGGGACGCCAGGGAGCCTCCTTTGGCCTTGGCCAAGCACCTTCCCCCATGGCTGGGGCTGAGTCCTGTGGCAGCTGCAGCTGCTGCTGTGCCCTTGCCAGGGGCTGAGGCCGTGGGGCAGTGCCCAGAGCAGCCTGGCCTGAGCAGAGCTGTGGGGCCAGAGCCGGCTGGGCTGGGCTGGGGAGAGGCCCTTGGTGCTGCTCAGAGCTCAGGGCAGCTGGCAGAGCTTGCAGGGAGCTGGGCTGGGCTCAGAGAGCCTGGCCCAGAAACCATCAGTGTCCATCTCAGCCTGGCTGAGCGTGCAGGGGCAGGACTCAGGCCAGGCCTTGTGGGGCAGGGCCAGCGCCTGTGCAAGGCATTGCAAACAGGCAAGTGGCCGAGAGAGAAGGCTGCTCTGTGCCCTTGGTGGCGTGGACAGAGCAGGGAGGGGGCCCAGGACATTTGTCAGCCCCAGCCTCTGTGCCCAGCCCTTGGCAGCCCTGGCTGCTGAGCCCAGCTTTGGCCTGGGCTGAGTTTGGCTGCGGCCCAGCTCCATCCTCCTGCGGGGCTCAGGGCTATTCCCAGCCATGGCCAGCCCTGGCTGCCTCTCTGCTGGCCCAGAGGTTGGCAGAGCCTGGGGCAGGGGTGTCTGTGCAGCCCCACAGGTGCCACGGGCTCTGCAGGAGCTGGCAGAGGCTGCCCAGCAGGGAGGCCATGGGGCACAGAGCCCCAAGGCTGCTGTGGGCACCACGGCACAGGGGCCGTTCCCAGCCGCAATGCTCTTGGCCTGGCCTGGGCCTGCACAGGGGCTGGGCCACCATGGCTGGGCCAGCACAGGGCCACAAAGGGGCCACGCAGCCGCTGCCGGGGCTGACAGCAAGGCCAGGCTCACACAAGCAATTGCTGAGCATGGCCTGCGCTGGCCAGGCCTGACTGTGCCAAAGGCAGAGCTCAGCTGCCCTTGGGGGCTGCAGGAACAATCCAGAGCCCAAAGAGCCTCCATGGCTGTGCTGGAGACCAAGGCTGCAGGAGGGAAATGCAGGGCTGCTGCAGGATGGGGAGGGCATTGAATTCCAGCACACACCTCAGCTCTCTGATGATCCCGGCACCATGCTGGGCCCAGTTTCAGACTGGAGCAGAGCAGATGTTGATGGGACAGGAGCCCTGTGGGGCTTTCAAGGACCTGCAGCTTGCAAGGTGCTCTGCTCTCCCTCAGGTGCTCTCAGAGAGATCCAATCTCTGGCACCTCAGGGCACAAAGTGGCACTGCCTGTTCATGGGCACACAATGATGTCTGCCTGGAAAAGTTTTCCCACTGAGAATGGAAATTTTCTGGATTTACTGGATTCTTCTACTGATGGCAGGGAAAGAAGTGCTGGTCTTCCCCTCTACTTCTGCCATCAATGTTTAGTCTAATATTTAATGACCCCTTTCCTTCAGGTGTTTCCAGCTCTCCTGTTTAAATGGCCATGTCTAAGGACATCTCTTCATTTAGAGCAGCTGGATCTAAGTTATTCTCTTTTATCCCAGATTTCCTCTTGCATCTGTTCTCTGATCATTCCAATGCACCTCCCTCAACTGGCTTCATGCTTTGAGTTTCAGGGAGTTGCCCAATATTTCAGGAGTTTAAAGAACTCCTTTGTCAGCATCTTTGTTATTTTATGTTTTCTCTTGCGTCTTCTTATGTCTTTGTCTAAAATCCTTCCTGTATGGTAAACCCTTGTGGTTGTTGGACATGTCAGATGTTGCTAGGACGTCTCAAGGAGCTGAGGGAAGTGCTTTGATGTTTATGAAATTTTATCATATTTGCATATTTTATGTTGGCCATGAAGACAAACTTTTCTGTGTCTCTGAGTCTCACCAGTTCCTGATACCCAAAGGACACAAACCTGATGAGTTCTGGTTCTCACTCCAGTGGCTGCACTTGGGCCTCCCTCCATACTCTGAGCAGAGCTCCCTTATCCCAGAAAGTCCCTGGCCATGGAGGGATGAAGGAAACAGGACATAGCTCTGATTGCCAGAGCTTGGATGGGGGAATGGTGGGGTGGGGGTAGGGACAGAGTCTGATTGATTGTCAGCCATGAAGGGTCTTGATTTTCATATCTATTCAAAGGGTATGAGGAGCTACTTGGATTCAGTGTCAATTGGAGACTGCACATTTCAATGAATTAACAGGGAAAAACACCTAAACAGGACCTAAAAAAATATTTTCTGTCTTTTTAAATATCATGTATTCACTTTGAATACACTTCTGAAATCTGTCTAATTAACCACAAATTATTTGGAAACTGAAATCAAATTATTCCAAGAGTTGTGGCTTGTTAAGGTGTTCTGCATGTTAATGCACCCTGGGACACTGAATTCCTGCACTCAAGAGCTGAAGGCTGAACAAGCCTCTGGAGCAGGAAAATTCAGCAGCAGCCTCCAAGGTGCTGAGGATGTCAGCAGCCCCCACTGAGGCCATCCCTGCCCAGAGACCGTGGGGGAATGGGCAGACAAGGAGAGCGTCCCTGGGGCTGGGGCAGCACAACTCAGAGGCACTAGCGGCTCCAGCTGGGAAATGGAGTGTGGAATGTGGCTGGGAAAGCCCTGCCTGGGCTGGGCCAAGCAGGACACACAAGCCCTGACTGCCATCCCCCAAACAACTCTCTCAAGGAGACATTTAAAATTGTTTGTACTCTGAGTTGGATGCAAAGGAGAAATACCAACAGGAGATTCTCAGGAGCTCAAAACAACCAAACAGCCTTTATTGGCAACTTTAGAAAATCAGAGAAACGTTGGCAAAATATTTAAGATGACATTCAATCAAGAAAAACACTTCTTAAAGCATGGACTTGGCCAAATCAACTTCACAAACTCTTAACTTGTTCAATTTTACGTAAATCAGAATTTGCAAGAGGACAAAAATGCGAGTAGACACAGAAAGAGAGAAAGACAAAAAGATTTAGAGAAGCACATACACACAGCTACCAGCTCCTGTATTCCAGCAGCATTCAGAAGGAAATTCTGAGAGGAATCTGTCAGAATCTGTTCTATGATGTCACAGCCTGCTCTATGATGCTACACAGCCACTCAGTGATGTCACAACCCACTCTTTGATGTCACACAGTCACAGCAAAACACTGGAGGAAGTGATGCCAGGTGGGGACAAGCAAGGAAAACGTCCCTCTGTGCTATGCAAACCTGGATGTGTTTGAGGAATGCAAAGGGCCCAGGCCTGAGCCCCAGCCCCTGGCCAGGCAGATCCTGTCCCTCCCTCCTTACTCAGGGCTCTTCCCGGGATGGGCACTGGCATGTGGGGATGTGCAATGCCAAGGGCAGGAGCATGGGGCGGCCCCTGCCAGGCTGCTGAGCAGGGACAAGGAGGCAATGAGGCCCCAGGCCTGCAAGGGTCACTTGTCTCCTGCTCCTGCCTCAGGCCCAGGCCCAGCAGCCATGGCCAAAGTGCTGCCCAAGTTGGCTCTGGCAGGGCTGTCTTGCAGCTGCTGCCCATCCCTGTGCCCTGTGCAGCCCAGGCTGTCCCACGGTGTCCCTGCCCTGCGCCTCTGTCCCTGCAGGCTGTTGGCATCCCCCGGCTGCCCCACCTGGCTGGGCCCTTCCTTTGCTGACAGCTCTGCCTCCTGCCTGCCCCTGCCTGCCCACACAAAGCCTGGGGCTGCTCCAGGCTCCTGCTGGGGGCTGTGCTGCACCACAGCCCTGCCCTGCCAGGGAAATTCCTTTCTCCTAGTGCCAGTCTTGGCCTCCCCAGCTGCCCTTGGCATTAATTCTTTCTCTCTCTGACTGTTTTCCACTATGTCAAAAGGATCCACCATCCCTGAAATCTCCCTTTAAACACTCTCATGGCTCTGCTCCACTGTCCTCAGTCTCCACGCCACTGATCACAGAGCTCCTTTGTCCCTATACAGTGCTCATGTGCCCAAGGCCTCCAAACCCCTCCTTGGGACACCTCTGGGCCCTCTCCAAGGTGTTTCCAAATGAAAACATTCAGCTCATAGTCTAAGAAAAGCACCAGAGGACAGGGCCAGCCGGACCTGTCTGTCCTGACAACTTTTGTCTGGGAGCAGTCCTTGGATATATGGAATTTGGAAGGTCAAATTCTAATTTTGTCCATGGTCCCTGGACAAGAAGGCTGGTTCTTTTCCATAGGAATGAAGGAACAGAGCCCCTCTGTTTCAGGGGCAGATGAGAGGTGACCACCAGAGGCCTAGGCCAGCCAGAGCTTGCAGGTTTTGTTTTGCAAGATGCCCTTGCATAGAGGAAATTATTTTAGGGAGAGTACCAGTTTTGGTAATGGGCATCTGAAAAGGGGGACAGTTCTTTTCCATAGCAAGGAAAGCACAGAGCTCCAGTGCTCCAGGAGCTGATGAGAGGCAGCCCTTGACATCCCAAGATCAGCCAGAGCTGTCAGGTGGCCCCTGGGAGGCCAAGCCAGCCAGAGCTGTTCTATGTTCCCTGGGTTCCATGGGGCCCCACAGTGTCCCAATTGTCCCTTGCTTCCACCAGGCCCTGAGGTGGCATAATGCTCCCTTGGAGGCCCTGAAGGTTGGAATGGTCTCCATGGTTCCATCAGGCCCCACAGAGTCATAATGGTCTCTGGGTCCATAAAGCCCCTCTGTGTCACCAAGGTCCCTTGGTTCCATGGGCTCCTGTGGTTCCACAAGGATCCCCTTGGTCCCATGGGATCCAGTGGTGCCACAATGATCCCCTTGGTTCCATGGGCTCCAGTGGTTCCACAAGGATCCCCTTGGTCCCATGGGATCCAGTGGTGCCACAATGATCCCCTTGGTTCCATGAGGTCCCCACAGTGTACCAGGGATCTCCATGGGAAGGAAAGAACGCAGCCCCAGGGTTGCAGGGGCAGCCACCAGAAGCCAAGGGTCTGGAGCAGCACATGGTCCCAGTGTTTCAAAGGCAGATGAGAGGTGGCCCCAGGTAGCCAAGGCAGCCAGATCTGTCTCTCCTGGCAGATTTCATCTGGGAACAATCTGTGCCTGTAAGGGAATTTGGAGAAGGAATCCCAGTTTTGGCCATAGGGCCCTGGAGGAAGATCAGGAGAGTTCCCTCCCGTAGGAAAGAGAGCCCAGAGCCCCAGTGCTACAGGGGCAGATGAGGAGCAGCCCTCGACATGCCAAGGTCAGCCAGACCTGTCCAGCAGCCCCCAGGACCCCAAACCAGCCACACCTGCTCCCTGTGCCATTGGTTCCATGGGGCCCCAGAGTGTCCCAAGGGTCTCCTTGATTCCATTGGTCCCTGCAGTGTCACAGTGTTCTCCTTTCTTCTGCAGTGTCACAATGGCCCCTTGGCTTCCCTGAGCCCTTGCAATGTCCCCATGGCCCCTCGGCTCCCTGTAGCCCCGCTGTGTCACAACAGCTCCTTGGTTCCGTGGGCCCCACAGCTTCATCCTTGGCCCTTGGTTGCAGCGACGTGTATTTAGCCTTCTAGAGCAGAGAAGGTCAGAGTCTGGCTAGCTGAGATTAAGGCCGACACCCAGCTGCATAGTCTACCAGCACCCCTTGGCGTCATAAGGCCTCGGGCTGTGCTGGTTGCGGACAGGATTGCTGCTAAACGACAAGAAGGAAGGAGCTGGACACTCGCCGGGGGGGCTAAACTTGGTTTATTGGAAAGCCCACGATGTATCAGCGAATGACCAAGAACAAAGGGTGCTTAAGGATTATAAAGGGAAGGGGTGGACACGGGAGGGGTTTACAGAAGACCAATAGGGGGAGAAGAGGGGATGAGCTTAACACAAATGACATAGTGGAGAGCCCAATAGGTACCAGGTATGGGAGGGGTCCCGGGACCACATTTAACCACAACCCCCAAAGATGAGAAGCTTCTGGAATACTAGGTGGAGGGGGGGGGGCTGATTGACTTGGCCCAGGGAGGAGAAAAAGCATACATATAAGGGAAAAAGGGGAGGAGGAATTATATAACCTAGAAGATTGACAATATAACTGGCAGGGCTGTGGTGGGAAAACTGAGGAGGGCAGAACCATTTTGCACAAAATGGGGGGGAGCACATACATAAAATGGGGGAGGAATTAAATGAACTTAATGAACACACTACAACACTTGGTTCCACAGGGGGCCTGAGTTTGACAATGGTCCCTTTGATTCCATGAGGCACCAGAGTGTCACAATGGTCTCTTTGCTCCCATGAGGTTCCATAGTGCCACCGTGGTGTCCTTGGATCTGCATGGTCACAATGGCCCCTTGGTTCCATGAATTTCTGGACTGTCAGGAATGGTTTGTTTGCTCCAGAGGGGCCTTGATGTGTCACAAGGGCTCCGTGGCTTTGTGGGTTTGTGTCTCACCCACACTGGAACCCCAGCAGTTGGTAGCCATGTGCATTTCTTTCCATAGAGCTTCTGTCCTCCTGTCTGTCTTCTCCTTCTAATGCTCTTGATATGGAATATTTTTTGATACCTCAACAACTGAAGTGTTTAAATGTTTCCAGATGTAATGGACTGAGTTAATCAAGTTACTGCTATTGTGTTTTATGTTGAATTGGATGTTTTATTATATCTTTTCCCAAAGTTTCTTGAGTTTTTGTACTTTGCCAGTGAAATTTTGTGTCATTTTGACCTCTTGAAAATATATGACTGGTGTTTCTCCTGTGCACCAAACTTCAGTAAAGGAACCCTTGGTTACTCTGAGAAATGACTGCTGACTTTCAAAATTTTAAAAGGTTTATTCAACCTTAACAAAAATGACAACAAAAGGACTAAGTAAGGAAGAACAGGCCTGGGAGCTTCCCTCGTGGCTGCCTACCACGTGCCTGCCTCATCCTCAAGATGGATGCTTCACCTTTTATACCCCAGGGAATTGCATCAGCCAACCCTGGCCCCTCCCACAGTCTGTCACTCAACTCTTCTTTGCTGTTTATTGGTGGAGTCCACTTTCCTGCAGCTTGATTGGAGGGTCAGGTGCTGTCATGCCACGCCCCCTCCCCTAGGAACAAGTTTTTGTACTCGCCTTCTTTCCGCCTGTCCTGGATGGCTCAGGCTCTCTGATGGTAACAATAGGGGGGAAAAGGGACTGTGGGGAGAACAGAGGACATCTAAACAACTGTGGTGGTTTGACCAGGAAGAAGTGGGAATTCTGGGATGTTGTGGTCAAACCAATGGGTGCTTGGATTTTGATATTGGCACCTGGTGTAGCCAGTGGGGTTTTGGACACACCTCCGAGAACACCCAGGGGTTA
The DNA here is from genome assembly GCF_028018845.1 of Melospiza georgiana. NCBI lineage: Eukaryota > Metazoa > Chordata > Aves > Passeriformes > Passerellidae > Melospiza > Melospiza georgiana. Next base: position 3,812,701 of record NC_080451.1, read on the forward strand.
AAAGCAGAGCTTCGCCCCTGGGAGGCTCTCTTGGGACTTCGAGGGACCGAGGTCGGATCTCCCCCGTCCAGCCGCTGCTGCTGGGCGGGGGAGGGGCAGCCATGTGGTAGGCCTGGGCCTGGACAGAGATGGGGGTGAGGAGGCTTTGGAGGATGAAAGGGTGGGGGAGCCCCAAGAGACATTGGGCAGCCATTCCCCCCCCCCCCTTTGGAGACAGACAGAGAGAGAGAGAGAGTGCAGCCTGTGTCGTTATCTTGAAACTCAGTAAACATGTTGTCGTGGGTTGACAGCCTTTATCCCAATATCGTGTGTTGTGTCTGGCAGCTGTGCCTTTTCTCTCTTCCCCCCCCCCGGCCGTCTTGCTGCGGCGGGGCGGGGAGAGAGGGGGGGAGTGTTTGACCAGGCCTTTTTTGGCTTTTGGCTTTTTGCTGCTTGGCTTGGCTAGCCGCTTTGCTTGCTTGCTTTCTGCTTTTTTGCGCTGTTTTTTTTCTTTTCTTTTGTTCCCTCTTTCTTACCCTCCCCTGAAGATACTGGACCGGTTCCGGACCTGACCTGAGACGTCCAGGACACCTGGAGCTTGCAAAAGAAGCTTGAAGCCCTCACCATACACAGTCTGTTTCTTTCCTTTTCTTGTGTTGGGGAGTGTTCTTTTTGTTACTTGTAAATAAATAGGTTTTGTTTTCCACTTTGCTCCTCCGAGAAATTCCTTCCCGAACCCGGTGTTGGGGGAGGGGTGGTTGGAGGTTTGTTTTGTTTTGGGGGGCTCCCTTTTGGAGATTTCCCCTAATTTGTCCTAAACCAGGACAATATACTTTTTTTTTATACCAAAGGACCTGCTTTTCAAGGCCCAAGATAGTGTTACGGGCTGTGGCATGAGACACAGGGTAGGTTTCCAACCATCCCGTGGTGGCTTCTACCATGGTTAGTACATAGCGCTTGCCCTGGCGTGTCTGAGGCAGTGTGATGTAATCAATCTGCCAGGCCTCCCCGTATTTGTACTTAGACCACCGCCCCCCATACCAGAGGGGCTTCACCCGCTTGGCCTGCTTAATGGCAGCACACGTCTCACAGTCACGAATAACCTGAGAGATACTGTCCATGGTTAGATCCACCCCTCGGTCTCGTGCCCACTTATAGGTGGCATCTCTACCCTGGTGGCCTGAGGCATCATGGGCCCATCGTGCTAAGAATAACTCTCCCTTATGCTCCCAGTCGAGATCTATCTTCAACTCCCCTATCTTTGCAGCCTGATGGACTTGCTGGTTGTTTTGCTGCTCTTCATTAGCTCTACTTCTGGGGACATGGGCATCTACATGGCGAACCTTCACAGGTAACTTCTCTAACCGAGTAGCGATATCTTTCCACTCTTCCGCAGCCCAAATTGGTTTTCCTCTGCGCTGCCAGTTCGCCTCTTTCCATCTCTTCAGCCATCCCCATAGAGCATTGGCTACCATCCAAGAATCGGTATACAAATAGAGCTTTGGCCACTTCTCTCTCTCTGCAATACCTAGGGCCAGTTGAATAGCTTTGATTTCAGCAAATTGACTGGATTCGCCTTCTCCTTCAGTAGCCTCTGCAACCCGTCGAGTGGGACTCCATACAGCTGCTTTCCACCTCCGCTTCATCCCTATGACGCGACAAGAACCATCGGTGAATAGAGCGTAACGCGTTTCTTCTGCTGGTAACTGATTGTATGGCGGAGCTTCCTCAACCCGGGTCACTGGCTCTTGTTCCTCATCCGCGACACTAAAGCTTTCACCTTCAGGCCAATTTGTAATTATTTCCAGGATCCCAGGGCGATTTAACTTCCCAATTCGAGCGCGCTGCGTAATGAGGGCAATCCACTTACTCCAAGTAGCATTGGTGGCATGGTGGGTAGAGGGAACCTTTCCTCTGAACATCCATCCCAGCACCGGTAGTCGGGGTGCCAGAAGGAGTTGTGCCTCTGTACCAATCACCTCTGAGGCGGCTTGGACTCCTTCATAGGCGGCCAAGATTTCCTTTTCTGTTGGAGTATAGTTATCTTCAGACCCCCTGTAGCTCCGACTCCAAAATCCCAATGGTCGGCCTCGGGTCTCGCCAGGCACCTTCTGCCAAAGGCTCCAGGACAGACCATGGCTCCCGGCTGCAGAGTAGAGCACGTTCTTCACATCTGGTCCCGTCCTGACTGGACCAAGGGCTACAGCATGAGCGATCTCCTGCTTGATCTGGATGAAAGCTTGCTGCTGCTCAGGGCCCCAATGGAAGTTGTTCTTCTTGCGGGTAACCAGATAAAGGGGTCTCACAATCTGACTATACTCAGGGATGTGCATCCTCCAGAAACCTATAGCACCTAAGAAGGCTTGTGTTTCCTTCTTATCAGTTGGTGGGGACATAGCAGTGATTTTGTTAATAACATCTGCAGGAATCTGACGCCGTCCATCTTGCCACTTCACTCCCAAAAACTGAATTTCTCGGGCAGGTCCCTTGACTTTGCTCTTCTTAATGGCAAATCCGGCTTCCAAGAGAATATGAATTATCTTCTCTCCTTTCTCGAACACTTCTATTGCCGTGTTCCCCCAAACAATGATATCATCAATATATTGTAAATGTTCTGGAGCCTCACCCTCTTCTAGTGCAGCCTGGATCAGTCCATGACAGATGGTAGGACTGTGTTTCCACCCCTGGGGCAGTCGGTTCCAGGTATACTGCACTCCCCTCCATGTAAAAGCAAACTGGGGCCTGCATTCTGCTGCCAGAGGGATGGAGAAAAACGCATTAGCAATATCGATGGTCGCATACCACTTTGCTGCCTTGGACTCCAGCTCGTACTGCAGTTCCAGTATGTCCGGTACAGCCGCACTCAGTGGTGGAGTCACTTCATTCAAGGCACGATAGTCCACAGTCAATCTCCATTCTCCGTCAGATTTTCGCACGGGCCAGATAGGGCTGTTGAAGGGTGAGTGGGTTTTACTGACCACCCCTTGGCTCTCCAGCTCTCGGATCATTTTGTGGATGGGGATCACGGCATCTCGATTCGTCCGGTACTGCCTGCGGTGCACTGTTGAGGTGGCAATTGGCACTCGTTGTTCCTCTACCTTCAAGAGTCCTACTGCAGATGGGTTCTCTGATAGTCCAGACAAGGTATTCAATTGTTTAATACCCTCTATCTCCACTGCAGCTATTCCAAAAGCCCACCTGAATCCCTTAGGATCTTTGTAATAGCCATTCCGGAGGAAGTCTATGCCCAAAATACACGGAGCCTCTGGACCAGTCACAATCGGATGTTCCTGCCACTCCTTCCCAGTCAAGCTCACCTCAGCTTCCAACAAAGTCAACTGTTGTGATCCCCCTGTCACTCCAGCAATGGAAACAGGTTCTGTCCCCACGTGTTCCGATGGCATTAAGGTACACTGTGATCCAGTGTCAACCAATGCTTCATAGTCTTGTGGCTCTGATGTGCCAGGCCATCTGATCCACACCTTCCAGAAAACCCGGTTCTCCCGTGCCTCTTCCTGGCTGGAGGCAGGGCCCCTCTAAGCCAGATTGTCCTTCTTTCCTTGGGCATATGCCTTAGAAGTTCCTTCAAGGGGATCGGACATGTCATCGTCATCAGCATACTTAACATCTCGGCTACGAGCGACCGGAGCTGCTATCCTTTTGGTGATACTTTCTCTTTTCTTCAAATCATGCACCCGTTGTGCCCAAGCAGCGGTGGGTTTTCTGTCCCATCTCCTCATGTCTTCTCCAGACTCACGCAGAAAAGCCCATAACTCAGCCCGTGGGATGTACCTTCTCTCCCCATCAAAGGAGCGCCAGCGTTGGACACCAGGGCCTCTAATTTGTACAGCTGAGATTTGAATAAGGTCCTCCTTAATCTCTTCCCGGAGTTTCTTATGATTCTCCTCTATTTTGTCCTCTAGTTTCTGCAGTCGGGTTTCCACTGCTGCAATTCTGGCATGAGTTGGGCCATGCACAGCATCTGCATACGCTCGAAGCTTCTTTGCCATATCGAGCACAGTCTCATATGTATCATCCCGCTTCATTATTGCTAGGGCAGAAGCGTATTCAGGTGGCCCAAGTCGCACAAGTTTCCTCCACATTATAGGTGTGCATGGTACCAGGTCCGGATTCCTAGTTGTTGTATCATCTGAGAAAATGAGCTCTGCCACCGCCATCTCTCTCAGGCGTTGGATCGCCTGTTCTATGGTCTTCCACCGTGTCTGCTGCATATAGAGATCATCCGTACACAGGTATCGTTCTGCTACGCTTCTTAGGACCCGTTCCCAGAGGCTGTGAGGGTTAGCCCCCCTCATCATACCTTGATCAATGACAGGATCATGTGACAGGGATCCCAAATGCCTCGCTTCAGTACCATCCAAAATTGTAACCTCCCCTGCAGCATCCCAAAGGCGGACTAACCAACTAATTATAGATTCGTCAGGTTGTCGTCTGTAATCCTTTCTTAGGCCTCTGAGGTCCTTCAGAGAAAAGGAGTCAATATTAGCTCCAGATTCTGTGCCCCTTGATGTGGCCTCTGATTTTGGTGAGGGTCCTTCTCCTGCATCATCATCATCATCCTCCACCTTTCGATCAGTCTTGCCTTTACACTTTCCACCTCTTGTATTAGCTGCAACAGCCATGGGTTGGGGCCTATTGTCTGATTCAGCTGCTAGCCTGGAGCCTGGGATGTTAGCTGCAGCCTGGGTCACTGGGATAGTAACTAACTTATCTCCCTGTTCCCTTTCTGCTATCTGCTGCTCCACAGTATCTAGCAGAGTACGGTAAACAAACGCCAAGGCCCAGCTCACTGCAGTAACCCTTTCCTCCTTAGTATTACCATGGCACTTCTCCCTCAAATACTTTGCCACCTCGACTGGATCCTGAATTTGATCAGATGGAAAGTCCCAATCTATAGGATCGGAAAATTCCTTTAAAGTCTGGCCCATGTCCTCCCATTTCCCATTCCAATCAAGATTTTTCCTGCTTTGTTTTACTCCTAAGTCAGGAGTGTCTCTAACCCCTCTAGAAATCTCAGTCTTCATTTTATACACACTCCAGACAGTATAGAAAAGGCTTAATAAATTAAATGCCAGAAAGATGGTTTCTTTCGAACTCAGGGGAAATTCAATATTTTCTAATAGAGATGTCAACAATTTGGACGACAAGAAGGAGGACAGAGGCTGAAAAGCCCCTTCCCCTTCTTCTCCCCAAACAAACTGAGTAAACAACCATAACAGCAACCCATACATTCCTGAAATAAAGTCCAGCATTTTTATCCGACACATCATCACACATAAGACCAGCACAATGACTATTCTGGTTAGTGCCCCCCGCTTACAAAAGCTACTTATTAGGGACAACATCAGAGCTATTTTTGGGTAAGGAAATAACCCCAGGGACCACAAAAGTATTAAAACTTCAAAAACCCCTAGGGACCAGAAATACCGGCAAGCTTCCACTCCAAATGACATTATGAATCACCAATATGCCCACCAAAATAGCCAAAACCAAAATATTATTGTTATAGGTTTTTTTTCCACTGTTTTTTTTTTTTTGGCCTCCGTTTCCCGGCCAACGCACCAAAAAGTATATTGTCCTGGTTTAGGACAAATTAGGGGAAATCTCCAAAAGGGAGCCCCCCAAAACAAAACAAACCTCCAACCACCCCTCCCCCAACACCGGGTTCGGGAAGGAATTTCTCGGAGGAGCAAAGTGGAAAACAAAACCTATTTATTTACAAGTAACAAAAAGAACACTCCCCAACACAAGAAAAGGAAAGAAACAGACTGTGTATGGTGAGGGCTTCAAGCTTCTTTTGCAAGCTCCAGGTGTCCTGGACGTCTCAGGTCAGGTCCGGAACCGGTCCAGTATCTTCAGGGGAGGGTAAGAAAGAGGGAACAAAAGAAAAGAAAAAAAACAGTGCAAAAAAGCAGAAAGCAAGCAAGCAAAGCGGCTAGCCAAGCCAAGCAGCAAAAAGCCAAAAGCCAAAAAAGGCCTGGTCAAACACTCCCCCCCTCTCTCCCCGCCCCGCCGCAGCAAGACGGCCGGGGGGGGGGAAGAGAGAAAAGGCACAGCTGCCAGACACAACACACGATATTGGGATAAAGGCTGTCAACCCACGACACATGTGCTGGCAGCAGGCAGCCCAGCTGAGGAGATGGGGGTGGGGGGGGGTGCAGCCAGGAGTCCAGCTGCCTGGAGGAGTTTTTAACCCTTTTTGGACAATGAAAACCTTACAGAACATTAACCCTTCCTAGACGAGTGATAAGAGTGGAGGAGGACGAAGGAAATGAAAGAGTGATGGAGGTCTGGACCAGAGAGAGAGAGAGAGTGAGAGATGTTGGAAGAATGGAGAAGATGGAGTGGCATTTTATGCTGGACTCTTCCGTGTAGCCATGGACAGAGCCATGTTTCCGTGTGATACAGAGACTTGAGTCCAGGGGGAGAAATGTCCCAGTGCCAAAGAAGATTCAGTGTGGGTACCCCTCGTCCCCAGGGTGTATATAAAATATGGGGGGGACAGATGTCCCAAAGGTGGGAAGGTGAGATACTGTGCTTTTCTGGAACTGGACAAAGCATCCTTAAAAAGACAACCCTGGAAGCAGCCCTGATCCCTGTTCGGTGGTGAGAGCACTGGAACAAGGACGGAAAAGGCCACCACAACACATGGAAGGACTCCCTCTCGAGGAGTTGAAAGTTTGAGCAATCCAAAGGGTGGTGTTGGACCCAGAACTGGTGATTTTGGAGGATGTATTGTATTGGGAATTTAGGGGGAGAGTGTTTTTGTGAGGTTTTCATTTTCCTCGTGTTTTTTTTTTCTTCTTTTGTGTGTAGCTTAGTAATTGTTTGTGTGTAGCTTAGTTAATAAACTTCTTCTTTATGTTTAAGTTGGAGACTGCTTTGCTTATTCCTGGTCACATCTCACAGCAGACACCGGGGAGAAGGTGTACTCACGGGGGCTCTGGCTTTGCCAGGCCCAAACCATAACAGCGCCATTTTTGGGGTCTCGTGACCCTCCTAAGTCCCAATTTTGGGGTCCTCACCACAAATTTGGGATTCCTTGCCCGCTCAAAACCCCAATTTTGCAGTCCTGGACCCTCCTCTAACCCCAAATTAGGGGTCCCCACGCCAAATTTGGGGTCCCAGAACCTCTGAACCCCAAATTTGGGGTCCCGGAACATCCCAGACACCAAATTTGGGGTCCCCACCCCTAAATTTTGGGATTCTCCTGATTTTTATGGTCCCAGAACCTCTGAACCCCAAATTTGGGGTCCCTGAACACCCCAGCCCCAAATTTGGGGTCCCCTTCCCCAATTTCAGGGTCTCAGCACCGCTGAACCCCAATTTTGGGGTCTCCCCTGACTTTGAGGCTCCCAGGACCAACCCAACTCCAATTTTGGGGTCCCCACAACTGAATCTGGGGTCTCTGAGCCCCCAAACCCCGAATTGGGGATCCCCGAGCCCCACAAGTCCCAAACTTTGGGCTCTCTGGCTGTACCTGAACCCCAATTTTGGGGTCCCCAACCCCACATTTTTGGGGCCCTCCCCCAGTTTTAGGGCCCGAGACCCCCCCAGACCCCAATTTTGGGGTCTCTGATGCCCTCAACTCCCAGCTTTGGGATTTCCACCCCAATTTTGGGGTCCCAGGAGCCCTGAACCCCAATTTTGGGGTCCCCTTCCCCAATGGTTTGGATCCCTGACCCCCCAAACTCCAGTTTTGGGGTCCCCACCCCACATTTGGGGTTCCCTGACCCCCCAAACCCCCAATGTTGGGCTCCCTGAGCCACTGAACCCCAAGTTTGGCATCTTCACCCCAAATTTTGGCTCCCGGGACCCCCCAAACCCCAATTTTGGGCTCCCTGATCGACTCAAACCCCAATTTCGGGGTCCCCTTCCCCAATTTTAGGGTCCCAGAGCCCCCCAAACCCCAATTTTGGGCTTCTCACCCCCAAATTTTGGGTCCCTCCCTCATTTTTGGGGGTTCCTGCCCCCCCCAAACCCCAAAAGTTGGGGTGCCCTCGCCCATTTTTGGGGTCCCTGACTCCCCCAGACCCCAATTTTGGGCTCCTTGTCCCTCCTCACACCCCAATTTTGGGGTCCCCACCCGCAAACTTTGGGGTCCCTCTGAATGTTTGGATCCCAGAACCCCTGAACCTGAAATTTGGGGTGCCCGAACCCCCCTAAACCCCAAATTTGGGGTCCCCTTCCTCAATTTCAGGGTCCCCACCCCCAGATTTTGGGCTCCGTTCCCCAATTTTGGGGCCCCGACCCCCCCCAAACCCCAAATTCGGCACCCTCCCCCCAATTTCGGGGTTCCCTTCCCGGGTTTAGGTCCCGGGATCCCCCACACCCCAAATCTGGGGGTTCCACCCAAAATATTTGGGGTCCCCATTTCCCCCCAGAGGCCGCGCTGGAGGGGGCGGAGCCGGCGGTGGGCGGGGCTTCTGCGAGGGGCGGGGCTTCGACTGCTGGGGGCGGGGCTTCGGCGATGGGCGTGGCTTCAGCGAGGGGCGGGGCTTCGTATGTTGGGGGCGGACCTTCAGCGAGGGGCGGGGCTTCGGCTGATGGCGGCGGGGCTTCAGCGAGGGGCGGGGGTTGTGAGGAGATTTTGGGGCATTTTGAGCAGAATTTGTGGTCCCTGAAGAGTTTCTTGAGGATTTTGGGTTCCTGAGGGGATTTTGAGACAATTTGAAGGATTTTGAGGGGATTTTGGGGTCCCTGATGGGATTTTGATGAAATTTTGTGGGGTTTTGAGGAGATTTTGGGTGGGCTTTGAGGTGATTTGGAGGATTTTGAAAGATTTTGGGGTCCCTGAGGGGATTTTGAGTTAATTTTGAGGGATTTTGAGAAGATTTTGTGGTCTCCGAGTGATTTTTGGTGTTGCTGGGTTGATTTTAGGGGCCCCGAAGGGAATTTCGAGGTTTTGCTGGATTTGAAGGGAATTTTGAGGGATCTAGGGGAGATTTTGAGGTCCCTGAGTGGATTTTGAGGCGATTTTGGGTCTCTGAGGGGATTTGTTGGGCGATTTTGAGGTTTCTGAGGGGATTTTGGGGAAGTTTGAAGGCGTTTGGGGGAAGTCTGAGGTGATTTTGGGGTCTGTGGGCGGATTTTTGTGGGATTTTCAGGGGATTTTGGGATCCCTGAGAGAATCTGGGGCTTTTGAAGGGAAATTCGGGGTCCCTGAGGGGATTTTGAGAAGATTTTGGGGGAATTTCAGGAGATTTTTGGTTCCTGAGGGGATTTTTTGTGGATTTGGGGGAATTTGTGGGGATTTTGGGAGAATTTAATGAGGTTTTGAGGAGATTTTGGAATTCCTGAGGGATTTGGGGGATTTAAGGGAAATATTGGAGTCTCTGAGTGGATTTCAGGGAGATTTTGGGGAATTTGAGGAGACTTTGGGTTCCTGAGGGGATTTTTTTGGGGAATTTGAGGGGATTTGGGGGTCCCTGAGTAGATTCTGGGGGAGTTTAAGGGAATTTGGGGGGAATTTGAAGAGATTTTAGGGTCCCTGGTGGGACTTTTGAGATTTTGGGAGATTTTAAGGAAATTTTGGGAGATTTTGAGGCAACTTTGGGGCTCCTGAGGAGATTTTGGGGGATTTTGAGGAGAATTCAGGTCCTGGGTGGGAATGTTGAGATTTTGGGGCATTTGAAGGAAATTTTGAGGAGACTTTGGGGACCATGAGGGAATCTGGGGCATTTTAAGGGAATTTTGGGATCTCTGAGGGGAATTTGAGGGGATTTTGGGGGAATTTGAGGAGATTTTGGATTCCTGAGGGCATTTTTGGGGAATTTTGGGGAAACTGAGGAGGTTTTGGGGGAACTTGAGATTTGGAGGGGATTTTGGGGAATTTTAAGGGAATTTTGGGGCCCCTGAGGTGATTTTGAGGGGATTTTGTGTTCCTCGTGGGATTTTGGGGAATTTTGAGGGGTTTAGAGGAGGTTTTGGGGTCCATGAGGGGATTTTTGAAGAATTTTGGGTTCCTGAGGGGATTTGGGGGGATTTTGAGGCAATTTTGGGTTCCTAACCCAGAGGGCTTAAACCAGGGGATTGGATAAAGTGGGGGAGGGGCTTAAAGTGGGAGGGGCCTAAAGGGTGGGGCAAAGGCTTGAGGGGTGGGACTTAAATGGGGCTGAAAAGGTGGGGGAGGGTCCCGCCAATTGTGGGCGTGTCCTGCGGAGTCTGGGGGGCGTGGCCAAGCCTGACCCCGCCCCTTGTGTCCATCAGGGCTCGCTGCTGTCCCAGGCGGCCATTTTGCATCAGCAGCTCCGCCAGGGGGCGCTGCACCTGCGCCCGGGGGCGGGGCCCGCCCTGGGGGCGGAGCCAGAGCCCCCGGCCCCGCCCCCCCTCACCGGGGGCGTGGTCGAGACCCTGCCCCAGCTGCGATTGGTCAGAGAAGGCTGCGAGCAGCAAGTTAGGGACTGGCCCTGCCTCCAGGAGCTCGTCAGCCAATGGTGAAAGAGGGGGCGGGGCCTGGAGGGGAGGGGCCTGGAGTGGGGGCGTGGCTCCTTCCAAGCTCCGCCCCCTTTTCCTAAACCCCGCCCCTCTCCCCACTTTGGCCCAGCCGGCTCAGTGGGTCCTGGCCACGCCCCCTGGCCGCGCCCCCTTCTCCCATTGGCTGCAGTGCTGGAGAGCCGCTGCTCACGCCCTGCAGGCCACGCCCCCCACCCTCCCCCGAGGAGGCCCCGCCCACCGTTGGGAAGGGGGAGGAGTGAGCGGAGGAGGCTCCGCCCATCTGAAGCACTCTGGAGGTTCTGATTGGTTGGGAATAAAATGGTGTGGGGAAAGGGGCGTGGCCTGAGTCTGTGCTCAATGTGGGGGGACCCAAAATGGCCCCAGAATGTCCCAAATGGCCCAAAATCGCCCCAAAATGTCCCCAAATGGCCCCAAAATGTCCTAAATGGCCCCAAAATGTCCCCAAATGGCCACAAAGGGTCCCCAGGGGGGTCCTGAGGTGTCCCCAAGGTGTCCCCATGATGCTCCATTGAGGTCCCCAAAATGTCCCCGAGATGTCCCCAAAGTGCTCTCAGGGTGTCCCCACAGTGTCCTTCAGGTGTCCCCAGGGTGTCCCTGCGATGGCCCCTGAGATGTTCCCAAAGTGTCCCCAGCGCCACTCCCATATCTCCCTCAAATGTCCCCAAAGTGTCCCCAGGGTGTCCCCAGGGTGTCCCCAAAGTGCTCTCAGGGTGTCCCCATGATGGTGGCCCTGAAGTGTCCCCAAGGTGTCCCCCAGAGGTCCCCACCGGGCATCCTGAGATGTCCCCAAAGTGTCCCCAGGGTGTCCTGACAGTGTCCCCCTGGGGTTCTCAGAACGTCCCCAAGGTCCCCTCAAGGTGTCCCCAAAGTGTCCCCAGAGTGGTGGCTCTGAAGTGTCCCCAAAAGTGTCCTCAAGGTGGCCCTAGGGTGTCCCCAAAGTGACCCTTCAGGTGTCCCCAAAGTGTCCCCAGGGGCCTCCTGAAGTGTCCCCTTGGTGTCCCCACAACAGCTCCCAAAGTGACCCCAGGGTCTGGGGTTCCCACAATGTCCCCACAATGTCCCCAATGTGTCCCTGAAATGACCCCAGGGAGTTCCTGAGGTGTCCCCAAGGCCTCTCAGTGTTGTCCCCAGGGTCACCCCAAGATGTCCCTGCAGTGGCTCCCAAGTGTCCCCGAAGTGCTCTCTGGGTGTCCCCAGGATGTCCCTAAAGTGTCCCTGAGATGACCCCAGGGTGTCCCCACAGTGTCCCCATGATGTCCCCCTGGGATTCCCACAGTGTCCCCAGGGTGGCCTCAAAGTGTCCCCAAGGTGTTCCTGAACTGGCCCCAGGGTGGCCCCACAGGGGGTCCTAAAAATGTCACCAAAGTGTCCCCAAAGTGCTCTCAGGGTGTCCCCAAGGTGTGCCCAAATAGTGCCTGAGGTGTCCCCAGGGGGGTTCTGAGGTGTCCCCAGGGTGTCCCCACGATGGCCCCCCAGGATGTTCCCGAGGAGTCCCCAAAGTGTCCCCAAGGTGTCTCAGGGATGTTCCCATGTCCCCAAGGTGTCCCCATGATGGCCCCTGAGAGTGGCCCTGAAGTGTCCCCAGAGTGTCCCAGAGCTGTCCCAAGGTGTCCCAAGGTGTCCCCGAGGTGTCTTGGGGATGTCCCAAGGTTGTCCCCAAAGTGTCCCCAGGGTGTCCTCAGGGTATCCTGAGGTCTCCCCAAGGTGTCCCCAAGGGTTCCCAGGGGGATCCCAAAATGTCCCCAAAATGTCCCCAAAGTGTCCCCGAGGTGGCTCCGAAGTGTCCCTGCAGTGTCCTCCCAAAGTGTCCTGACAGCAGTGAAGGGAGACGAGCGCATCCTATTGGTGATCATCGGTCTCAGATTTATTGATCCAGCTTACACACGTTTATGGTGTAAGGGTTAATGAAGCTCAGACACATTGCAAACCCGAGCTCATCATTGGTTACAGAATACGGCCATGTGCAGCTGTTGCCTGTTCGGCCGCTTTTCTCTCGGCCTGATGTTGTAAGAGCTCATTGTGAACCACCCTCCATATTTTACCTAACTTCTTGGCACTTTTATCATCCTCTAAAGTGGCCTCCCACAATAAATCACCGAGTTTACGCCACTCTGTTAACTCGTGAACAGTGTGGGGGTTAATAAAAACTCCCTTAGCGTACCCATAGGCCTAAAGCCCTGGTAAATCCTTCTGCAAATCTATTCCCCGAACCTGCCGTTTTTGTAAAAAGGCAGTAAATAAATCATATGCTGCTTGCCTTTCCATACCTAAATCATCAGGGCTGTTGCAGCTCTTCAAGGTCCGGCAGCAATATCGGCTGGGCTCGCCTGTACGACACCCGAGGCACGGCACGTCTCAGCTTCTTTTTTCTCCTTTTTTCTCCTTTTTTCTCCGCACTTCTCTGCCTGAGCCGGTTCTTCACTCCTTCGTGGTCTGTCGCCGTATCACGATTGGGGGTCAACATTTTCTGGAAGTGAAGGGAGACGAGCACATCCTATTGATGATCATCAGTCTCAAATTTATTGATCCAGCTTGCACACGTTTATGGTAGGGTTAATGAAGCTCATACATATTGCAAAACCTGAGCTCATCATTGGTTACAGATTACACGCCAACCCCTCCTTTGTTGCCAATACCTGTGGTTTTCTTGTTGAGGCTAATACTTGTTTTTACATCCTGCTGTTGACTACATTCAAGGACACCATGTTTCTCACCGTGTTTTTCTCGTTGTTTGCTCAAGGATGCAACAACACTGCTGTTGTTGTTTTTCTCGTAAGGAAGAAGGCTGAGAACTTGCTGCTTACAGCTGCTTTTTACTGCTTAACCAGCTGTATGTGATCATGGCTTTTTCCTCAAGCCATGTCTGCACAAAAACTCTCCACAGATCCTCACTGCCCTGGGATAGACTATCCCTGGTGGATAGTCTACAGCCCCAGAACATCAGCCAGACACTCTGCCTTATTTAGCACGGTTACTGCAGCAAGGACATCATCTCTTCTGGCTTTCTATCCAAAATATACACAAGGCGCAACAAAGAATACGCCCAAAACGCTGAGCACAGCTTATGGCCTTAAAAACAAAAATCTCAGGATGGCAATACTGGATCTTCTGAACCAAACCATCAGGAAACATTTCTTTAGAGGTGAGAAAAGCTTCTGTTGATTGTACAAAAAATAGCTATGTCAACCAGCGTTGCATGACCCAATATTTCTATTGAACTGGGACTATTTTGATCAATATTGTTGATCCATTTATTTTCAGTGCATTTGGTAAAAAATGTAAAGTATCGTTTAAAAGGAATTATTGGATGCGGACTAAGTACTACGGATTAGTTAAGGTGTTGTTTTTGCATGACTTGGTTTTTGGTGGGGAGGGAAGAAGCCAGCCACAGAAGTGATTTTTTGTGAAAAGCTCCTAGAAGCTTCCTCCATGCCTGGCAAAGTGAATCCCTGCTTGGCACTAAGAAAAGACGTGCTGCTAATCCAATTAGAGAAGCTGGTAGCGCCTTGGTGATATATTTAAGAAGAAAATCAAAACTGCAGGCAGTTAACTCTTAAGTTTGCAAATTTTTCACTCGGCACCTCTTCTGGTTTGAAAGCAAAACCAGCCAGAGATGCTGTTGCAGTGTGTGTTTGATTGTAATGCAGTTCTAGCAGTCAGTTTTAGAATACTTCCTCTTTTGTGCTGTTGTAGCATATTTTATTATTAATGGATTGTTCCTTTCCCCCCTGTGTTTTTAGTTTTTGCCCTAGCTGTCCATCTCCCCAAAGACCTGCCCTTTTGTACCCTGTTCCTCCTCCCACTGAATGTCAATCCCTCCTCAAGCCTGTCCCTTTCTCTAGAAACTTCCTTATCAATTTTATATCCTTCAAAACCCCATTGGTTTGTTTAAGTTCTTCTCCTGCCCTGTAGTCCCCTATTGGTTTAAACATTTTGTTCCCCGCCTTGTGGTCCACCCCCAGTTTCTCCCAGTGTGTTCAAGATTGTATCCTCCCCTGGGACCTCGCCCCATTTCTAAGTCAATGTATGCCTTTAAGTCAGTGTCTTGCTGTCCCTGACCCTGCAGGGAAGAAACTCCTTTGGAAAACATACAGAAAACCTCTCCCTGTTCCTCGTCCCTGCCCTCGGTGCAGTCCTGTCCCCAATGCAGTCCAGCTGTGCCATAGAGCAGCTGTGCCCTACAGCTGCACCCTGGATTCGACAGCTTTCTGGTGTGGGATCTCAGCACCTCAGGACTGATGTGCAGAGTGGCCGAGACCACCCTTGGGGGGCTCGGGAGTCCTGGAATGTTCCAGAAGTGTCTGGTGGCTGGACTTTGATCCTGCACGGGAGACGACACCTGTATGAGGATGGGAGGATTTCACTGGGTGAATGGTGAAGGGATAAGTTAGTTAGAGTGAAACACAGGGTTTAAGATTTCTGTACAGGGGGGTCTAAAGAAGTAAGATGGAGGAATTGGGGCGTGTCCTGTCCTTCTTCTTCTTCTTCTTTGCCTCCATCTTCTGTGGTGATGTTGGCACTTTGAGATTGGTTATTGCTAAAAGTGCACTGGTTAATAAGGGTAGAAGGTATTGGGGAAAAATGATAAATATTGTATACGTAATTTTGAGTATAAAGATAGGTGACCGCCCCGGGGGCTCTCAGTGTGCTCATGGCTGGCTGCTGTGCAGACCTCTGTAGGGCCGAGAGAAAATCTTTTAGATAAACAATTAATAAACACTGAAGACCAAGAAAAAACCTGAAGCCTCTTCTCGTCCTTTGGAGCACGGGCTTTCCAAGGCCACCCTGGGCCTTTCCAAGTCATTAAAACAGCCGAGAAACCGACATCTGGGGGCCCACTCTCGCTGTTGGTGTCAGGAGCTAGTCGGGCTGAAGAAATCCAGCACCGCAGCAAGACTCCAAGTCATAAATACAATTTATTTGGAAAAGGGGAAAAAACCCCAAGTCCATGCAATAATACAAAAGAAAAACCACTGACAGAATACAACGTGACACCCTGCTAGTTAGGGTGGTGGCAGCAGTCCGGATGAAATGGTCTTGTTGAAGTGGTGATCCTGTAGAAACCATCTGGTAGCTCTTGTCCTCTGGAAGACCAGTGGGTAAGGGTGTGTCGCAGACATTTCTCCACAGAAATCCTTTCTTTCGGATTTCTGTGTCTTCTGGAGGCCAGAGGCCTCAGAAGACAAGGTAAACAATTATTATCAGCTGCTGGGGAATGTAACAGGAGTTTCCTGATTGGCTCATTTTCTATGTTTATAATTAAGGGCCAATCACAAAGTGTAAGCCAGGGGACTGAGCCCTTGGCCACAGCTTTGTTGTGAATTCTTTCTATCTACCTAGCCTAGCCTAGCTGCTCTGCAAACCTCTCTCTATATTCTTTTTAGCATAGTTATAAGGTATTCTATATAATATATAATAAATCAGCCTTCTGAATCAAGAAACAAGATTCACCGTCTCTCTCTCACCAGCTGCGACCCAGTCAGGCGCAGAAATAAGGGTGGTCATTCCTCTGGAAATCCAGTGGAAAGACTGCCTGTGGTGTGCAAAACCGAGATTCTATCCAGCTGGGGATGCTTAGCTCCTCTCCCCTGGGTGGAGCACCTCGCAATGCGCTGATATCACTCTGAGTCGTGTGGTGGGTCCTTGATTACCCGTTGAACAGAAACGGCTCCCGGAGGGAGTCACCTCTGAATCGTGTGGCAAGACATTGATGGGCCCGTTAACAGGAGATAAGGAAAAAACGATGCCCCTCCTGGTTTCAGCAGCTCTTGAGGATGGGAACAGAATGCATTTTTGTATCGTAACCTAGGACAATACAAGATGCATGTTTTTGTATTTGCAGGAAGTTTGTATGGATCTGAAAAGCGTCCTTACAGCAGAGGCACAAAAGTATTCTCATACCCCTTTTAATCATCTTCAAACCAAGCAATTCTCACAATAACCTACCGCGTGAATGACCTGCAAGTGAGTTGAAGAAACACGGCAAAGATAAGTAGTGTTCAACTGCAGAGAATCGTTTAGGGACACCATACCTTTATATACCTTGATATTTTAAATCAGGAAGCGTGGATGGACCGATTTTTCCCCTTAGTTGACTACAGAACCAGCGGCCCCTTGCAGGAGGGTGTTTGGATTCAAGATGACACTGGCACTAAGAGCATGGCTACACAGCAGGTGCTACTTTTAGACCAGAACATTCAACTAATTCAAGGCAGATAGGAGAATAGCTGACTAGTGACAGCTGTGACCAGAAGAGTCTTAGGCTGGTCCAGTGGGAACAATAGTAACACATTTCAATTTAAAAAAAACATTCATTTCAGAGGATCAAGCATCCATAAAAATAAAAGGTCAAGTAAAGACATCCTAGTGCTCTTCTTATCAGAAGCATGTTCCTCCATATGAAGGTGCTTAGGAAAAGACAGTCCATTCATAAAGAAAGGTGTGCCAGTTAGAAAGCCCGTAGAACAACACTAGACAAACTTACACAATATACATCCTCAGTTGCAGAATGAAGAAATAATCATTTCAATCTTCCGTGGAATTAATTGCATTTTATTTGTTCTTTTCATTTCAGTTGCTAAAAAGTTATTTTTTAAGACTAAATTTTATTAACTCAGCAGAGCTACCTTTTCGAATGTCTGCATTCCCCTATTAAACCCTGAGGTGACAAAGAGAAGGCAGTGGAAGTAAACCTGGTCCCTCTCTCCCTCCTTGAAGCTTTAGGCCAGTGAGTGATTAGAATTTAGTCCCTTCATTTGAGGTAAATGCTTTACCAAGAGAGAATATTATGCAGCCTTTACCTTTCCTTTTGGAGCTGATCCTCTGTGTAGTCATAAATTCTTGACTCAGTTGGTGAGAAACAATGGCATTACAGCCATGGATGTTCAAGTGCACTGATGGGAAACGAAGTTTTCATCTTCAGGTCCTTGCTTCAGTAAATATTCCAAATTCATCAGAAAGAAAGTTCAAAGACCAGAAATCCCCATTCAAATGACCTAATTCGAATAGTCTGTAGGCATAAGAGACATCAAGCAGGCGCTGTCATCTCTGAGGGGAATACCCAGCCAGTACATGATTGTCTAGTTAGGCGGCAACAGTTTTGGAAGTAATTTAATTTTTTGTATTGCAAGTGAATGGTCAATCCATTTTATTACTGGATAAGGTAAAAGAATGTCTTCTGCATCCTCTCAGAGGGGAAGCTTCCCTAGATCTAAAGCTGCTCAGCTCCAATATAGGATGCTTTGTCTTAAAAGGGAACTCTAGTCTTTGTCCTTTTGGATTGCTTCCATAGCTTTTCACTCACTCTTCAGGTAGCTGTTAATATGTCCTGTTATCCCATGCAAACTTTTATGGGCACAGAATTGGTAGGTATTCCATGAAGTCCACAGGCGCCGTTGAGATGGAGCCACGGGTCTCAAGGGTGTTAGCAGATGTTATTCTGAGGCCACTCCTAATCATGTTTGATGGATCATGGTGACTGAGGAAAGTGCCCAAAGCAAATGTCACCCATCTTCAAAAAAGGCAGCTAGGAGGACTTGGGAAAGTACAAACCAGCCAGCCTCTTTTTTATCCCCAGGAAGTTGATGGAGCAGATATTGCTGGAAAGCATTGCCAGGCACATGGTGGATGACAAACTAATGTAGTCAGCATGGATTTTCCAGGGGAATTTCATGCTGAAGAACTTTTTAAACTCCTCTGATGAATCAGCTTGACTGGTAGATGAAGGGAATATTGTCTGCCGGGGCTTCAGGGAGGTTTTTGACATATCTCTACATGGCAGCACACATACATATGGAAGCAATAGTGCAGAGGGGAGGGAATCAGTGTCTTTTCAGTGATGCTGAGTGAAAAGACAAGAGACAGTGGGCACACACTGAAATACAGGAGATAGCCTTTGAACATCAGTAAATGATTCTTTACTGTGAGGGTGACTGAACCACGGCACAGACTGCCCAGAAAGATTGTGGAGCCTGGATCTTTGAAGACATTAAAAGTACACCCAGATAGAATCCTGGGCAAGAGGCTCTAGGTATCCTGGTTCAGGCAGGGGGGTGTGGCCTGGTTAGCCCCACCAACCCCTTCCACTCTCTTTCATTCTGTGCTAGTGAATTCTCTTCAAGATGCATTTCAAGCACTGGCATGGCAAAGTTCTGTGCAGACAGAGATCCAAATGGACATGGCATCTAAGTTCCTTAAGCAGTGTTCAAGAAGAATGTAAACCTCTGGGACAGGTGTCTCTTCCCTAACTGAATCCCTTTCATGGGAAAATTCCCAGCTCTAGAAAGATCTTCTGATACGCATGCTTAAGACTGACACTGGCTGAGCAAATTTCTCCCTATGTGTATCTAAGACCAGTTAGGATCTTCACCCAAAGTCTTGTCAACATAGTCACAGAATGCCTATTGTTAAGAAGTGACAACTTCCATCAGAATGGCAAGTATTGGTCCACAAAATGGATGAATGGATGGGAATTATCTACGTGGGTTAAAAACAAAAATAAAGAGTTGCTCTTTATTTATCAATTTCATTGCAATATTGATAAGGGAAGAAAAAGACCTAAGTCCTTGACTTTCTTAAGTCGAAGAAAGATTTTAAAAATTCCTTGTAAAAAATGTATCATAATTATCAGACTATGAAACAATTTTAGTTGGGAAAAAAGTTCCAGATTTGTCTAGATAGTGGCAAAGAAGCCAAGAAAATAGGAAAGAAACAAAAAGAGAGCAAAAGAGTCAGCTTGAGTGTACAAGCTCGTTCTAGAAGTAGTCTGCTGGGAAAAGGAACCCCCAGTTGAATTTCCAATGTATTCCTGCGCTTGATTCAGTAACTGGTCAATGTAAAAACCAATCCTTTTGTACAACTTCTCCCAGCAAGAGAAACTCCAACAGGTTGACACTACGATCATGCCTGTTCCAGACATATTTAAAAGAGAAATGATGATTTTCTTGAAAACCTACTTGCATAAAAGTTGCAAGATGGTGGAGGAATTCCCACATCCTCCTTCCTTCATCTGGCTTGAAAGTATATTTGATAAAATATGCAACAAAGGACATGATTTATAAGGTAGAGTCAAGTGGATGATTTGGGAATTGATCTCTTGTTGATAGGAAACTTCATATCCACTCTGTGTGACCTTTCTAAAACCAAATGTGGAGCTGAGGCATGAATCTGCCACAACAATTGTAAAGCAAACATACACACTCCCCTTCACATGCCCCCCCTTCCACACACACCTAGGCACACACAGAGATCAGCATAGCCGATCATGAACACCTTGGAAAAGACTGAAATGCTAAATGCCTCTCTTGATGGGCAAAAGAGCTGGTGCAGTAATTCAAATGCCTGGTACAAAAATTCTGTTTAATATTTAGCTCCTATTTAAAACACAGCTTCTCATTTAATTCTATTTACAGAATATTTTCATTTCATTTGTTTCTTTAAAATTACTTAGTTCTCACGTGTTGTACGTCTAGGAATATTTTCTTCGAAAAATAGAAAAAAATAGATGATATCTTTTCATCAGAAAACATTGGTTGATACAATTTTAAACCATCATGATATGGAAGAATTGTTCTGTCCCTCTCGAAGGTGGAAGAAGCATTTGGATCACAGAACATCTACAATGAAATACTTGACATGTTTAAGATGCTTTCAATCAATTTTGATCGTCAATTGCTTATTCATTGTAAACAGTAATTTTTCAGTGAAGGGAAAGTGTGTGTGGTATATCTACATGATATGTTCAAAGCCAGTTCCTACTAATGGCCAGGCTGAATTCCAGTCAATAATGTCCCAAATGATATTTTGCCGCCTTCTTTGGCACTTCATGAAATCTTACCATGATGAAGTGCTGAAACACAGAGATTTTCTCTTAGAGAGTGTCTCATGTTGTAACCCATCCCATGGATTTTATGCTGTAATTCTTATCTCTTTTAAAATTTGCAACCTTCTGTACAGTTTTCATGAAACTTTCTGTTACAGTAGTGAATATCACAGATAAATGTCATTTTGTACAACTTTGAATTTACCCCAGGAGCTGAGAGAAAACTTGCTCCTATACTTCAATCCGAGTTTCTTCTATAGTCCAACTTTGTTTCTCTACCATCAAGCTTCTCCTTTGTTGCTGCTCCAAGCCCCGTCCAGGCTGACCTTGAATACTTTCAGGGATGGGACACCCACAACTTCTCTGGGCAACCTGTTCCAGTGTTCCAGCACTCCCACAGTAAAAAAGGCCTTCCTTTCATCTAATATGTGTAGGAAATCATAAATCTAGGCATAGAAGCTTGGAGTGCAAATTTGAAATTCTTTTGATTGGAAGCAAATTTCATATGAATACTGACTTACAGATGACTAAAAGATGTTGATGGGCATTTGAGCTGACAAGTTTTGAAAAAGTGCACGGAATTTAAAATTGAAACCAGGAAATTAAAAACTTCTTGCCATTTTCTTTTTCCTCTCCTATTCAAAATTGCATATGTCAGATATCAGTGCTTCATGCAAACCTCTCAGATGCTCTCAGAGAAAAAGCTTTTCTTTCAGACTAAGTTGCGGTTGATGTAGAGCACTAGTAGTAGTGAAAGTTTTTCTGGGCATCGGGGCAGCACCTTCTCCTTGGATTTGTGTGCAGAATGCATTTTATCCAAACTGGAAAATAGATCCCAGCTGTGTTTTATTCATCATTCTTACTGCATCAGGCCTGAAGATTTGGTGAAAAGTGGCCTGTGGACCTTGAACATGGCTCATGTGAAACAGATGAGAGGTGATGGAGAAGTTGAGGGAGAGAATAAAGAGCATATGGCCCAGTACGGACACCAGAAAGTATTTCTTCACGTGATCATGGCAGATTGCAGGAGCCACTTGGTACTATCAAACCAGCCCGACTTGGCAGTATTGCTACCTTGGGTCTGGGAACCATCCTGCATATCAAAGAATTTCAGGAGCCAGCCTGAACAATTGTTTAGCACCCTTTAAAAGTGGTGTTTAACAAACAGGGCTGAAGCAGATCTTCAAAACATCCAGGAGATCAAAATCCATTGAAGCAAATTCTCCTGGCCGGTCACCTTGCTGCTGCTGCTAATTCACCCTCCATACCATCTGATCAGGCCTAACAATGCTGCTGCAAAAATATTGTGAAAAAGGTAGGCACATTTTTACAGATGCAGGGAAAATCCCCTTGGATGATGATCCCAAGGCATAACTTGATGGAGCAAGTTATGCAACCTTGTCTACTGGCAATATCTAAGTTGGTGAGTTCACCATCTGTCAGCATCACTTTAGAAAATAAATGTTTGATCCACAAAAAAAATATTTCATATGTCCTGTCTACCTGCTTCATTTCAACCAATGAATAGGCTACATTCCATCAGCAAAGGTTTTATGATCCTATATTTCTTTAAACTGTGATAACTCTTTATTTTTTTCTAAATCAGACACCGTCTATTCATAAGATTCAGATGCCCATGGTAGGGGTGTAACTAAATTCACATGTTAAAAATATCCTTCTTGTTATCTTTTCTTTTAATTAGCCACACGTAACATCAGTCTGAGAGCTGAAGAAAACCCCTTCATTTGCTGTTTGCCAAGTGTCATCTACGTGATACAAATTCTACTTGAGAAATCACACCCATTCATTGCCATGTAAACAACCTTCTCTTCATCATTAGGTATTTTGGTGAAGTGAATGATTAGAACATAAGCAAGGGCATTTGTTCAAGATGCTCCAGAAAGAGCTGTGCTCTCTTCTCTTCTTTGCTGCCTATGTTAGCACTGAGCTGCAAAAAATGAAAGACTACTAGGAAAAGTGTTACTTTTAGTCTAAATTCGTAAATGATGTTTGAAATACCCTGTTAAATGAAAAGGTGCTCTTTTAAATGGTGGCATCTTAAGGGGAAAAGTCAGCTTTAAAGAGGTTTTGAGATAGTTGCTTCTGGAAAAAAAAAAATTGACGCATCTAAGGTCTTTAGCCATCCCATCTTGAAGATTGATTCAAAACACAGTTCCTTCATACAGGAAGAACAGAGGACCATAGATGGCAACCCATCTGAAAATGGAGTTCTATTTCTTTCTGGTTGGGATTACCGGACACCATTTCTTGTGAAGTTGAGGGACTGCAGTTAGCTCTCCGCTAATTTCCTTCCCTGAAATTCACCTGCAGTTGCTCCTTTGTCCAGAGTCCCCATTTATTAGTGATTCTATGCTCCATCTATGCATTAGAATATTCTGCTAGAGTGTGTGACTCATACCTGCTAGGTTAAATTTAGCTGGAACAGAATGGATAGTTACAATTGCTTGTATACAATAGTCTTATTTTGACAAGTTTTCTTTCAACAATGTTGAAGCAGCACTTAGCAAATAGGAAGTACAGCTTGCAGCAGGGAAAGACACTCTTCTGCTTTCTCAAGTTTCCTGTAGTTCAATAGATGCCAGAAGGCTTTTCGTAGTACTACTACTGTCTTGTAGGAATACTTGATCTAATCCTACCTTTGATAAAATGGGCTACTATTCTACAAGGCAGAACATTTTTCTTTTAATAATATGTTTTTTGTAAGTTGGAAACATGAACTTGTGCACCAGTCACGTGGAATGTACTCCTACTTCTTAATAAGTTTCACAACCTTCTTTAGAAAATATTGACTCTCTGTAACTTCAAAATAAGAATTCTGGGCATCTTCATTCTATTGTAATTTTTTTTTCTGCCATGCTGGTATTGTTTTCTGTCATTTTTACCAATAGAAATATTTTTCCTTGACACCTATGGAAAAGACCTATTTTTACTCAATAGTGCAGCATCAGTACATTGTTTAGAATTATTTCAACATGGCCCCAAACATATCTGACAGCTAGACAGCAGAGGTTAGCAACAGTGAATGGGAATAACTTCTGAATGGGTTCAGTAGATTTCCCAGGAAGGGCTTGCTTTCTGCCACTTCAAATTTTCCCAGAGATATTGTCTGGTTAAGAGTTGCATCAGAAGAGCTGGAGAGAGCGGCAGCTTCCGAAAGGCGAAGAACAGAGCCGCACAACACTGGGATTGTGTGCGCAGCCTGCAAACTGATAGAAAACAGGACCTTACCAGCCTCCTGCCTTTTCCATTCACATGAACATTCGAACGGAAGGCATTTTGGACAACTTTCTTTTGCTTCTTGCAAAACACTCTGCAGATCTCTCTGCAACTTCTAGAACACGATGGGAGATGTTTTCTGTGCTGGCACAGTTTCCCCTTGCCAGACATAGTGGAAAATCTTATCGCTAAGATGCACACAACAAGAGACGCTAAAGATGAAGATAACAAGCTCTTGGAAGCTACACGCCGATCCTGGAGGTCGTTCAGCGGAGAAAGGGCGGTGCCATGCAAGAAACTGGCAAGCGTTTCTGGATTTCTCCAAAACCAAATTTGCCAGCAACAGAGACCCTCCAAGGCTTTGTAGCACTGAAGAAAACCTTTCAACTGATACCCAGACCCTGGGAAAATTATTTCCACACAGAAAATGGCCTCAAGTCTGAGGCCAGTCTGGCTAACTGGTCGGTGTTTGGCTAGAAATTGGCAAACTTTGCTGGATTTCTCTAAAACAAAAACAGCCAGCAAATACAACCCTGCAAGTCTTCAGAGCCCCAAAAGTCACCCCTCAACTGACACCCAGTCCATGAGGAAAGGACTTCTTTTTCCCTTGGGAAATGGCCTCCATTTGCAGCATCTCGCCCTGACTGACAGAGCGGTGCCTGCTTAGAAAACTGCAAACTTTGCTGAATTTCTCCATAACTAAAGCTGCCAGCAACTAGGACCATGCAAATATATAGAGCCCTAAAAATCATCCCTTAACTGATATCCAGAGCATGAGCAAAGGTCTTCTTTTCCACATGGAAAATGGATTTCATTCTAACCTGGGCAGCGCCAGGTTAGAAATTGCAAACTTTGCTGGATTTCTCCAAAACTAAAGCTGCCAGCAACGAGGACCCTCAAGTCCTTAGAGCCCCAAATGTCACTTTTCATCTGCTACCAAGACCCTGGGAAAAAGGACTTCTTTTTCTCATGGGAAATGGACTCTGTTTGCAGCATCTCGCCCAGACCTACAGGGCAGCACCTGGTTAGAAATTGGCAAACTTCGCTGGATTTCTTCAAAACTAAAGCTGCCAGCAACGAGGACCCTGCAAGTCATTAGAGCCCCTAAGGCCACCTTTCATCTGGTACCCAGACCCTGGGGAAAAGACTTATTTTTCCCATGGAAAATGGACTCTGTTTGCAGCAAGTCACCCTTGCTGACAGGGCGGTGCCAAGGTGGAAATGGACAAGCCTTGTTGGATTTCTCCATAACCAAAGCTGCCAGCAAATAGGACTCTGCAAGTCCTTAGAGCCCCAAACATCACCTTTGAACTGATATCCAGTCCCTGGATAAATGACTTCTTTTTCCCACGGAAAAATGCCTCCATTTTGTGGCTTCTGGCCCACGTCAACAGTGCAGTGCCAAGCTCCAAACTGGCAAATTTTCTTGGATTTCTCTATAATGTAAGCTGACAACAAATATGACACTCCAAGTCCTTAGAGCCCCAAACGTCACCTTTCAACTGATTCCCAGTACCTGGGGAAACGACTTCTTTTTCCCACTGAAAATGGCCTTTGTTTGCAGCATCTCGCCCTGACCAACAGGGCCGCACCCGTTTAGAAATTAACAAACTTTGCTGGATTTCTCTAAAACTAAAGCAGCCAGAAACTAGGACCCTGCAAGGTTTTAGAGCACCAAATGCCACCTTTCAAATGATTCCCCAGACACTGCGGAAACTACTTCTTTTCCACATGGAAAATGGCCTCCGTTTGAGGCCACTCGCTCTGACCGACATGGCAGCGCCAGGTTGGAAATTGGAAAACTTCACTGGATTTCTTCAAAACTAAAGCTGCCAGCCACTAGGACGGTGCATGTCCTTAGAGCTCCAAAGGCCACCTTTGAATTGGTACCTAGACCCTGAGGAAAGGACTCATTTTTCCCATGAAGAATGGACTCCAATTGCAGCAACTCACCCTTGTCGACAGGGTGGTGCCAAGGTGGAAATGGACAAGGCTTGTTGGATTTCTCCATAACTAAAGCTGCCAGCAACTAGGACCCTGCAAGTCCTTAGAGCCCCAAACGTCATCTTTCAACTGATTCCCAGTACCTGGGAAAAGGACTTGTTTTTCCCATGGAAAATGGCCTTTGTTTGCATCATCTCAACCAGACCGACAGGGCCGTGCCAGTTTAGAAATTAGCAAACTTTCCTGGATTTCTCCAAAACTGAAGCAGCCAGCAACAAGGACCCTGAAAGGTTTTAGAGCACCAAAAGCCACATTTCATCTGATACCCAGACACTGGGGAAACTACTTCATTTCCACATGGAAAATGGCCTCTGTTTGAGGCCACTCGCTCTGGCCGCTAGGGTGGCGCTAGGTTAGGAATTGGCAAACTTTGCTGGATTTCTCCAAAACTAAAGCTGCCAGCAACTATGACCCTGCAAATCCTTAGAGCCGCAAACGTCACCTTTCATCTGATACCTAGACCCTGGGAAAAAAGACTTCTTTTTCCCACAGAAAATCACCTTTGTTTGCAGCATCTTGCCCTGGCCACTAGGGCCACGCCTGGTTAGAAATTGGCAAACTTTGCTGGATTTCTCCAAAACTAAAGCTGCCAGCAACTAGGACCCTGCCAGTCCTTAGAGCCCCAAAGGCCACCTTTAGTCTTAAAGACAAACACAGTTGAAATGACTTCTTTTTCCCACAGAAAATGGCCTCCCTTTGCAGCCTATCACCATGGCAGACTGTGCGCTGCCAAGCTTGAAATTGGTAAACTTTGCTGGATTTCTCCAAAACGAAAACTGCCAGCAACTAAGACCCTGCAAGTCCTTAGAGCCCCAAACGTCACCTTTAATCTTATCCCCAGACCCTGAGGAAGTGACTTCTTTTTCCCATGTTAAATGGCCTCTGTTTTGCAGCCATTTGACCTTGGGCACAGGATTGCGCTTAGCTCGAAATTTGCAAACTTTGCTAGATTTCTCCAAAACTAAATCTGACAGAAACTAGAACCCTGTAAGTCCTTAGAGCCCCAAAAGCCACCTCTGATGTGAGACCCAGACAGTGGGAAATGCCTTCTTTTGCCTATAACATATGGCCTCCATTTTTTTCCAGTTGCCCAGGCAGACAGTGTGATTCCAAACTTGAAATTGGCAAACTTTGCGGAATTTCTCCAAAACTAAAGCTGCCAGCAACTAAGACCCTGCAAGTCATTAGAGCCCCTAAGGCCACCTTTCATCTGGTACCCAGACCCTGGGGGAAATTACTTCTTTTTCCCATGGGAAATACTCTTTGTTTGCGGCCACTCGCCATGGCCAACAGTGCAGTTCCAAGTGAGAAATTGGCAAACTTTGGTGGATTTCTCCAAAACTAAAGCTGCCAGCAACTAAAGCCCTGCAAGTCCTTAGAGCCTGAAACACAACCTTGAATCTGACATGCACAACTAAGGAAAAGACTTATTTTTCCCATGGGAAATGGCCTTGGTTTGTTGCCACTTGGTCTGGCCGTGAGTGCGGTGCCTAGTGAGTAATTTGCAAACTTTGCTGGATTTCTCCAAAACTAAAGCTGCCAGCACCTACGACCCTGCACGTCCTTAGAGCCTCAAAAGCCACCTCTGAGGTGAGACCTAGACACTGGGGAAATGACTTCTTTTGCCTATGACATATGGACTCCATTTTTTTCCAGTTGCCCTGGCAGATGCTGCGATGTCAAGCTTGAAATATGCAAACTTTGTTGGATTTCTTCAAAACTAAAGCTGCCAGCATCGAGGACCCTGCAAGTTCTTAGAGCCCCAAATGCCACCTTTAGTCTGAAATACAAACACAGATGAAATGATGTCTTTTTCCCATGGAAAATGGCCTCCCTTTGTGGCCTCTCGGCTGGGCAGACAGTGAGATTCCAAGCGAAAAATTTGCAAACTTTGCTAGATTTCTCCAAAGCTAAAGCTGCCAGTACATAGGACCCTGCAAGTCCTTTGAGCTCCAAATGCCACTTTTAATCTGGTACCCAGACCTTGGGGGAAATTACTTCTTTTTCCCATGGGAAATACCCTTCGTTTGCGGCCACTCGCCCTGGCCAACAGTGCAGTTCCAAGTGAGAAATTTGCAAACTTTGCTGGATTTCTCCAAAACTAAAGCTGCCAGCAACTAGGAGCCTGCAAGTCCTTAGACCCACAAATGCCATGTCTGTGGTGATACTCAGATCCTAGTGATATGACTTTTTTTTCCCATGGATAATGGTGTCTGTTTGCGGCCACCCAATCGGGCAGACCATTTGGTGCCAAGCTAGGAATTTGCAAAGTTTACTGGATTTCTCCAAAACTTATTCTGCCAGCAGCTAGGACCTTTGTTTTTTTCCAATTGCACTGGCAGACAGTGGGCTACAAAGCCCTCTCCCAAGCTCTCTTTGTATTTCCATCTTCAGAAATGATGCAAGAAATCTGTACTTGGCTGAAATGAATAGAGGTACTGGATGAGACAGAGTAATGTATGCTGTGGGAACACTGAGAGTATTTGGAAATTTGGCACCTCTTCATTTCAAAGCCTTCAGTCTCATCTACTGGAAAGTGCCTCAGTCTTTGCATCATCCTGAGAATAGGTGATAACCAGTTCTATGCCTTGTTCTCTCTCTTTTCCATGCCCTTCTTTCTGGTTCTAGTTTGTATTCACTTCAAAGGAGAAACCTCTTTTCCTTATAAAAGAGATAAGCCAATTATTTTATACTTGTTCTTTGTAAGAGAAGTACTTGTCCAAATCTCCACAATCTAAATAAATGACCTCTCCTTAGTGCTGATCAAGCCTCTAGGAAAGACAAAACAACAGAAAGTGCTCAATTTTGTGCCCTCCCGCCGTTGTAGGGTAAGAGGCCAGAGGCAAGAATCCAACACAGCTTTTCTTTAACCTTTCCTTTAAAACAACACTGTCTGGTCCCACACCAAGGGTACAGTGGGTGAAATACTGCCTGGAAGTGACAGGGCATAACAAATAGTAGATGTCCTACTGCTCTCTTTCCAGAAGAGCTCTGGGGAATGCTTTACAAGTATGTGCCAGTGTATATCTATGTGTACATGTGTACCCAGGTGTGTGACTCTGCACATGCGACACCTGTGTGTGCCGGGTGCACACACACAGGTACCAAGGTGTACACGTGATGTGTGCATTACTACATACATAAGTGTTAAATTACCCCTTCTTAGGTATGACTAAATTGGTGTACAGCCCTGTGTTTGTGAATGTGCACAGGCTCTACAAGTGTGAGCATAGCCCTGTGTAAGATATGTGTGTTGATGACATTACACATATTAGTGTGCACAGATTTACACGCCTATGTTAATACACACAAGTTCTACATATGAGCAAGTCTCGTGTTTGTGAGCATATGTGCATTAGTAGAGAGTGTACAGAAGTGAGTGTCTTTGTGGCACATGTGTGCTGGCGTGTGCAAGTAGAGGGTGCACAGCTCTGTGTGTGTGTGCATGCTGCTGATAGGTGCCACTGTACCTACAGAACCAAGGTTCTATGCCAGTAAACAAGTGTGTCTACTAGCTCTGCAAATACCCCTGCGTGCAGACATGGGCTAAGCACGCCCATGAACACGGCTCTGGATGCACATCTCTGTGCCTCTGGCTGCTGTCCCACCTGAGAAAACGAACGTGTGTGTTTGTGTGTGTCTACGTATATGTGTCACTACTGAGCTCTACTGATCACAGTAGCCCCAACTCCCTGTGTACACTATGTCAGAATATGTAGAGTTCAACTTAGTTTATGTTCTTACCTTGTGCCTTAATTTTGCTGTAGACTTGTTAAAACTTGTAAATGAGTAAACTCATTCTTGTATATTGATAGATTAGCATTATTCCCCTGTTGCTATACTTTGTGAAAGACAAGTGAAAGCCTCACAGGACTACTCTCCATGGTTTAAATAACTGCTTAAGTAACATTTATAATGGAGAATTTAAATTGTATTAGTCATTAATATAATCGTCCTATGAAAATTACAAGTATCTGTTAAGGGGAGGAACAGTGTAAAGTGTTATAAGGATTCACTTAAAACTAAAGTATGGTGGGAACTGAGACCAAGACCAAGTTGGCCCCTGTACTCACCATCGAGAAGATTACAACCCAGCTGCAGGCAGCAATCCTGTAGGCATGGGAGGTGGGGGTAAAAGCCATACCGGACCTTTGTTCTCAAACTCCACCAATCATTTTGCTTAAAACCCTTTTCCACTATCCCCACCCATATCAACAGATACTATTATAACTAATCCATAATCAAACTTGACTTAACAAAAAAACAGGAGTAGTTCATCAAAAAAAAAAATTAGTTAATTGCTCGAGCCAAATAACTTACAAAAAAGAAAAGGTGGGTTTGTTTATGGATTATCCATTATCTATGATGGATAATGAGAAGAATGGCTCTCACAATTAAGGGATGAATATTGCGTGAATATTAAGAAAAGCTTTAGTGATGTATAGTTATGTTATTGTAGTTTAAATGTCTTCTCCTCACAGTTCCCTATCCCCCCCCCATATTGTTGCCATCAGACAGCCAGGGTTGACTAGGACCAGTAGAAAGAAGGTGTGCACATGTGCCCCTTGCATGGGGCAGTTGGGAATGGAAAAGCTTGGTGCTAGGCAGGCACAGCCTGACAACCCCTGACCCTCCAATCCAGTTACAAGAAAGCAGGTTCCACTGATAAATGGCAAAGAAGAGCTGACTGACAGACTCTGGGAGGGGCGAGGGCTGGCTGATGCAACCCCCCCGCCCAGGGGTATAAAAGACTGAGCATCCATCTAGAAGAGCCAGCCACATGGTAGGCAGCCACGAGGGCAGTTCCCAGCGCTGCAGTTTTCCCCTATTTAGTCCTTTTGTTGTATTTTTTTAAGGTTTAATAAACTCTTTAAATTTTTTAAAGTGAGCAGTTGTTTCTCACAATAATAACAATGGCAGTATTAATAGCAAAAGTATACAAAAAGATAAGGTGTTTCACCCACAGAAAGGTGTTTACCACTGGGAACAAAAAAAGATGGTAGATACTTGTATATGTTGTGTCCACATGACTAATATGGCAAGCATTCCCACACAATACCCATGTGGTCATCAGGAACTAAAGCAAGATGGCAGGGAAGCTCCTGTGGCTAATATTTCCTGCTTACCTAGCCCGAAATAACGAAAAACAGTGACAAAATAAACCCCCTGGAAGCCAGGTCATCCAAGTAGGGGTTGCATTGCCACTCTGCTGAGCTCAGTTTTGCATGGATGCCTCTGGTGCTTATACAGCATTGTGGGGTCTCCCCTGCCAGTCCTTTCCTGCAATACAGCCTCCCTGACAGTATTACTGCGCCCTGTGTGGGTCGCTGCTGGTGAGAGAGAGAGACGGTGAATCTTGTTTCTAGATCAGAAGGCTGGATTTATTGATATATGATATATAATACATTATGACTATACCAAAAAGAATAGAGAAGTTTGCAGAGCTGCTAGGCTAAGCTAAGCTAAGCTAAGAATAGAAAGAAAGAAAAAAAAATCTATAACAAAGTTGTGGCCAAGGACTCAGTCCCCAGCTTGCACTTTGTGATTGGCCCTTAATTATAAACAAGAAGCCTGAGCCAATCAAGGTGCCCCTGTTACATTCCACAGTAGCTGATAATAATTGTTTACCTTGTCTTCTGAGGCCTTTGCCCTCCAGAAGACGCAGAAATCCGAAAGAAAGGATTTCTGTGGAGAAATGTCTGCGACACTGACAGTGCTGTCAGTTCGGCACTACAGTCAATTAGTGTTTTCTATTTCAGCACTATGGTCTGTGGCTGCACTGTGGAGGAAGAATGGGAGAGGGGACCAGTGAGATGGCAGAGGAACTGAGGCCATAGAGGTTGATGCTGAAACACCTTCGCAGAACGAGGGGAAGATGGCTGAGTTCCAGTTGGGGTGCCCAGGTTTTCCTGCCAGAACTAGTGATGACGTACATGATATAGGATAACAACTTGGTCACATCCACGGAGTGCTAAAACTCCGCTCCCTGTCTGTAAGCAAAACAATATCACTTTGCTCATAATGGGCCAGTACTGCCTAAACTGCTCACTGGGTCTGGCCAGAGCTGGGTGGGGTGGGTGAAGTTGCCAAAATGTGAGAGATCCAACCCTGCTGTCTGGACTGGGGCAACCTGTTGGAGAATGAAATGTTATAGTTTATGACTTAAACATTTTCATGGATAACTTTTGCCTATTATAGCAAAATGCATTACAAAAGCTGCAAAGAAGACCACCACAGCCTGAACAGGCTGTCTGACTGGGGCACTGAACTATTCACGGATGGAAAAAGACAAAGTAAACTCAGGTCTGGGAAGAAAAGAACACATTCATGTAGGAAAGACATTCTGTGTTGTCCCTGGGAGCCAGCAGGGCCTCCT
Source organism: Melospiza georgiana (assembly GCF_028018845.1). Classification (NCBI taxonomy): domain Eukaryota; kingdom Metazoa; phylum Chordata; class Aves; order Passeriformes; family Passerellidae; genus Melospiza; species Melospiza georgiana. The sequence continues at coordinate 3,844,596 of NC_080451.1, forward strand.
GAAGATAAGGAGAAGCCCTATATCTCTCCTGAAGGAACACCAAGGTCGTTACCACAGAGACCAGAGAAGGAGAGAAAGTTGAGAGATACGGACTCTCGCTGGCTCAAGAGTGACGTGGCTCTCTGGGTGTCTACTGAGAACTTAGTTTCTCTTTTATGATCAATGGGCACTGTATATGTGTTAGAGAGGTGTCAATATCTGGAGGAACTCTAAAAGTTACGTTGGTTTAATAAAATCTTTCTTTCGCCCTTCTGATGGAGCTGTGTATTACTGTACTGTGTCGCGCTCTACAGCGGCATCTGGTGGCCGTCCTCCGTGATTACAACGGACTGTAAAAGGGGGGAAAAAAAAAAAAAGTTGAAGGGTACCCTAAAAAAATCTGAGTGAAGGCAGCAGGGACGCTGCGAAGGTCCTGACCCAATTCAGACATCTGATTCGAGGTGAGCGATTGGGAAAAATTATGGGAAATAATTTATCAAAGGAGGAAATTACTGTTTTGTCCATGTGGAAAACTTTATTGAAAAGACAAAGGGTTGAAACTTCTGATTATGCGCTTTGCAGTTTACTGATATGGTGCAAATCACAGGACTTTGAGGCTGATGCTGACACTGCCTTCAGTGTCTGGGCATGGAAAAAAGTTGGGAAGAGACTATGGGAAGTGATATGTAAGGGGGATAAGACTGTTGTTGATTTGGCTGCTACTTGGAGGCTGCTGTACGAGGCATTGAAGGAATGGAAAGCAGAACAAGAGAGAGAGGAGGAATTGGAGGAGCAGGAATTGGAGCAAGAAACTGGAGTAGAGGAACAGGAGGAAGGTGAGCTTGAGCCTGTCGATGTATCGTCCCCTGAGGAGGCTGCTGCAGCTGCTGCTGCTGTGGAGCTTCCCCCAGGGTTTGCTATCGTAAGAATTAAACGGCAGGCTGGGACTGTTCCTCGGTATTTATCTCCTAAAGACTATGTTAAACCTGTGTATACTTCGCCTGCTCAACAGTTAGCTGAACTGAGCGCTAGACCAAAATATCTCACACCTGCACAGCAGCTAGCAAAAATGAAGTTACAGAAGAAGCGGAGTGAAACACAGGCTGGGTCGGCTGCTCCCCCCGCACCTTCCCGCGGCTCAGCTGCCCGTCCGTGCCCGTCCCCGCTTTCCCTTGAGCCGTCCGCCCGCCTCTGCCCTGCTTCGAGCTGTCTGCCTGCTCCTCACGTTCCCTTGAGCCAGCCACCCCCTCTCTGCCCCGCCTCGAGCACTCTGCCTCCGCTCCAACCCCCGGTGAGCCGTCTGCCCCCCTCCTTCCCGAGCTAGTCCAACAAATGCAATCTTTAACATCGTGTCCTGCCCTGTCAGTGACAGCTCTGACGATGAACTGCCGGTTATAAGTACATCTAAAAAGACACAGGAATCTGTTTCTGTTCAACCTCGTAGCAGATCCAGGTCTGCTGTTTCTTGGACTCTTGCCTCCCTGCCAGGTGGCTGTGACTCCTTGACACCCTTTGCATTTTTGGGAGCACGTATGAATGAAAGCAGTTGAAGTAGGGGATTGGAATTTGTTAGAAAAAATAGGTCCACCTAGAAGGATGGGGATGACTGCTGCTGCTTCTGGTGGGCCTGTGGCTTTTCCTGTTTTCAAAGCTGCTCCTAATTCAGGACAAGATAGCCATCAGGTTTTTGCATGGAGGGTTGTACAGGACTTTCAGTCCAAAGTAGATCAGTATGGTGTTAACTCTTTGCAGGTGATGCAAGTGATTCATGTTTTAAATGCTGATGTACTCGCCCCTTATGATATTGTTCACCTTTCTAGGATTCTGTTTCAGCCAGTGCAGTATGGTGTGTCTCAAGCTACCTGGAAACAAATGGTTGAAAGAGTAGCATTGGACAATATGCAGTTACCGCAGCACGATCCATGTCACGCTGTGGGAGTTGATGCCTTGCTGGGCAATGGACCATTCTCTAACCTGGATTTGCAGGCAAGATGGGACCCCCTGGTTCTGGCACAGGCCCAGCAGCCGGGTATGAGTGCCTTGCTTAAAACAATGGAGATGGCAGCTCCTAAAACAAGGCATATTACCATCCAGCAAGGGGTGAAGGAACCTTTTCTGCAGTTTGTGGAGAGGGCTGCTGCAGCCCTTGAGAAGCAAGCAGAAGATGATAAGTTGAGGCAAATTTTATGCAGACAGCTAGCACGAGAAAATGAGAATGACAATTGTAGGAGAATTATTGATTCTTTACCAGGAGAACCTTCGCTGTCTGATCTTGTAGTTGCTTGCTCAAAGGTCAGTTCGGTTGAACATAAAATGGCTGCTTTGGCAAGAGTCATGAAGTCCTCACCCAGATGTTCTGCTTGTGAAGAATCAGGACATGTGAAGACCCAATGCCCTCAAACTGCTGGGCGACGTGCACACTCTAGGGTAGTTTGGACCAGTAAAGTGCCTTGTCATCGATGTGGTAACTTTGGCCATATTGCTAAATTTTGTAAGTTAAGATCTTTTTCAGGTGGTCAACGAGCGCAGGGAAACTGGAGGCGGAATGCGAAGGGGCGCGTGGAGACACAAATACCCGGACGGCAATCACGAGCCCTGCCAGCGCTGCAAAGCTCTCTATTTGTGACCGAGACACAGGGGCCACAAGAGGCTTGGCAGGGATTGATATACCATAGCTGACACAGTGACTATTTCGACAAGAGATATATGTAAAGTGCCTCTTGATGCTTATGGTCCTATAGGTCAAGGTTTGAGTGCTTTTTTGATGGGAAGATCTAGTAGCACTATTGAAGATATTAATGTTCATTTGGGTCTTATTAATTCTGATTATGTGGGACAAATTCAGATGGTGTCTGTTAGTGAACCTCCTGTTGTCATTCAAAAAGATATTTGTATCGCTCAACTTTTCCTTTTATGAGTTGTGTTCCACCTGTAGTGGACCGGAGTTGTGGCACTGGAGGTTTTAGATCTACAGGACCACCTCAGGTTCTCTGGACTCAAAAGGTGACCAATGAGCTTCCAGAAATACAATGTTTGGTCACTGCTAAGAGATATCACCCAGAAACTACAACAATATCAGGTCTACTTGACAGAGGAGCAGATGTAACTGTAGTTTCACAGCTTGTTTAACCTCCAACACGGCCCCTCACTCAATCAACCGTTGGAGTTGTTGGGTTAGGTGGGTCAATTGCTGGTGCTTTACCTGCAATCGCAATCACTGTAATACATCTGGAAGGTCAACAAGCTGACATTAGACCATATGTTACTAATGTTCAGCCTAATTTATGGGGACGTGATTGTTTAACTCAATGGGTTGTTAAAATTACCATGGATTTTTAGTGGGGCCACTGGGATGCAGGGCTTTAAACATCCAGTTGTGTCCTTGACGTGGCTGACAGATGAGCCTGTCTGGATTGAGCAGTGGCCCCTGCCTACTGAAAAGCTTCTTGCCCTGTGAAGCTAGTGAAAGAACAATTACTAGCTGGACATATTGAAAACTCATTTAGCCCATGGAATACACCTGTGTTTGTAATAAAGAAGAAATCTGGTAAGTGGAGACTTCTGCACGATTTACGGCGGATAAACGCGGTGATGGCTGCAATGGGTGCTTTACAATCAGGTCTCCCAACACCTACAATGATTCCACAAGGATGGGAAATAATTATCATTGATTTGAAAGATTGCTTTTTTACAATTCCATTGGCTGATCAGGATAAGGAAAAATTCGCCTTTACGGCGCCTTCTTTAAATCATGAGGAACCGGACCAAAGATATCAGTGGACTGTTTTGCCTCAAAGAATGAGAAATTCTCCGAGTATTTGTCAGTGGTTTGTGGCACAGGCTTTATCTAAGGTCCAAGAGCAATTTAGCAACTGTTATTGCTATCATTGTATGGATGATATCTTGTTGGCTTCTGAAAATAAACAACAATTGTTGGCTCTTGAAAAATGTGCTGTGAAAAATTTAGAGGCCTTTGGTTTGGTTATTGCCCCAGAGAAAGTCCAAAGACAGATGCCGTGGAAATATTTGGGGTTGATAATAACCAATACACAGATTGTGCCTCAACCTATAAAACTGGACATTGATCTTAAAACTGCTGTTGACATGCAGAAATTGGTTGGTGCAATAGGTTGGCTTAGGCCATACTTGGGGATAACCTATCATCAACTGCAACCTTTGTATGACTTATTATCAGGGATAACTTCTTCTACCGATGAGAGACATTTGACTGCTGCAGCAAAAAAGGCTGTAGAAGAAGTTGAATTGGCCTTAACATCACCAGGATAGATGTTTCTGTTGGTGTGCAATTGTTGATTTTGAGAGATAATGAAATACCATCTGGATTGTTGTGTCAATGGAATGACAAATGGGAAGATAAATTGCATATTTTGGAGTGGATATTTTTGTCTTTCAGGCCACGAAAAACTGCTCCAGGTCTGTATGAGCTTTTTGCAGACATCATTATCAAAGGTCGCAGGCGCTGCCATGAAATCCTAGGTTGTGATCCTGCAACTATTGTCATACTAGTACAGCAATGGTATTTTGAGTGGTGTTTTCAAAACAATCACAAGCTACAATCTGCTTTATCTTCCTTTACAGGTCAAATAGCATATCATTTACCATCTCATCTTATTTTGAATTTCACTAAGGAGATTCCTTTTCAGGGAAAACAACTTTGCTCTTCAGTACCAGTAGAAGGCACAACAGTTTTTACGGATGGATCTGGAAGAAACGGAAAGGCTGCTGTAGCCTGGAAGAAAGATGACCACTGGAAACATGAAGTAATGGTTCAACAAGGGTCTCCTCAGTTAATTGAACTTTGTGCCGTACTTTTGGCATTTACCTTATTTCCTAGTTCCGTAAATACAGTTGCTGATTCTGTTTATGTTGCTAATTTAGTAAAGCAGTTGGATCAAGCTGTGTTGTACAATGTAAAGGAGAAACCATTATTTGTCATGTTGTTTAAATTGAGGACTGTTATTCGTAACTGAAAGCATTCTTATTTTATTATGCGTATTTGTAGCCATACATCGCTACCTGGATTCTTTGTGGAAGGTAATGCCTATGTGGATTCCCTCGTGGCTGCCTCAGCAGTAAAAACTGTGCCTGATGTGAACAGCAAGCTGTTCTATCTCACCAATTTTTTCATCAGGGTGCTCAGGCACTATGGCAGCAATTTATATTATCACACAGTGAAGCAAAGTCAATTATTTCTTCTTGCCCTGATTGTCATATCTCTCATTTCTCACAATATTACAGCACTAATCCTAGAGGCTTACACCCTCTGCAAGAACGGCAAACAGATGTTACAAAAATGCCTGAATTTAGCCGTTTAAAGTATGTTCATGTCACAATTGACACCTTTTCTCACACCATGGTTGCCTCAGCGTTGGCAGGTGAAACATCTCGGGATGTTATTCATCATTTTTGCCACACCTTTTCCATCTTAGGTGTTCCATCACATGTAAAGACGGATAATGGCCCGGTGTATGTTTCAAAGAAATTGCAAGTGTTTTTTCATGCTTGGGGTGTTGGTCATTCTACTGGTATCCCTCATGCTTCGACAGGCCAAGCAATTATTGAGCGTGCTCATGGTGTGTTGAAGCGCCAGGTGCAAAAACAAAAAGGGGGAATGCAGAAGGAATCTCCTCCAGTGAGATTAGACAAAGCCATTTATGTCTTAAACTTTTTGTGTCCTTTACCTGACTTACAAGTCTCTCCTATATTCTACCATTTGTTGTTTTTGAATTCAAAACAGCCAAACTTTAAGAATGCTATTAAGGTTTGGGTAAAAGATTTAATTACAGGAAAATGGACTGGCCCAGTAGAATTAGTAACACGGGGAAAAGGATATGCATGCATTTTAACAGAAAATGGCCCTCGACGGTCTCTGCCCGTTGTGTCAAACCTTATTTGAAGCACACAGAAAAGGACAGGATGAATGGTTCCACAGTGGGAACAAAATGAATAGGTAATTGTATTGGTTATTAGGTAGATGGAAGCAGAGACCCTCAAGGACTGTGTGGTAAAGATGGTAATTCAAGACAGAGTAAGAGTAGTTATAGGCTGACATCGAAATTCCAAAAGTCAAGTTAGCGGACATCACTTTTGCTTCCTTTTCTTGAATTCTCTTATAGAGAGGTTGGTAGTACTGAAAAGTGTGCCTTGTACCATCTCATTTTGCAGAGCACCAATGGTCCCAAAATAGGGGAATTTGATGTACCTAAGGGAGAAGTGTTGCTTTTGCATAGGGGCTGAACTAGTACCTGAAGTCCACACTTCGAGCAACTAGGCTGGTTGCCCTTATGATAGCAGCAACCAGTTGCAAGGTTAAGTGGATCCTACTTAGTTCTGAGTGGTGACTAGGCAAATGACTTGGTCCCTGACTCTATGTGGGAGAAAGTTATTTGATTGGAGGTGAAAGTGTCATTCTGCTACAAATGTGCTATCTGGAAATTGCGAGATCTGTAACGGTATTTGAATATCTGTCTCTATGTGTTTTGTTTGTATATGAACCTTACGATTGTGAGGGTGTGTGTTGTGGAGTTGGTAGAAGTTGGTTATCTGTAAGTGAATGAAGAATGGATCCTCTATGTGCTTGGATTTTTGCAAGGGCCCTGCAGAAGTCCTTAGCAGTTGTATTTGCTGGTCAAATACAAAAAGGGGGAATTGTTGGAAAGACATTCTGTGTTGTCCCTGGGAGCCAGCAGGGCCTCCTGAAGATAAGGAGAAGCCCTATATCTCTCCTGAAGGAACACCAAGGTCGTTACCACAGAGACCAGAGAAGGAGAGAAAGTTGGGAGATACGGACTCTCGCTGGCTCAAGAGTGACGTGGCTCTCTGGGTGTCTACTGAGAACTTTGTTTCTCTTTTATGACCAATGGGCACTGTATATGTGTTAGAGAGGTGTCAATATCTGGAGGAACTCTAAAAGTTACGTTGGTTTAATAAAATCTTTCTTTCGCCCTTCTGATGGAGCTGTGTATTACTGTACTGTGTCGCGCTCTACAGTGCGACATTCACACAGGGGTCAAGCTTAACACCTTCAGAGTGGAGACCAAAGCCCCAGGGCTATCAGCTGACAGGTTCCCACAGGTCCTCACACCAAAGGGTGGGGGGAAAAAGGCTTTAGGTGTGTGATGAAAATTCCTCTGGTTTGAGGCAGTTATCACCCACCCTCTGCTAGGACCCCAAGATGCAGGGGCCCTTTGTCCCAGGCAAAGCTTATCCACAGCACAAGGAGTGCAATGGTCCATCAAAGGCACCCCCAAGGGGTCCCCAGACCCTGCACCAGAACACTGCAGATGATGCAACAAATTCACAATGTTGCAAGGGACAGTGACCTCCTGCAAGGGAGGCACATGGTAATTCCCACCTGCCCAAAATGTATGTATGTTAATGCACTGGATTCCGTACTTTTCATTGTGGTGTGGCACAGTTCCTTCTGCCACTTCCTTCCTTCCGCCACTTCCTTCCTTCCTTTCCTCTTCTACTATTAAATAAAATATATAGATTTTTTGGCACCAACATCTAACCCCATTTGGTTTTAATCTCATTTTTGGGTATACTTTGAACCTTCAAATTCTTTCCATTTTATGCACAGAGACTTAGTTTTCTTTACTCTTCTGGGTTTAAACCAGATCATAACAGGACCCCAAAATAATGAGACATAGGGAAAAACCTGGGAGCTTAATCATTGCCACGGCAGGAAGGAAGAAGTCACAGTCTCCTGGCACAATCCAGTTCAAACTGAAAACCAGGGAAATAATGGGAGATGAGTGAGTGCAGCCATTGACCCAGTGGTTCACTGTCTCCACTGGTGGGTTGCACTGTCTCAGTGCAAAAACCAGAGGATCCAGCCAGGCAGAGGATACCAAAACCCACCAGCATGCAGGTGTTGAAGCTGCCAGTATTGAATTTGCACCACTGAGGATGGATGGAACAATGAAGGAGACCACCAGGAAGGATACAACTCTGGGATGCTGATTGAGAATCAAATTGTAAAAATTTGGTGTAGTTTCGGTTAGGAGTGGGTTGGAAGGTGAGGGGAGGATGAAGATGGGCAGTATGAAGAAAGCAGCAGTGGTAAAACTGAAGGTGAAAGGAGAAACCAAACAGGTGGAGAACTTCCAGCCCCATTTCAACAGGGCTGCAGAGGGCAAAGTCCAGCGTTGGCAGTAGGTGCCCAGCATGGGTTTCTCCTCTGGGAAGGTGCCCACCAGAGCCCCCCCTCACCCAGCACAAGGGGAAGAAGAGGCTGTTGCCAAATGTTGAGCTCTTCCCCAGGGGCCCCCAATTCAACCTGCAGCCAGTGATGATGGAAGTCACCCCATGTTTCAGTCTGGGGAAACTCAGGGGTGAGGGAACTCTTAAGTTTCAGCTGCATAAGCTGGCACTGAGCTCCCAACTCTTTGGTGAGCAATGAACCCCCCACCAAGCATGGGAACCTTTGGCAATCCCTTAAAATGTTGATGGAGTAGTGGAGCATCACTGCCCCAAACCATCTTTAACTCATTTACTCCCCTAAAACCATCTTTTTTGGTGGGTGTTCAAAGACTTTGTGTATACTTTCAAGCAGGGGAGGTGTTTAATGGCTCCTTGCACTTGGCTTGGCTGAAATAAATGTTAACGCCCAAAAAAGTAATGAGAATGTCTGTGCAGTCTGGGCACGGAGTTGGGAAGCCAGAGACAGGTTTTCTTGGGGCTGGCAATAAGCAGGGGCGGGGGGGCAGAGTTAGGCTATGTTTTGGGGAAGCAGAAGTGGATTTCAGGGGGCTAGGGCTGGGTTTGGGGGGCCTAGGGTGTGTTGTGTTGGGCTGGAGATCTGGAGTTTGGGGATGTATCATGGGGTGCTCAGTTGGGTTTGGGAGACTAGGAGAGATTTTGGGGGCCTTGGATGGGTTTCGGGGAATTGGGGGATAGATTGGGATAGATCTTGGGGGGCTTTAATGGGTTTTGGGGAACAAGGGACTGTGTTTAGACGACTAGAAATTGGTTTGGGGAGACTGTGTATGGGTCATGGAGGACTTGGATGGATTTTGTTGGACCAGGGAAAGGGGTTAGGGGGTTGAAAATTAGTTTTCGGGGGGCTGGGATCCTTTCTGGGGGGACCAGGAATGTGTTATTGGGTTTGAAGATGAATTTGGGGACAACAGAGCTGGATTCGGGCGGGGCAGTGTTGCTTTGAGGGGGTTCCTCCACCCAGGTTGCTTCTGTTGTGACATCATGTGTTGTCGTGGTGATGTTGGAACCTACAGTGTTGTGAGGCTGCGTTGGGACAGTTGGGTGTCTCCAGTCCCCACTGGATGCTGAGCTGGAGGATCCTGAGCCCCTGGTGAAGAGCCATCCCACCATGGTGACACTAGTGGTAGGTGCCGAGTGCTATGATATAATGGCCATGGTGGGGAAGGGGACTTTTGGACAGGTGATCCAGGGGCAGTGCAGGAGCACTGGGGAGATGGTGGCTATCAAGATCCTGAAGAACTGTGATCACGATGGCCAAATAGTGAAGAATGAACTGAGGCTGCTGCAGGCTTTGCGGGAGGGGGACACAAAGGACTCTCACATCATTCATTTCCTCGAGTCCTTCAGTGACACGGTCTGGACCTACCTGGTCTTCGAGCTGCTGCAGCAAAACCTCTTTGACTTCCAAAAGCAAAACAACTTCTCACCACTGCCAGTCCGACACATCCGAACCATCACAGCCCAGGTGCTGGTGGCACTGGTGAAGCTGAAGGAGCTCTCCATCATCCATGCTGACCTTAAGCCAGAGAACATCATGTTAGTGGACCATGCACGCTATCCATTCCGCATCAAGCTTGTTGACTTTGGTTCGGCTATCCTCCTCCCTGAGGTCTGCCATGTCCAGGAGCCCTATATCCAAACTCGCTTCTACCGGGCACCAGAGATCTTGCTGGGGTTGCCCTTCTGCGAGAAGGTGGACATCTGGTCTTTGGGCTGTGTGATGGCCGAGCTTCACTTGGGTTGGCCACTCTACCCTGGCAATGATGAATATGACCAGGTATGCTACATCTGCTCTACCTTGGGGCTACCCCGGGGTGAGCTGCTCTGTGCTGCCCAAAAGACACAGTCCTTCTTCCAACGTGCGCCATGTTCCACTGGCACCTGGCAGCTCAAACCACCAGGGAAGGTGATGGCAAAGCCGATGGAGAGGAGGGAGCATATCTTTTCCTCACTGGATCAGTTGGCAGTGGTGAATGTCTGCCCGAGGCCTGATCCTGATCAGGAGGAGCTAGCCAAGCACTGTGATCTGTACAGGATGGTGGAGCTGGTCAAGAGGATGCTCACTTGGGACTCGCATGAGCGAATCACACCCAGTGCTGCCCTTCATCATCCCTTCATCTCCATGAAGGAGGTGAAGCCCAGCTTTAAGGCCACCCAGTACTACCAGCTCAGTCAGGAAGACCTGAGGGCATCCTGTAAGGATTCCAGCATAATCAAGATCTTCCCAGGCACAGAGAAAGGTGCCTTCATCCCTGCCAGCCAGGGAGGCATCCAGAAAGCCACTGCTCAGATGGATGGGCTCAGCCTGGCTGAGCCAGCTGGGGACACTGGTGACAAATGTCAGCAGGACATCTGTCAAGCCCCCAGTCTCGTCCACTGTGGAAGCCAATACTGTCAGCATCACCGGTGTCCCCAGATGGAGCCCACCAAGGGTCACTTGGCTGTGCCATGGTCTCCCAGCAAAATGAAACGGTACAGCCACTGGTATGGCAGCCCAGTTGGTGGCATCATGGAACAGAACCTGCCTGGAAGATGTTACAGCTCATCCTGTGCCAAGGTACAGGGAGGGGGCTCCTGGGCATGGGGAGTCTGCGACAAAGGGTGCTTGGGGTCCCTTACATACTTGGGTTTCCTGGTGCCACATGTCCCCGGGTGCCTGAGGTTCCCACAGAAAAGGAGGTGACACTCACCCTGTCCCCATGCTTTCTGCCCTGTTCCCCACCACAGAGAGCTCTGGTGATGTGGCGCAACCCCAAGCCTCCAGGGATTTGGAGAATGGGCTCCAGAGGCTGGGCTGGGATGCCCCTGCAGTCCTCAGCATGCTCTTCCTACCACAGAGCCAGTGGCACTCCCAGCACCACTGAGACCCCACAGCAACCCTTGCATACACTCCAGCAGTCCAGAGCTTGCAAGAGACCTTCTTCTTCCTCACCCTCAAGCACCCCAACCACCAAAACCCAGCGCCTTGCTGCTGGAGACCACAGTCAGGGCTGCAGTAGAACATACTGTGCCAGGTGCTACCAGCTATGTTTCTCACATTGATTCCCCAATAAATAGTTTTGCCAAAAAATGAGAATTTCAACTGATTATTTGCCAGGGGAGTTTGGTACTGCCAAGACTTGAGGGGTATCCCAGCTTCTCACCTGGGGCTGGCAGAGCACTTGGCAAAGGCCTGTCACTTTTCACCACTGCAGCAGGGGGAACCCCCATCCTCAGGCTCAACAACAACATGAACTCCAGAAAACTTGGGTTTTCTGCTTTTTCTCCTGTAGCAGGGCATCTCACATCTCACAAAACTTATCTGTAGCTTGTTAACTTGTCAGATAGCTCAAACAGGGCAAGTTGTCTTGGATGAATTATTTTGGTGCCATGGGGTTAACATTAGTCTAGCATCTCCCAACTGCCAATAAACACCTTACTGTTGAAGTGAAATTTAGCAAGATAAGCTGCATTTCTGACTGACAGACACTTCACAAACTATAAAAGCTACTTTCACAAAGCAAAAACCTGCACATTTTTCTAGAAATGTGTGTAGTTTCTCTCCATATCTGGGATGCCTGCTTTCCAATTACTCCCCTGGAGGCTGAGTAAAAGAACTCTGTGTACATAATCATCATCTCGGTAGCAAATTACATTTGACTCCTAATCAGTACTATTTCTTTTACTAGCTTTAATATAGATACCTTAATATTGTGCACTGTTCTATATATTCTACTAGTAGCTCCTTTAATTTTATACTGAGTAGTAAGTAATTCTGATTAATATCTTTCATGTTATGGCCTTCTGTTTAATAAATAACTCATTTACAAATAGATCTAATGTGCTATCCTTAGAACTTGTGGGCCAGAGTGATTTCTTAAATTTAAACTGGCAAGGCTTGTCTAAGGCTTCTACTCACCCTGTGACATTCCCCAAACTGGAGTGGGAAGCCAGAGTCAGCACAGCCAGACCCAGTGGTTCCTCAGTAGAATATTCAGAATATTCCTTGGCCTTGAATGGAGCCTGCAGAGGCTCTCCCAGCACTTGGCACTGCCTGCCTACAAACTGCCTGTGGCTGCTCTTGGGTGGTGCTGGTGGCATGGTATGGGCAGCAACAGCTCCACTCACCCTGAGCTTCACCACCAGACCGAGCTTGCTGGCTGCACAAAGTCCCAAGACCAGTCAGATATCCCTGCAAGGAGATTTTTGGGGAAGGACAAAACAACCCAAGAACCTCCCCAAAGGCACTGTCAGCAGCAGCTGGTGGTGACTCACCCAGAAGCGCTGACCCCAACCAAAATCCAGAGTGGAGGCGACACAGGCATTCAGGACACCCTCCAACAATATCCCCACACAGCACCCTCAAATACAGCAAGGGGCAGACCTCCCCCCACCACCCATGGGACCCCTCCACAACACGTGAGGCCCCCTAAAAGAGGCCAAGACCCCCAGAACCCCCCCAATAGGACAGAGGCTCCCCCAGCACTCCTGGGATATCCAAATGGGGTCTGGAATCCTCCCAAGCTGAGTTCTGAGTACCCACACACACTTCTATCCCAGCTCCTCAGCTCCCAGTCATGCCGTTGTACTTGGTGGGGGTCAATTTTGGGGGTTCATCTCCCCGCAAACTCCCCTATGCTGTCACACGTGTAGGGGTTGTTCTGCTCCAGAATGGTATCCATCATCATCTTCATCCCCATCCTATGTCTGCTGGAGGTGGGGATTCCCACCTGTCCCTCTCTGCTCCCCTGCATGGTGTCACTTTGCCCTTGTTCTTGCAGCAGGGATGGTCATCGTCCAGCTTGTCCCCTTCAGGGCCATGGGGGAAACTGGGTGGAGAAGGCTTCTTGAGAGGGTGGGGGCTGGGGATAGATGGATGGACAAACACCTCCCTCTCTCCATTGGGGGGATGGATGGATGATGGATGGATGGATGGATGGATGGATGGATGGATGGATGGATGGATGGATGGATGATGAATGGATGGATGGATGGATGGATGATGGATGGATGGATGGATGGGGGATGGATGGATGGATGGATGGATGGATGGATGGATGGATGGATGATGGATGGATGGATGGATGGATGGATGGATGGATGGATGGATGGATGATGGATGGATGATGGATGGATGGATGGATGATGGATGGATGATGGATGGATGGATGGATGATGGATGGATGGATGGATGGATGGATGGATGGATGGATGGATGGATGGATGGATGGATGGATGGATGGATGGCTGAGTACTGATGGACATCTGTGACAAGGGGTGTCACTCAGGGGTCTGTACTGGCACCTGTGCTATTCAGTATCCTCATCAGTGAAACAGACAGTGGGATCAAGTACACCCTCAGCACATTAGCAGATGACACTGGGCTGAGCAGTGTGGGTGACACGCTAAGAGAACAGGGCCACCCAGAGGGACTTGGACAGGCTCAATCAGTGGGCTGATAGGAACTTTATGAGATTCAACAAGACCAAGTGCAGGTGCTGCACATAGGTCAGGGTAACACCCAGTACCAATACAGGCTGTGAAATAAAGAGATTGAAAGCAGCCCTGCCAAAAAAGATGTGGGATGCTGGTGAGAGGCTGGACATGAGCTGGCCATGTGCACTGGCAGCCCCGGAACTGTGTCCTGGGCTGATCCCCACAGCATGGGCAGCAGGTGAGAGGGGGTTCTGCCCCTCTTCTTTGCTCAGACAGAACCCCACCTGCAGTGCTGCCTCCAGCTCTGGGTTCTCCAGCACAGGAAGGATGTGAACCTGCTGTCCAGAGGCCATGGAACTGCTCTGAGGGCTGGAGCAGCTCTGCTCTGGGGACAGACTAAGAGCCAGGGATGTTCAGACCAGAGAAGAGAAGTCTCTAGGGGGACCTTAGGGCCCCTTCCAGTGCCTAAAGGGGCTCCAGAAGAGCTGGGGAGGGACTTGGGACAAGGTGGTGTGACAGGAAAAGGGAGAATGGCATCATACTGTTATCTGGCAGGGTTAGATGAGACACTGGGAAGAAATTCTTTCCTGCAAGGGTGGGGAAGCACTGACATGGCTTACCCATGGAAGCTGTGGAGCTGACAATGTGCCACTTATACTCAGGAGCATCCCTGAACCAGCCTTGGGACTTGATGCCAACCTGCCTCACCAGCAGCCTGGAGAGCTGCCTTCCAATCAGCTCTACCAACAGGATATAGCCAAGGCATTACTGTAAGTTTCCCTCTTCTCCTTGAGAAACCGCGTTCCACACCCAGAGACAAACCAGGAGGTGCTGTGATGGTTGCCACCAGCTGTCCAGATCAGAGAGACACAGGTAAGGCACCATGGAGGAGACACTGACTGTCATTTCTCTTGCATGAACCGGGGTTAACAGCGGGAGGGAGCCAGGGCACAAGGGCCCATAAGATCCAAAAAATGCATCAAACAGCAGCAAGAGAAGAGGAAAATGTGCAGATCACCAAGCTGGGATAGTGCTTTTAGGTAACATCTGCCAGCACAATTACAGTGAAAAGCATTGGGAGGTCAGGGACTGACTGAGAAGAGTGCCCAGCAGAGAGGAGAGCCCAGGGAGACAGGAGAAGACAGAGGACCTGAAAAAGATGGAAAGTGGAAACTGAGGCCACTCATAGTGTGCAGGCCCTGGAGAGAGACACTGTTGGTTGAACAGATGATGGGGAAGAGTAACCTGGCTTGTAGTGCAATTTTTACATGATTTGCAAGGGTGTTTTTTGATGTCATGTGTGCCTGAGAAGGTAAGAGGACAAGGCACAAAGAACTGGTTTATGCAGATGCAATACATGTAGCTAAACAATAAAATCATTTATGTTGGTAATTCTACAGTAAAGTATCTTTCCCTTTCTCCGGGGCTGCTGAAAAAGTGACTTTTACACAGAATGTGACTAGTGCTAAGAAAGATCCCTGCACTTGGATGCTCATCTGGACTCTGCTCCTGCTCACATCCCCTACTCCCAAAACCTTTCTCATTGGACTTAATTGCTAGAGGGCACAGCAGTCCCAAGCACTGGCAGTGGAGATCATTCCTCATTTTGGAGTGAGCTTCACAGTAGGCTTGGGAGTGGGTGCTTTATACTTTCTGTGATAAGAAATGCTTAAATGTTTGTCTTGGTTTTGCCTCAGAAAGTGATTTCTGGGATGGCTGAGAAATAGGACAGAAGGTATATGAACTGCAGCTTGTATGAGACACTGCAGAATCATCTTCAAGGTGAAGTGTTGTGTTTTTTAATCAAACTCCACTGCCCAAGTCTGCCAGGAAACCAATTTCTTCACCAAAAGAAGGAGTAAAAAGAATGGAAACTCACCTGCTTAATCAAACAGCCCTGTTGGTGGGAACTGTCAGTGTCCATGCTTGCAGTCCCTGGGTTTCCCTGTCTCCTGCAGAGATACCTCTCTCTGGGTGCTGCACCTGGAGAACGTGAGCCCCTCAGAGGGGAGCTGAGCCTCTCACCCAGGAGCCCTGGAGACACTGTTCCTGAGAATTCTTTTTCCCTGAGATCTCTGCACGCTCTTTCAATACCATTGTACAAAGCTCCCACCTTTCTACATAACAAGGGAGTGTTCATAAAGGAAGTCTTGAGTTAAACAAATTTTTAAAAATCCTGTTGTTTCTTGCACGGTCAAACTCTCTATAGATCAATCAGAAGCAACCATATGGGACCAGGTTTGGTTTGATGGTTTTATTGTTTCAATCATAAATGTCAGGTTTAATGGTCAACCTTCTTCTGAGATATCTGCAGCCTTTGATGGTCACTGGCAGGTCATGCTGGGAAGCTTGGTGACCAGTACTGAACAGGTCTGTACAGAAGCTATATGCACTTGAAATCATTGGCCAAGAGTGAGGCTCCTGTTGCAATGTTGCAACTGGTGCTACTTTTTACTCTGTGGGATCTCAGCACCTCAGGACTGATGTGCAGAGTGACCGAGACCACCCTTGGGGGGCTCGGGAGTCCTGGAATGTTGCCAGAAGTGTCTGGTGGCTGGACTTTGATCCTGCACAGGAGAAGACACCTGTATGAGGATGGGAGGATTTCACTGGGTGAATGGTGAAGGGATAAGTTAATTAGAGTGTGAAACACAGGGTTTAGGATTTCTGTACAGGGGGGTCTAAAGAAGTAAGATGGAGGAATTGGGGCATGTCCTGTCCTTCTTCTTCTTCTTGGCCTCCATCTTCTGTGGTGATGGTGGCACTTTGGGATTGGTTATTACTAAAAGTGCACTGGTTAATAAGGATAAAAGGTATTGGGGAAAAATGATAAATATTGTATACGTAGTTTTGAGTATAAAGATAGGTGACCGCCCCGGGGGCTCTCAGTGTGCTCAAGGCTGGCTGCTGTGCAGACCTCTGTCGGGCCAAGAGAAAATCTTTTAGATAAACAATTAATAAACACCGAGACCAAGAAAAGATCTGAAGCCTCTTCTCGTCCTTTGAAGCGCGGGCTGTCCAAGACCACCCCGGGCCTTTCCAGGTCACCTAAACAGCCAAGAAACCGACATTACTCCTCCTCTCTTGAGGATGAATGAAGAAGTTCCCTTTCTCCATGCCTGCACCATCCTCCCCCGAGCTTCTGCCATCAGGAGGCTCTTTCTCTCCCTGTGGGAGCAGCTGAGCAGGTTCCCATGGCCATGTCCCAGCTGGCGGTGAGGGCACCCTGAACTTCCTGGGAGATGGAATGTCGAGCTGGCTTCTATTCAAGATCTGCCCCTCCTCAGTGTGTGTGGGCTTTCTCCACCTCCTTGATTTCTTGCAGTCTCCTTGCGGCTTCAAGCCTGTCACTTTCTGGCACACTTGACATGACGCGCAGAAGACTGAAGCAGCACAAGGCTTTGGAAAATAGATCACTGTTTTCCAGTCATGTCTGTCCCTTCCAGGCAGTGACTCATCTTTATGCTCCCAGACATCCATTTTGCCCCTTTTCACAGCTGGCCCTTCTCAGAGAGCATGCATCTGGAAATTTACACAAGCCCAGTTTAGTCAGTGTTCTCCTGGGGGGTCAGGCCACCTCAGAGCAGACAGGGAAATATTCCCAGTGCCCTGGGTTTCCACAAATGCATACCTAACAATTTCCAAATCAGAATTCTCGTCCCAGAAAGGTCTCTTTCCAAGCAGAAAAGTTGCAGTGCACTTGTTTACATACCTTGCTCATCTTTCTGCCACAGAAAGCATGACTTCTGCTCAAGCACATTGACAAAGTCAGGACATTCAAGGATGTCCTGTAAACCTCTCAAAGGCAGTGTTCAGCTGATCAAACCTTGAAAACAAGCACAGATCTAACTGTTGCCATCGTGGAATTAGTGGAAAAGACCCTGAGGATTAAAACCAATTGCTCACCCACCACTGCCAAGGCCACCACTAAACTACGTCCCCAGGCTCCACATCTACACAGCTTTTAAACCCTTTCAGGGATGGGGACTCCACCACTACTTTGGACAGTCTTGCCAGGGCTGGATGAGCCTTTCCACAGAGATTCTTACTGATGTCCAACCTGAACCTCCCCTGCAACAACTTGAGGCCAGTGCCTCTTGTCCTGTCCTTTGTTCCCTGGGAGCAGAGCCTGACCTTCACATGACTGCATCCTCCTGCCAGAGGGTTGTGGAAAGCAAGAAAGTCCTCTCAACCCTCCTTTTCTCCAGGCTGAGTCCTCCCAGCTCCCTCAGCTGCTCCTTGTGCTCCAGACCCTTCCACAGTTCCATTCTCTTTTCCAGACATACTCCTGCCCCGCGATGTCTTTTTTTGTAGAGAAGCACCAAGAACTGACCCCAGGACTAGAGGTGCCTCACCACAGCTGGGGGCTGACTGCCCTGGTTGCACTGGCCGCGCTGTGGCTGGTACACCCCATGTGCTTTTGGCCTCCTTGCCCGTCTGGGCTCATGTTCACGGGCAAGCCTTCCCAACCGAGCAGCGGTCTACTCTGGGCAGTCCGAGCTGCCCCAGCAGGATGGAGCTCCGGACGCCACCCGGGTACCACGGACGCGGTCCGGACACACAGCACACACCCCACACGTCCCGGCCAACCTCAGCCCGTCTCCCGCCCGTCCCGCCTTCCGTCGCCGTTTCCACTTCCGCCGCCATTTCCGCTTCCTGCAGCGGCGGTCGCGATGTCGGCGCTGGCCGCGAATCCCAACAACCCCGTGGTTTTCTTCGATGTAACCATCGGCGGGCAGGTGGGGGTGCTCCAGGACGGGGAGCGGCCCGGGGAGGGGCTGTGGGGATAACTGGGGATGTCGGAGCGCTGTGGGGATGAGAGAGCACGGGCGGGGTTCAGCGTGGGGCGTGCGGGGCCGCGCCTGGAAGCGCTGGCAGGGGCGGTACCGGGAGCCGGGTGCGGCCCTGTCGGTCACCGGGCCCGTCGGGCCGGGGAGAGGGGAAGGACTGCGTCAGGGGGAGCCTGCAGGGCTGGGGGTGAATGGGGGTGAATGAGGTGACCGGATTTGTGGGAGTGCCTGGGGTCGGGCGGCGGGCGTCTGTGTGTGAGGGAACCTGGAAGACTCACCTGGCCCTCCTCTCCTCAGGAGGTCGGCCGCATGAAGATTGAGCTGTTCGCAGATGTTGTACCCAAAACAGCAGAGAACTTCAGGTAACAAGCAGCTGCCGTTCCTGCAGCTCAGCCTGCACTGGAACTGCAAAGGCTTTCTGGTGCAAGAATAGCTTTTTGTGGCAAACTGATTAGCTGACACCCACCCCAAACTGCTTCACCTACTTTCCGTCTGTCTATTCTCAGAGATGCTGTGTGGCATCCTGGTCTCTCAGGGGACCCTGTCTGGCTGGAAGGGGTCCTCCTCTGCTTCTTCTGTGAAGCCTCCTGATTTGCTCCGTGCGAGGCAGTGCCTTGTGCCGTGCTGGAGGTCTCCTGGCCACCCAGTTCTCCTGCCAGCAACTGAGGGATGCACCATGTGAAATCCCACTTCCATTGGAGGCATGGACATACCCTGGTCTCTGTCAAACACAGTGCCTGCCCCACATTCAGTTTCTTACAACCTTGGTGTTAACTCTCTGACTTCCTCGCTACAAAGAGTACAGAATATCTTTTGAAATGTCAGGGGGAAGGAGTTACCATTTCCTGTTCCTGTTTCTCTGGGAACATCTCTGATGCAATAAGGAAAATTCTGTGCACCTGTTGGTGCAGCCCTCAGAGTTCATATGCACCTAACACTCTGCTCTCTTTTTGTTTGCCAGGCAGTTTTGTACAGGTGAATTCAGGTAAGTAGATTAAGTGTCCCGCTTTAAGTGTCCTTTAAGTGTCCCACTGGAGAAACAGGGCTGGGTGAGGTAGGAAGCGTTTCTTTTGAACTTCTTCATGTTGTACTAGTACAAAATGGAAGAGAAATCTGCTCTGAGGAAATTGTGAGGGGCTGGAAACTCACAGAGATGGCAGGTTTCTCTTTCTGATATGACTTTTTGTGCTCAGGTGGCTCTAAAAAGCCCTATCTGCGAAGGCCACCTGCTCATGCTGCACATTGCAGTGGGATCCTGTGAAGGTGATGGTGTGGGTGTTGCAGGGAACAGAGTCATTTCATGTGCAGAGCTCACTTGAGGGTTTTTTTTTTGCCTCCAACAGCAGCAGCTGAGAGGCTGCAGTACTTGGCTGTATTTCAAGGCAGCTGCTAATGTGTACAGCAACCCTTTGGGACTCTGAATTGCTGAGACAATTTTGTGTTGGGATATCTAGCAGGTTGCAATAATTCTCCTTTTCACTTCCCCGCAGGAAAGATGGTGTCCCTATAGGTTATAAAGGAAGCACTTTCCACAGGTAAATCATCTACTCTTGTTTTGGCACTGAATGGCAGCCTGAGACATACGGGGTTTTGTGACCTGCCACGAGCTATTTGGTGGTGTTGGAGGCATCTGTGGATCATGGCTAATGTAATTGTGTGGCTTTGGGGACCTGGGGGTGCTGGGAGGAATCCCCTGCTTCTCGTGTGCCACGTCAGGTACGGCGTCTGTGACGTAACCACTGTCCCTGTTCCAAAGCCATGAGTCCTAAATAACCTCGTACCAACCATTCATTGATATTTGTTGTAGATTTTAGGCTGCAGCATTCACAGACTGTTAACTAAGTGTTGTTTTACTTCTTTAGGGTAATAAAGGATTTCATGATCCAAGGAGGTGACTTCGTAAATGTATGTACTCCTGTGCTCTTTTTGTGCTTTTCCTCTGTGGTGTAACATGCTACTGTTTCCAAGGGTCTGTGCTGATTTGTGGGCTCTCTTTCTTTTTTGAGTAGTAACTGGAGGTATCCTCATAGCATTGCTGCCATCCTGCTGCAACGGACAATAATCCGCTTCAAAACAAATCTGGAGCCTTGGGTGAACACACATTCTTCCCAAAATATTTTCTCTCTGCAATAACCTGCCAAAACCCTGGAAGCTTTCAAAACTTGGAAAATTTTGTTTGCCCTGTTTTCCTTCCCCTTTCTGTGGACCTCCTCCAGACAAAACACCTCTGTGAATTTCAATTCACATTGTTGATAAACCCTAAGTACAAAACCCAGTGCGTAATGTAAGAGGTCATTTAAATCAAAACTAGCCTTTTCTTACTAAATTTTCTCAAAATAGAAAAGTCTTTGCACCCACAATGGTGGTCGTGCTCTGACATGGGGATAAGCAGAACATATGAGTAAGGCTGATGGGCCACAGGATCTCTTCACTGTTCTAGGATCCAGTAAAATGATTTTATTTTTGGAAGTGTTTCAAAATATGAGGGAAGTAATAAAACTTTTTTAATGTAAAACTTGGTGGTATGAAAGTCTCTTAGAGAAATGACCACACAGCAGGTGTTTCAGCAACACCAGACTCTGTGGTAGTTGCTTCACACTGCTCAGGTGTCCCAGTGCACTGTATTACTTCCACTACATCTCAACAAGCTTTACACATTGTTCCAAATATAAATTTGGAATTTATATGTTATATTTATTACAAAGCCACCTGGGGAGCAAGCACAGTCACACTGACCCCTGAAACAGGGTGCAGGTTTCTTTCTCAGAGCCAAAAGTTTAAGTAAACTGCAGAGAGCAGGAGGGAAGCAAACAAGGGCTGGGCAAGTAGAGCAAAAGGACTTAGTAGAAAGTACAACATAAACAGAAGATCTTTATTTTAGAAACTGTCCTTGTGGAACAGAAAGATTGCTTTCCTATTTCCAATCAAGTCACAGAAAATAAGGTGAAATATATAAAACCACTGTAAGCCAACTTTTGCCATGCAACCACTTCTGCTTTCTTTGTCACACCATCCCATACTTCTGTGTCTCCTGCTTTTTCCCTTCCAAGTCCTGATGGGTCTGTACCAAGCAATCTGTAGCCTCCACTTCACTCTGGGAGGCTTAAACTTACCATCTGCATGGGCTTCTGCCAATATATGAATGATGAACAATGAACTGTGTAGTTAGAAACTGGTTCCTGTTCTTGTTCTGAAATGAAACACTGAACGTGTTCACTGCTGGTGTGTGTAAATGGCAATACAAAGTCCATTTTGTCCTTTCCTCTTGCTTAGAGATTTTAAATTAATTTTAATTTGAATTGTTCTGTAGCAGTTGCTACGGAACAAATGCTGTAGCTGACTGCGTGCCTCTGTCGTGCAGGGAGATGGCACTGGAGTAGCCAGCATATACAGAGGTCCTTTTGCAGACGAGAACTTCAAGCTGAAACATTCTGCTCCTGGCCTGCTTTCTATGGTGAGTATAAAATAATGACCTTACAGACTAAAATCTTTTGGAACTTTCTCTGTGCCCTTTTCCTAAGTGTATATAGTATTTGCTTGGCAGCAGAATCTCTGCCGTTGGGTACAAGGTCTGCTTTGTAGCTGCTAGTCAAGCAGCTACTTTTAGGTCAATATGTTGAGTAACACAACAGTCCTGTTCCTGCATCATCTTTCTTTGCTGCCTGTTGGAGCGCTGGGACAGGCTCAGCTTGATTGCTTTCAGAAGAGCTTAATTCTTGCAGTTTTCATACAGTGGTGAGTTGGTGGTGTTTCCTTCTTTCCTGATACTGCTATCAAACACTGACCTTGGTAAGGATGAAGCAGAGACATTTGGGAGTTCCAAAGCCACAGCAGTGTTACCATGGTATCTTTTAAAACAGACCTTCCTATTCAACATAGTAGGAGAAACTGCAACCATTGCACATTGTCTGGTAGGAACAATACCCGGACTTTTGGAATAGAAAGCAAATGGAGTCAGTGCTTCAGTGTTCCTATCCACAACTGCTTCTTCCTCAGCTCTTTCAGCTGCTCTGCCCTTAGAACCACTTGCTTAGGACATTGAGTAGTTTGGGTTAGTTATTCATCCACGTTGAAAACATGGCCCAAAAAGATGTCATGGCACAGCTAAGCAGCTAGTGTGCTGTGGTGTGAGAGAAGGGATTCACTCCAGTATTGCCAGTTTTGTGTTAAAGTGGCATGGCTCTGAAGTCATTATACTGGGTCAAACCTGGGATCCCAGGAACCGTGGATCCCAGCTGGATTCTTTTGAAGCTGGCTAGCATTAACTAGAAAGCCAAAATGACCCTGTCCTTTGCAGTCCTGCAACTGGAGAACTTGACCAGGTCACTCATCAGGACAGAAAGTTGCTTTAGTAGCTCCTGGTTGTCAATATGACAAGTGGCATTCAGTGTTCCAGAGATGTTTTCTTAACAGAGTGCAAATGCTCTGGGGTTTTGTACTTGGGTGAGAATAAAATTTCACATCTGCATCCCAAGGTTCCTGTGAGTCCTGTGCCAATACAGTTGTTACTTTTCTCATCATGATCATTGAAAGTTTTTTATTTGTATTCTGAGGAAACCTCACAAAAACCAGAAATCAGCTGGGTTCTTTTCTTGCCCTGGTTTCTGGTGTTCAGTTTTCCTCAGGGTAATGCTGCAGCCAATAAATACTCGTCACCAAAACGTTCAGCCTTTTTTCAGGAGTCTGCTCTAAAGCCTGGACTTGGGCACAGTTTTGTATTGAACACGCCTTTATAGAAGTATAATAAATAGTTAGTGACATGGCGCTTGTGCGCTCTGGTGTGACCGGGTGTGGTGACGTGCTGCATCCCAGCACAGGGTCTCCTGCAGATATGTGTTGTTTCCTTTGGTTTGTCTAGCAATAAGCTAAAAATAATACATACTTAAATAACACCTTGTTGGTTTCTCGGCTGTTTAGGTGGCCTGGAAAGGCCTGGGGTGGCCTTGGACAGCCCGCGCTTCAAAGGACGAGAAGAGCCTTCAGGTTTTTTCTCGATCTTCAGTGTTTATTAATTTTTTATCTAAAAGATTTTCTCTCGGCCCGACAGAGGTCTGCACAGCAGCCAGCCATGAGCACACTGAGAGCCCCCGGGGCGGTCACCTATCTTTATACTCAAAATTACGTATACAATATTTATCATTTTTCCCCAATACCTTTTACCCTTATTAACCAGTGCACTTTTAGTAATAACCAATCCCAAAGTGCCACCACCACCACAGAAGATGGAGGCCAAGAAGAAGAAGAAGAAGAAGAAGGACAGGACACGCCCCAATTCCTCCATCTTACTTCTTTAGACCCCCCTGTACAGAAATCTTAAACCCTGTGTCTTACACTCTAATTAACTTATCCCTTCACCATTCACCCCAGTGAAATCCTCCCATCCTCATACAGGTGTTGTCTCCTGTGCAGGATCAAAGTCCAGCCACCAGACACTTCTGGCAACATTCCAGGACTCCCGAGCCCCCAAGGGTGGTCTCGGTCACTCTCCACATCAGTCCTGAGGTGCTGAGATCCCACAACACCTCTTCCTTATGTGTCTGCCTTCAGTTTTGTTCAGTCTGAAATAGCACACTTGTATTTTGCTGTTCTCAACCCCCAGGCAAACAGCGGCCCGAGTACCAACGGCTGCCAGTTCTTCATCACGTGCTCCAAGTGTGACTGGTTGGATGGGAAACATGTTGTGTTCGGTGAGTACCTGCAGTAACAGTCCTGGAGTGGCAGCACACAGACATCCCTGCAGGGAAGCTGTTAAAAGAAATACTGAGAATCACAATCTTCTGAATTGGGAGGAACCCAGAGGGATCATCAAGACCAACTCCTGACCCTGCATAGGTCACCCAAAAAATCCCAGTCTGTGCCTAAGAACTCTGTCAAAATTCTCCTGGAGCTCTGGCAGCCTTGGGACTGTAATCATTCCCTGGGGTGCCTGTTCAGTGCCCAGCCACCTCTGGGTATCGACTGCTCATTCTTCCCTCCTCTCTTGTGCTGTCTGAGGGATCTGTGCTACCTGTTGGATCACTGTTGAAATGAATCCCTTTTTCACAGGTTAGCCTTTATCCAGATCAGTGTTCAGTGTACTATATTTGGGCACAAATCATTGTGCATGTGCTGAGGGCACAGATTGTTAGCCTTCAAAAACACATAATCACGGAGCAATTATATGCAGTGCTTTTTATTAAGAGCTCTGGGAATCGGGGTATATTCAACCCAAATCTGACTCCGACCATACATCCCAAATGATCGTGTTTTATACTCTATCGTTACATAACTTTCATGTTAATTATTAAACTTATATTGTTCTATTGTATACATAAATTTAGCACCTCTCTGAATTTCCAACATAGTTTCTCACTATTCTTAATGGTTATATAATAATTACATTTAATTACTAAACAATCATCACATCTAACAATTATATAATTTATCATACTGCTTGCGCAGGTGCAGTTGATCTGGGAAAGTACAAAGCCTAACATTTTAGATTCTATCTTTAACTTTTTCCAGGGTTCCACTATCAAGATGAGCGGAAGGATTCCTTTCTTCTCCACTATCAGAGAGGGCTGAGCTTTCCCCAGAGTTTTGGACAGTAATTCTGTGAAACCGTAACTGCTAACTTGCATTTACTGCTGGTTGAACTGTAGGAGTTCCAGACCAGTCTTAAGCTGGTGGTCTCAACCCCCAAATTTCTAGACACACTACCCCTGTGATGGGAAGAGGCACTTAATCTGTGCTGAATGTGGAGAATGTTTGAAGAGGGATTGTTTCCTTTATGAGTTTAGAGATCAGTAACAAATCCTGAAGTGCCCAGTAGCTACACACTGCCCAGGGCTTTTCAGGAAGGACAAAAATTTGTGTACCTGTGAGGAGTGGTGGGGAACAAAGGTAAAAATTAGCCATATTGAAGTGGATACATTTTCTCATTCTAGGTAAAATTGTCGATGGGCTGTTGGTCATGAGAAAAATTGAAGTAAGTTTGAATATGGCTACTTCCTTGTGAATGTCTGCATTGGAAAGTTATGTACATGATTAAGTAGAGTTGTCCTGCTGTCTGTTTACAGGATACCAGTGAATACCAGTGTTGATAACTGGCATTATTGGTTGTCATCATTATAATGTAGCAGGAAATCTGTTGAAGCACAGGCTGTCATATGAGTTGGCTTTGAAAATGCTAGGATCTTGTGACTGTGATAGTCTTTGAGCGGGGATTGTGCCCTTGGCTTTATTTGCTTTGCATTTGTTCAGAGGCTGAATTAAAAAGTTGTTCCATCAGCAGCTCAGACAAGAGCGTAAAGCATCTCACTTCTTTGCCATTGACTGGGATTATTCAGTGGATGCAAAATCATCAGTTCTGCTGATCTATGATCATGTTTCATGAGAAAAATTTAAGCTAATCTCCTGGTAGGCTTCCCGGAGCTGAAGATAAATACAGTCCAGGTGATGATTGCTGCCAACATCAGGCCTGGGTGTCACGGCAGGATAATGAGTAGATTTAACAAACAGCAGCAAGTTCTCTGAGACAGCCAGCATTGACTCCATGACACGTGTGGGATAATGTGCATAAGGGTCTCTAATCTAGAAAATGGGGCAGAACACAGAGCTGTTGGGTGTGGGATCTCAGCACCTCAGGACTGATGTGCAGAGTGACTGAGACCACCCTTGGGGGGCTCGGAGGTCCTGGAATGTTGCCAGAAGTGTCTGGTGGCTGGACTTTGATCCTGCACAGGAGACAACACCTGTATGAGGATGGGAGGATTTCACTGGGTGAATGGTGAAGGGATAAGTTAATTAGAGTGTGAAACACAGGGTTTAGGATTTCTGTACAGGGGGGTCTAAAGAAGTAAGATGGAGGAATTGGGGCGTGTCCTGTCCTTCTTCTTCTTCTTGGCCTCCATCTTCTGTGGTGATGTTGGCACTTTGGGATTGGTTATTACTAAAAGTGCACTGGTTAATAAGGATAAAAGGTATTGGGGAAAAATGATAAATATTGTATACGTAGTTTTGAGTATAAAGATAGGTGACCGCCCCGGGGGCTCTCAGTGTGCTCATGTCTGGCTGCTGTGCAGACCTCTGTTGGGCCAAGAGAAAATCTTTTAGATAAACAATTAATAAACACCGAGACCGAGAAAAGATCTGAAGCCTCTTCTCGTCCTTTGAAGCGCGGGCTGTCCAAGGCCACCCCGGGCCTTTCCAGGTCACCAAACAGCCGAGAAACTGACAGTTGGGCTTTGAGACAAGGTTACACAGAAGGAGTAGTACCCTGGTATAATCTGCTGGAGCACTGTGGTGAGCCTGCTTTGGCTATCGGTACAGTGAGACCAAAGTAAAGAAAATTAGAGATTCAGAGAACAGCTGAGTCCAGCACATCAGGAGGTTCAGAATGAGGGTTTCTTTGCCACGGTCTCTTTCGTTTCTGTGTGAGCACAGGTTTGTTTTGCTTGTGGCAGCTGCTTTTAGTATCAAAGCCAGAGCAGCCTCAAGTATGTCCATGAGGGGCTCTCCAATTCTTACTCTATTCCTCCCCTCAATTCAAAGGACCAGCATCTGGTCTACGTTCCAAACCTCTGCTTACAGAGGGAATTCACCAGCTTATGGCTGGGCCTGTTGCCAAATGTGTAATGGTGCTTTTCTGCTCCTCAGAGCTGTGTCTGGAATTCCCTGTTCCTCGTGTTACAGAGATCTCTCTTAGCCAATCTTCCAGTACCTGTCACTGCCTGAGTTTGCTGTGCTTTTATAAGTTTTAATGTTCTGTATTTGTTTGTCCCCAGAACGTGCCTACAGGTCCCAATAACAAACCCAAGTTGCCAGTTGTGATCTCTCAGTGTGGGGAAATGTGAAGCGATGAAGAAGCAATGTGGTAAGTCTCAATCTTCGCAGGCACAGTGCCATGAACTCTGGGCTGCTCTGCTTCTTACTTTTCTCTTGATTTATTTTCACATTTCTTTGAACCTGCAGAGAGCTGTGTCAGCTCGTTGAAAGACCAAGAAAGTGCTTCTCTAACAGCATTTGTTTTTTGTCAGCTGAAGTCCCAGAACTGGCTTCCCTCCAAGCTGCACAAACACCAGAGGCAGCACAGCAGGGATAAGATTTTGCAGCTGCAGTTGAGGAGAAGATGGGTTTGTGGGAGCTTTTTCTTGGATTGGGCTAGGCTGCCTTGTAGAAGGTGGATGAAAGGGAATTACAGCAGTAATCCCTCTGGCATTACCCAGGCAGTCTAGCTGGTGGGAAGCCTCACTTTGACCTGCATATTGGAGAACTTTCCAACAGCTACAAAAAGCAGATTATCCATGGGTGGGACAGGCAGGGATCAAGAAAAGGAGAAGAGAAAGGGAGGACTTAAGCCTCCTTGCTCAATATAGCTGTAGGACCAACATTACTGAAGGACCAAGGAATACCATTTTGCATAGTCTAACCATGACTTGAAAAGAGTACCACTGTCTTTATCTGAAGAGAGATGTTCCCACTATTTACTGTTATTCAGGCTTCATTTTGGTTAAACCAATAGTCTCAGGCTAACATACAGTAAGTATTCTGTTTCCATTTGTCTGCTCGATTTACTGTAAAAACTACAGGTATTTAAACAAATCTGTCTAGATTTCAGTGTGTTGGGCTTCAGCTTGTCAAAAATCTGCTGTATTAGCCTTTTGGTTGCTGATTTTTTCCACATTTCAGGAGGCTGTTTGGACAAAAGCACATACTCACAGTTTTTGACCTTCCATTAAATGATATCTAAAGGCAACTGGAATTGCCCACAATATTCCTTCTTTTGTAATAATGTCTTAGAGACCTGCAGCACTTCAAACTCTTTGGAGCTCTTGCTAATTGTTGAAGTGACAACAGGGAATGTAATCATTCTTCCATTCCCCTGGTACTTCTGGTGGCATTTACAGGCTTTTGAAAAACGCCTGCTAGCAAGGCTGTTCCTTTTCTTGCAGAGCTGTGCTGAGGGGTCGGGTTCCCTTTAGGGCTGTACTCAGTCCCAGACTTTCTTGTCATTTTGGTTTGGAGTACCCAATCTCTGGCCAATGTCCAGCTTGAGCCTGGACGCTTTTCACTCACAGGTGCAAGGCTGGTGCCACCTTGCTTACTTGCAGCCTTGCTGTGCTCTCCTGTCTCTCATCTGACTGGAGATGAGAACAGCTTTTGCATTGCCTGATGTCACACAGCTACATCAGCTACTTGTCAGGATCCTTGAAAATCAGCTGGGAGAAACAGGCACTGTTGCTTTTAACTTCAGAAGTAGATGGGTTGCCTAGCAGGCAGACTTAGGAGAGCTCCTGAGTTCTCTGGATGATGGAAGCTGGTGTGTGTAGCAGCTGGCATGCACTGAAATCACTGTGTGGCCCCAGCGTCACTGCACAGCCTGGCTGCTGTAGGATCTGTTGGGAATGGCTGTCCAGCATTTACACTTACCTGTTTCTTCTTCTTTTCAGTGTTCCTTTACTGGTGATCAGACCTGTGCTGGCTCTGTGCAATTCTAATTCCAGCCAGCTCACCTACTGCCCCAGACTTCTGCACAGGCCAGATCCATCCTCTTGAGGTTCTCCTGAAATTATTTAATAATGGGCATTTTTTTTTTCTTTTTTTTTTCCTTTTCTTTTTGTTTTTTTTTTTACATTTTGAAATGTAAATAAAGAATTGTTTAAACATGTGCAGTGCACATCAATTAACATTAGTGGGAATGGATTCCTTTCTGGGTGAGAAGGCTGTAACATCTTCAGCAACCTGTATTATCCCTGGCTGGTTCAGTCAGGAACATTTACTGCGTGGAATTGAGAGAAAGAAGGGGTGAAAGGAGCTTGTCAGAGCTGTGATGCACCAGCTCTTTCACTCGGCAGGTAACTACAGGTGCCTGGCTGGCAGAAAGGTGTGGGATCTCAGCCCCTCAGGACTGATGTGCAGAGAGACCGAGACCACCCTTGGGGGGCTCGGGAGTCCTGGAATGTTGCCAGAAGTGTCTGGTGGCTGGACTTTGATCCTACACAGGGGACGACACCGTATGAGGATGGGAGGATTTCACTGGGTGAATGGTGAAGGGATAAGTTAATTAGAGTGTGAAACACAGGGTTTAAGATTTCTGTACAGGGGGGTCTAAAGAAGTAAGATGGAGGAATTGGGGTGTGTCCTGTCCTTCTTCTTCTTCTTGGCCTCCATCTTCTGTGGTGACGTTGGCACTTTGGGATTGGTTATTACTAAAAGTGCACTGGTTAATAAGGGTAAAAGGTATTGGGGAAAAATGATAAATATTGTATACGTAATTTTGAGTATAAAGATAGGTGACCGCCCCGGGGGCTCTCAGTGTGCTCATGGCTGGCTGCTGTGCAGACCTCTGTCAGGCCAAGAGAAAATCTTTTAGATAAACAACTAATAAATACTGAAGATCGAGAAAAAACCTGAAGCCTCTTCTCGTCCTTTGAGGCACGGGCTGTCCAAGGCTATCTTCGGCCATAAATCAGCCGGGAGGAATCCGGCAGAAAGGTTCTTGGCATCTTGTGAATCTCCAGAACCTTTGTGTGTACAGCCCTTCTGAGTCCTGAGGAATTGGTATGGCACAGATTCCACCACCACGAGTGCTGTGCTCTGAGGACAGTTCTGATGTACGCGGGTGTCTTTCAGCCTGCCCCCAGCACGGGGTAGCACCAGGCCATTGAGGTGTTGGAGGAGGGCTTCACCTGGGTGCTTACAGAGGTGTTGGAGCAGGCTTGTCATATGGGAAAAGCAGAATGGTGATGCTATAGGAATGGAACTGGGGCTGCTTGTCCTGTGTGTCGAGGAGAGTGCAGCTGAGGCTGCCTTTCTGCTCCCAGAACAGGGCTGAGAGCTCGCCCTCCTGGCAGGGGACAGGCCAGCACCCTGCCCAGGGCTGGGCTCCAGCAGGAGCTTTTCATCCAGCTGTTTAAAGGTGAAGCACCTGATGAGAGTTAGGACAGAGCCTGTTCTGGCACATGAGGGTGCTTCCACAGGCTTGGCTGTGCTCTTTTCTCTCATGGCTCTTTGGAATCGTGGCAGCAGGCTCTGGCTGTCAGGATTCCCATGTCCTCATTGCTAGGATTGCACAGCAGCTGGGAACACTCACTTCTCTCCAGCCTGAGGCATATCACTGTGTACCTGCAGCACATCAGGTGATAAAAGAGACACAGACACCCCAGTCCTTTCTTCCCCAGCCCCACACATGCTTTGCAGAAGGCTCTCCTGTGAGAGGAGGGTTGAAGATTCTCAGCAGGCTGGCTCAGGTGCCTCAGAGAGCTAGGCCTGGCAGTGCTGTGCTGGGGTTTGCACTGGCTGCTGGTACCCCAATTCACCATTTTTTCACCAGGGGAACCAGTTTATTTCTGATCCAGGCTTAGCAGCACTTTTTCAGCCTGATATATTTATACCACTGCCATCAGCTGGACTCACTTCCTGCATACAGGGGTCACAGAGCTTCCCCAGATTAATTAAGAGTGGCAAATCCATTACCATCTCTTTGTTGTTACAATGGCTAATTACATCCCATTATATTTCCCTTCAGCATGGAGTGTGCAGGATTCCAGCTTCTGTGCCATGTTCCTTACCTGCTGGCTGAAAGTCTTCTCAAAAACCACATTTTCTGTTTGAATTCTCCCATGAAGATGTCGCCCTTGTGTTGTACGTAGCAAATCCTGGAATGTCCTGCAGAGGAGATGATGGACCTCCTCTCAGCTCCAGCATCTTCCTGCAGCTGTGGATGCTGCAGCTGGAGATGGTGTTTCTGATGGCCTGTGCATTTCCCTGAGGGTCTGAGGTGCCTCTGGATCCCACAGTGTTACCCCCCAAAGACATTGTTGGGGTTTCAGCTGGAGGTGCACGGCCCTGAGACATCCCCACAGATTTCCCCCCTCATGGGGGACTGCCTGGTGGATTCCCTAATTCTGATTCTATAGTAAGACTATTTTTCAGGTGATTCACTGTACTGGTTTTGGTTTGTTAATTTAAGATTTAATGTTGAAATTTTTTTAATTAACATGTTGGTGAGTGTGATGGGTTTTAGTGTTGGCTAATTACTTACATACTTATTTCTTGTGACATAGGAAGATAGGATTAGGAGAAGGGTAAAGTAGGCTTAAAATTTTAAAAGGGTATAAAGAAAATTTTAGTAACAGTAATTAAGAGAAAAAAAGTAGTAAGAATTAAAACAAACTCTTTAGAATATTCTTTCATAACTTTTTTTTTTACTGATAATGTAAAGAAATGAAATTTAAATTTTTTCTTAGTTTATTACTTTTAAAAGAGTGTTTAGTTGTTTGGTTTTTTTTTCTCATACAAAACTGTGACAGTCACCAAGCAGCATCCAATTTTTACATCATTCTAGCTTCTTTATCCAGGTCATCATCCTGGCGCAGATCCTTGTGGGATTGTGTTATTGTTTTCAAGCCCTTCTCTTCATTAACTGATTTGAAGATGAGGTGAAAGAGTTCCCAAGAGAGCGGGATGAGGTTGATGTAGTGGGTTGAGCTTGGAGAGCCTCCCCTGGCTAGGGTGGAATGTGGGGAACGGGGATGGCCACCGGCAGTGATTTGTGTGCAGTGCTGAGAGCGCTGGTCCCAAGGGGACACACGTTGGTGGCAGAAATGCTGGAGTGGTGGCTCATCTCCCGGAGATACTCTGGGTGGTTGCTGATGACCTTTCCCTCCTGCCATGTTAGACCAATGATATAGCCAAAGCAGGGCTAGCAATCTGGCCACCAACCACATTCTTCAACTGCCTAAGAAAAATTTAATTGGTGGACAAGGACAGGGTTTTCCTCTCGGCCTTCCCTCTGGGGAATGCAGCAAGAGATGTCGCGCATCTCCGGTGCGCTGTAAGGTGAAGACACAGGGGTAAGGAGGCAAAGAGGAGCTGGGAGGTGGTGGTTGGAGAAAGGCTCCGGCAGAGCAAAGCACCCAGCGGTAATGCTTTCCCGACAGCTGGGTGGGTACGAGGGCTCAGGGTGAGGAGCTGCCCCCGCCCCTCCGGGAAGTGAAGCAGGGCATGCTTAGGGACAAGCTGAATCCGCGCGGGTCAGCTCAGTGCTGTAACCGCATGTCCGTACGTGGATTGGGGAGCTCTGACACGGCTCCAAATCCGTCATTTTCCGCTGGAATTTAACGTTCCCGGGCCCTTTGTGGCAATCACTAACGGGAGCGGGCGCCCCTGGAGCGCTGGGGCCGGAGCCGCCCGCAGGATCGCTGCCCTGGCTCTTGGCGGCGAGCGGAAGCGGGCTCGGAGCCGCCGGGGGACGGGAGCCGCCGCCACATGGGCGCGCGCACTTCCCCGTTCGTGCCCGTTGAGGGCGGGAGCGGCGGCCGGAACGGCCAATCGGGGGCGGGGGCGGGGAGCCCGGCTCGGCCGGTGAGAAAAGCTAGCTTGGCTGCCGCGGGCGAAGCAGCCAATGGGCGCGCGCTCTTGAGGAAAGGCAGGTGTCATCGCCAATAGGTTTTCGGTGGGGGGCGGGGGCGGGTTGAGGAAAGGCCAATAGGGTCGCTCTCCGTTTAACGGGCGGCCCGGGTGGCGAATTGCGGCGCGTGCGGGCGGGGCGCGCGGGGTGGCTAGCCGGTGCGCGCCGCCATTGTGGCCAGTTCGATCGGTATCGGGAGCGGAGAGCGGAGCTCAGCGAGCCCGGAGCAGGGAGCAGCCCCCCCACGGCCGGCCTCAGTCACCATCACACCGCGGGAGGCGGCGCAAACAGCAGTCACCACCACCGTCCGCACCGAACAGCCGCCGCCATGAGCAGCGAGGCCGAGACCCAGCCGCCCGCCGCCCCCGTCCCCGCGACGGCCCCCGCCGCCCCCGCCGACTCCAAGCCAAACGGTGGGACCGGGAACGGGAGCAGCGGCCTGGCCTCGGCGGCGCCTCCCGCTGGCGGGGACAAGAAGGTCATCGGTGAGGGCAGCCTGGGGTCCCGGAGCGGGGTGGGAAGCCCCGATCCCCTGCCCCTCCCCCGCCACGGCTGAGGGTGGCGCGCGCTCCCTTCCCCCCCGAGGGGCGGCGCGCGCCCCCTCCCCGCCCCCGGCGCGTGTCCCCGCTCGCTCCCCCGCGCGCGCGGGGCCGTTGCTCGCCCCCCTCTCCCTCGCTCCCCGCGCGCCGCCGGCCCCGCGTGCCGGGTGGGGGCGGGGCGGCGCAAGATGTCCGCCACGCGGGGCCTTTGTGCGCGCGCCCCGCCACGTGCCCCTGACGCGCCGCTCCCCCCCCTCCTTCCCCGCTTCACTCTGCCCCTTCCCGCAGCAACGAAGGTTTTGGGAACAGTGAAATGGTTCAACGTGAGGAACGGTTACGGCTTCATCAACAGGTGAGCGCCTGGACGCGGGGGCCTCGTTACGGGGAGGCCCGGGGAGGGGGCGCGGCCGTGACAGCGGGGCGGGGGGCGGCGGTGCCTTTGCCGCCTCTCGCCCTTGTTGGTAGAAGGAGCCGGTGAGATGCGCCCTTTCTCCACCCCGCGGGTTCTGACCTGCTCGGGGCTTGCCTGGCTGGCTTTTGACTTCTTTAACCTAGGCAAGGGCTGCGCTCTCGAAGCAAGTCTGTTTTCACGGCGATGTGTCTTACATTATGGTCCATCCTTTTATGATGTTTGGGTTTTTTTTTTTTTCCCTTAAGGATATAAAAGTACACTGACTGTCAGCACACACAGTATTTGTTTAAACTGCTGCATGAAGTTCAGTCAATGCAAGCAAAAATTGCTTTTAGCACTTGGTAGTTAAAACACGCTCTAATGAGGACACCCCCAGCAAGCAGGAAAATGAGCGAAAGGAGCACAGTTCACACAGTCTACTGCCACACTCGAGTGTATGGGCTGGTCTCATGAAACAAGTGCCTAGAAGATTCTTTTTATGACAGTGGTTGATGTGAAAGAATAATTTGAACGCTGTGGGAATTAAATAAGTACCTGAAGTAGGCCTGTCAAGGAGAGGAAGTGCTCTGCAAACAAGTTTCTTAAAAATGGGCAATTCTTGGCCCCATTAGTTGGGGGGGCCTGCCCAGAGTGTTGCCAGAGCTGTTTCCCTTAATTCGTGGTACTTAAACTTCCCAGTCTCAGAATGAGGCTGCATACTGGAAAATCTCCCTTTAGGCAAGTAAGTATAGTGTTATTATTGGAACTTTAATTTACGTTTGGTTTAAACACTGCCTTTTTGAACTGCCTGTTACTTTATGAACTAGCCTAAATTGTCTGTCGAGCTCCTGAATTGGTGTTGTGTCTGCAGCTTTACAAACTTGCCTCCCAGTCTGCCCAGTTGGCATTGTTCATCGTGCCATGCTTCAGCTCCTAGCGTTGAGGAGTCCCCAGTGCTGAGAGCTGCTGTGTCGCTGGCCTTGGGAACGCCTCCCACATCCCAGCCACAAACCCCACCTCGAGGGAAGGCTTTTCCTGTTTCCTCGGCAGGGAAAATGTTCTGTGATGTCGGTCAAGCAAGGAAGCAGCAGCAGCTAGTTGAGACATCCGAGCAGCTTCCCCAGTCATTACTTTGGCAGCTGTTTAATCCCTGAGGTTGCCATTTGTAATGAGAAACCCAGCATGATCTGGTATTATCAAGAGATTAGAGCCTGGTAACTGAAGGGGAGGACATTTCC
This sequence comes from Melospiza georgiana, assembly GCF_028018845.1. Classification (NCBI taxonomy): domain Eukaryota; kingdom Metazoa; phylum Chordata; class Aves; order Passeriformes; family Passerellidae; genus Melospiza; species Melospiza georgiana. The sequence goes on from NC_080451.1 coordinate 3,879,584, forward strand.
TCAGCTCTGGAATCTTTGCTTGGCCGTAGGGAAGCTGTGGGGAGCTCCTGCCCTTGCATGGCTCTGTTTGAGCCAGGTCTGCTTTCAGATAAAATGAGGCTGTGGAACTGAAATGAGCTTTGATGTAGTTGCATGCTCACTTCAGGTGTTTCCTGTGTGTTCTTAGTGTTAGAGGTGTGATCCTGTTTCAAAATAGGAAGGAGTTTGAATTCTGGGTCTCTGGTCGTTTCTTGTGTTTGCCAAAGTAACAGGTGGATGTGCAAAGGCTTGGTCTGTGCCATAGCTGGGGCTGCACAGTCTGGCACGGTGTTTGGTGCTGGGCTTGGCATCTTCTTAGTCTGTCTGCTTGCCTGTTTCCCTTTTTCTAATACATTTTAGTGGATAAAAGATGTGAATGGAAGAGTGGCATAGTTTTAAAGATCAGTTAAATTATTTGTTTGCCCTTCAAAATGGATGTTTCTCTTGTACCCTTCCAAATTGTCTTTGAAAAAGTGGTGGTCCTGTTGTTCCATCATCCACCTGTGACAGCATGCTTGCTGGAAACAGCACTGGGACTGATGTTGCCAGTGGCATGAGGCTGTAAAAATGACATGGTGTATGTTTCACTTGATTCACCGAGCTCTGTGTGACCTTGTTAGTTGTCCAGCCAAAACTCCGATGTCCTCTTGAATGGAAACTGCTTTGCAAATGGATTTTAAAAACAAGTATTTGGTCTGGTTGTCCAAAATTGAACCTGTACAAAAGTACAAGGCGTCCATGTTGTGGATGAGCACTTGCTACCACCGTTTTTCAGCTGAGGATGAAAGGAGGTGCTCAGCATTTTTACTAGAAGCATGTTACCATTCTCTTGTGAAGGTTTTCAGTATTTTGGGCATTTTATTTTGAAGAAGAGTCATTCAGCTGTGGGTTTGCAAGGGCTTCTTAGTGCTGCTTTCTTGGGGCTTTGGAGATGACAGAGGAATGGCTGTGCTTTTTGGCTGCCTTTTCCCAGTAACCTTTTTGGTCTGTAGGCATCAATTTCAAGAGGAAACAAGGGGACTTATTTTTACTGGTGATGTCTGATGGAAAAGCTGTAGCTTGGATGGAGTTTCTGGAAGGAGTTTAATTGTCAAATCTCACTTTTTAAAGCCAGGGGTAAGGAGCACCTGGCTTTATCTCACTAAAAACCATCCCGAGTATTCTGTTACCACTAGCCATGAGCACTTCAGAGCATGTTTTCACACAAGCTTACTTGTGTCTTTACCTAGGAAATAAAAACCACTTTGCTGTTGGTTCAGGCTGTTCCATGCTGTAATGAAACTTAACCCTGCAGCGAGGGTGGGTTGGTGTGGTGGGAGCTGGAATGCTTTGGGAGTGGGGGAGATGGCTTGTGCAGCCCTCACCAGCGCAGGGTTGTCTCTGTTGTAGCTCTGCAGAGCAGAAAAGAAACTTCTGAGTGAAGCTGGCACTGAGCTGTGGCAGGGTCACGCTGAGGGATGGGTGCTCTTGGGTCCTTATAGACAGAGACCTGAGCTCTTTTCTGTTCATTGAGAGGGGAGACTGAGGCTTGACCAAGTGTGCTGCCTGCACGGGCAGCTGGTGTTGCTGCTCCTCAGGTAAGTGGAACGCTGAGGCTGAGGGGTTGCAAGTGAGGCTGCAGTGGCAAGGGCAGAGCTGCTGCCAAAAGCTGCAGCAGGCAGTCTCTGTCCAGAGAGCACTGCTGGAAGGAGTGAGTGGTCACTGTCAGGTGTTAAGACATGTCTGGTGATGGGATGTGAAGGATGGAGGGGTGCAGCAGTGAGGAGGAGTGTGCCTTCAGCATGTGCTCCGTGCTTTGTGTAAGCTGATCTCTTTCCTACACACAGGAAGCTCATAGGAACTAGTGGAGAGCAGGTTGAGGAGTAATGCTGAAAGCCTGTTACGATAGATCTGCATATTTTGCCTTTGTACCAAACAACTGAATTTTTAATTTACTGTGCATTTTATTAATGAAGTTCAATTTCCTGTTGTCTTGCAGGAACGACACCAAGGAAGATGTGTTTGTCCATCAGGTAAGATTTCCTTGAAACTGAAAGATATTCTCTCTCAGAAGTTGCCTGTTCCTGACCCATTTCAGTAGGATTGAAGCTGTGGAAGAGCCTTGCCTTTTCACTGTCACTTGAACACAAACAGCTGATTCTTGGTTGCATTGCAAGAAGAGCCTGCTTGCACTTTGGGGTTTTGCACATCAGCCAAGTGGGCTGAGGTTGTACAGTGATGAGAATTGCACTCAGTGCTAGTATGGGCTTGGGGGGGTAACTGCTTGGAGCTCAGTCACCTTGTGGATTCATACAGTGGTTAAGTAAGCACCTGGAGATAAAGTTAAATGAATAGCTTGCAGCAGGGAGAGAATTGAACTTAGGGATGAAGTGACAATGAAACTTTTTTTTTCCTAGGCAGAATTACAGATTTTATTGCTCTAGGCTTTCCGTGGAAGTCTACCAACATTTTAGTACAGGCTTTTCAATTTAACTGATATGTATCTGTAGATATAATGTGTGGCAAATAGGTAAGCTTCTGGAAAATAGAGCAGGAGTGCACACACCACACCTGTGTCTTACTTTATGGAGCAGGTTTGCCTTGGTTTAGTTCTTTGTCTAATTGAGAGGCTGTGATCAGCAATTTGCTTTTTGCCCTTTCTGGCTCAGGGTCTCCTTGGTAAGCAGACCACAAAGAATTCTTAGTGGAGCCTGCTTTACTCTGGCATTTAGGAATCATTCTTTTGTCTCAAGGATGTGCTGCTGATGTTAACACAAAGGAAGGGAAAAACAATGCCTGGAAAGTGTTTTGTTTTTTAATCTCTCAGCTTCATGCTTGTTGTTTGTATGAATTAGTAGCTTTTGGAGGCACTGGTTTGTGAGAGGTTATACATACCCTGAGCGGAGGCTTTCAGACCCAATGGGCAAGTAGGGCCACCTGTAAGTGACCTTGACTTACTAGTTGTGTTACAGGGCTTGTCATGTAGCTGGTATCTATGTTTCTGAAATAACAGTTTGGTAATGATTTGTTTTAGTGTAATATTTTTACAATTAAACCATTATAGGGCTCTAATCAGAAGGAAATCAGGTTGTTTGAGAAGTCTAGCTGTGTATGCTTTTCTCCATCCCTGTTACATACTTCAGGTGTCACAGAAAGCTGTTGGATTGACTGCTTATTGTAATAAGGCTTTCCTTAAAGTTACTGAGACTTGTGGGCATGTTTTTCCATTGATTTTGTACAATTTGGGCAGAAGAAATCCAATCAAATTGTGTGGCAGGTGTTTATATTAAAGTTGTTACACTGTTAGTGCCCTTCATTTAAAGTGTTTGATAAGCAGGACATTCCTGAGCAAGGTGTGCATTAAGGATTAACCTGTCTGCTGGAGATGTCATCCAGTGCAGCAGAGCACTGAAAACTGAGTCTGTTCTAGTAATGTTGTACAGAGCATATCTGGTGCTGGTGCATGGAAAAGAACAATCCTTGCTGTGCAATACACAACTGGAGTAGATTTAGGATTAATTGGTTAGACCTGTAGTAGAAACTATGGTGTTGGAATCTCTTGATACCTGGCCATTTTTATGTTTACAGAGTATGGAACACAGAAGCTGCTGTGTCCTGTGATGTGTAGGAAATAATGGAGGGCTGGAAATCCAAGAGGGTGATTGGAAGGGTTGTGATATATTGATGTATAGGCATCAGAGGAATGTATAACTATCATACTGGTATTGAATTTTAAACTCTGATTATAGGAGTGCTTTAGCCAGTGTGTGGTGTGAGAGTTCTCCTCTTTGTTTTCAAACTGTCTTTTTAGCCAGCAGACAGCATGTTGACAGGTGCTTCCAGTTAATGGTAAAACTGTTGCACATTTCAAATAGTCCAGAGCATAATACAGGTACATTTTATGACTTCCTGGATTTTCCCAATTATTCAATTCCTTTTTCAGAAGTACAGGTCTTTCTCCTCAGATAAAGAAACTTGAATATTTAGTAATCTAAAAAAAAAAAAAGTCTTCCTTTGTATTCTTATGCTGTGCCTGCACTGTTGTGTTGTTAGACTGCCATAAAGAAGAATAACCCCAGGAAGTACCTCCGCAGCGTAGGAGATGGAGAGACCGTGGAGTTTGATGTGGTTGAGGGAGAAAAGGTAAACACATCTCTCGGGGGTCAGAGCACATGGCAAACTCAGGCTGCAGGCTTGGTGTGGTGCCTGTGGTTTGAGTCGATGCCTGATGACATCCAAGGAGGTGAATGGTTTTTCATTTCTTCACACTGTGGATGTAATAAATCTTTGCTCAGTTCTAGATTTATGCTGTAGCTGGTGGGATGGTGACTGTTTCCCTAACGCTGTTTCCACTCTTCAGGGTGCGGAGGCAGCCAATGTCACAGGACCTGGTGGAGTTCCAGTGCAGGGCAGTAAATACGCAGCAGACCGTAACCATTACAGACGATATCCACGTCGTAGGGGTCCTCCACGCAACTATCAGCAGAACTACCAGAACAGTGAGAGTGGGGAAAAGAATGAAGGAGGAGAGAACATACCAGAAGGCCAAGCCCAGCAACGCCGTCCCTATCGCAGGCGGCGGTACCCACCTTACTACATGCGTAGGCCCTACGGGCGTCGTCCACAGTACACCAACCCTCCCGTGCAGGGAGAGATAGTGGAGGTAAACGGGCTTGGTTGCTTTGGAGCAGGGTGATGGGAGGCAGCATTTGACACTTCTTGTAGGTACTCCAGCTGATTTTGGTAAGGTTTGGCAGTAGCGTGAGATGAAGTAGCTGAAGGTCTTCATGTTATAGCTACTAAAAACCAGAGTGTTCCAGTTTGTGTGATTAAGTGGAGGATTCTCCATCATGTGTGCACCTCTTCCCTAGAACTGCTGTCCACCTTGACTGAACTGACGACCTTCCAGCTCCTTTCTCACAAAGTGACAAGCTGTGGAGTTAGCACAGTTCTGGTTGGGGCTGAGGAGGTCTGTGGCCTGATGTCTTGCAGGGTGCTGACAACCAGGGTGCAGGAGACGGCAGACCAGTCAGGCAAAACATGTACCGGGGTTACAGACCGAGATTTCGCAGGTATGCTGCAGATCAGCTGCTGGCTTTAGCCTTGCTCAGCCACAGAGCCGGGACACGGCGATGCTCAGGTGCTGCATAGTTAAAGCCTAGCTTGACTTTCAGGGGTCCTCCTCGTCAAAGACAGCCTAGAGAGGATGGAAACGAAGAAGATAAAGAGAACCAAGGGGATGAAACCCAAAGTCAGCAGCCACCTCAACGTCGGTACCGCCGTAATTTCAACTACCGACGCAGACGCCCAGAGAACCCTAAACCACAAGATGGCAAAGAGACGAAGACAGCCGAGCCACCAGCTGAGAACACGTCCGCTCCCGAGGCTGAGCAGGGCGGGGCTGAGTAAATACCGGCTTAACATCTCTACCATCATCCGGGTGCGTGGCAGGGGCCTGGGGGTGCCGTTTGTTGACTTCTTTTCATTTGTGCCTTACGGTGTTTGGACTCTTCTTGCTCACGCGTGCTGTAACTGATCTGTGATTGTGTCTGCAGAACTGAATTGCGAGGCTTTGTTGCATCAATGCTGACTAATTAGGAAGACTTAGTTACAAGCTTCAATTGTTATTGATGGAATACTGTTACGCTTAAAATCTTAGCTGTGTGCAGTAGTTCAGGTGTACAGCAGTCTCTGCTTGCCCAGAAATTCAAGCAGTGCAAATGTAAAGACTTGAAAGTAGTCAGGAGAAGCTGGGAATTACATGCTGGGATTTACCTAGCTCCACCAGTGCCTGAGCTGAGTCCCTACAGGGAGATGGATGGCATTGAGACCTTGGCATCCATTTCTACAAAGGTGATGCAGAATTAGCAGGAGTGTCTCAGGAGCAGCTTTTTATCTAATCAAAGTGCTGAAAAAACTGGTAGAGATTGTGGCTTTGTCAGAGCATGTGGGAGTTGTGTTGCAGTACTGAGATGTGGACTCTGGAAGGGTTGTGTGCAGGGCAGGGGCCAGAGGCTGGGTCAGTTGCAAGGGAACCTGTTTGTGTTTGAGGCTTGTTTGGTGCTGACTCCTGAGAGACAGTTCTGCTAATTTGGGAATATTTTCATTGCCAAGACTCTACTTGTTCTGCATTTCTTGTCACCCATGTGTGTATCCTGTTCGTTTTGTTCCTTGCTTATTGGAGGGCGGGAAAGTGAAAGAAGCATTTGGGCTGTAGTGGGAGCAGTCTGGGTGGTCACACTGATGGGATGGACAGGGCTGGAGGAGCTGGGCTGCGAGGTGGCTCAGTGTTGGGAGCTCGGGGGCTTGATCTGCATGGGCTCTACTGCTTCATGGTCTGCTTGCAGATGGGTCATTCCCTCACTGTCCAGACTGTGCTGCAGTGATCTCTGTGCACTTCTGGTGAACATTTGTTGTATCCTAGTATTCATCTTTGTGGTCAGCACCTCCTGGATGAATTCTTAAATGTAGGCTTCAGAAGAATATGACAAAGTCACCTTTGTTCCTCTTGCTTTCTGGTATCATTGGAGAACATTGGGTTTAGTTTCTTGCTTTGAGCAGTGGCTGAGTGTTGGCAGAGCCTGGGGGAAGCAGCGTTCCCCGTGAGTCGTTGGCATTGTTCCTTTGCAAAGGTGGCTGCTGTGGCTGTGGGGGATAAGGAGTTGCAGTGAGTGTTGGCTGTGAGCTCGTGTCAGGCAGCTTAGGGTGAATGTTTGAGTTGCAGGTGAGCCTTGGTATAAAAAGCACCCCTTTAACCCTTTGACACCTGTCTGATCAGCCTTTCTTTCCCTCTTTTTCAGTTTAGTCATCAAAGAAAAGACTTCAAGAAATGAAGAAGAAAATGAAATTCCAGCAATAAGAAATGAACAAAAGAATTGGAACTGAAGACCTTAAGTGCTTGCTTTTTGCTGTTGACCAGATTACTAGAACTATCTGCATTATCTATGCAGCATGGGGTTTTTATTATTTTTACCTAAAGAATTCTCTTTTTGGAAATGATAAACGCGTTTTTTAAAAGCCTGGTTTTTCTCAATATACCTTTAAAAGTTTGTAAATTGTTTCATATCTGGTCACGTTGAGATTTTTAAGAACCTCATTTTTAATTTGTATGAAATATACGCCTGATTTTTTCAAGTCAAACTGCAAGCATCTGTTAATAAAGGTCTTAAAGAGTTACCATACGTGCTTAGGTGTTTTAAAGGTTTTCAGTATTCGTAGAAGGTTTGGCAAAAAAATGACTGCTTTACTCTTTGGGCATACAGGCTGGTGGGGTAAAGCCAGAAAAGTTGAAGTAAAAAAACCAGTGAGGGTGCAGTTGAGTCACATTGGAGAACGATGGGCAGCCTCAGAGGGGTGGGAGTTTCTAGTGCTGGCCCAGTGTGTTTCCAGGAGCTGTTTGCTGGTACAGCTTGGCTGTGCCCTTGCTGGAATACAGCACTTACAGACCTGACTTGGTGTGATGGTGCTTAAAAAAAAAGGGGGAATCCCTCCCCCAAAAATGGTAAAATCACACGTTGGTTTGGGTTGGAGGAATGAGGAGCTTAAAGCTCGCCCCATCCCGTACCTTGTCAGTGGGGCAGGGACACCTTCTGCTTGCAGCTTGGGTTGCTCCAATCCCTGTCCGAGCTGGCCTTGAATACTTGGAGGGATGGGACAGCCATGGTTTCTCTGGGCAGCCTGTGCCAGGTTCTGGATACCAAAAACGTCCCAGCCTTGCCCCTGGGGCTGTGCTATAGCGCTGTTGCTCCATGAATGCACTGCAGAGCCCCGGGTGCAGGAGCAGGGAGATGAGGCTGTGCCTTGTGACAAAGCTTTGGCTGCACCCCACTGCCATGGTGAGAACTGGGTGAATGGGGGCTGCTCCCTCAGCATGGAGCTCACACTGTGCCATGGTGAGAGCTCGGTGAGTGGGGGCTGCTCCCTCAGCATGGAGCTCTCACAGCTCCATGCTCACACAGCTCCACACTGTGCCGTGGTCTGACAGCACCCGTCAGAGCCACTGCAGAGACCTGCACGAGGGGGTCCCTGTCCAGTGGCAGTTTTTGGGACCCTTCTGCACACCAGTGAGCTCTGTGCCCTTAATAATTTTCTTGTGGGCTCCAGTGTCCCACTCATGCCAGGTGTCCCAACAATCCTAGTGCTCCAGGCTCTGCTCTCTACCCCTGCTAATGCTTACACGTGCTCATCCCCTGGCTGTGCCATTTGTGAGCATCCTGCCCTCCAGACACTGCTGTTTGACTGCACAATCTCATCTCTGCTCTTTCCTGCCACTCAGCGTTTGGATTTTCTCCTTTCCCTGGTTCCTGGGGTCCTGGGAAACAGGACAGACTTGCCCCAGACTTGAAGAAGTGTGAGAAGCAGCACTAAAAAACAGCTTTGCTGCTTTTTGACTTCATGTGAGGGGGCAGATGGCTCAAGAAGACCCTTGCAGCTCTCTAGGTTTTGGATGCCGGTGCTTTGCAGCCTGGCGGGGCTGCGGGAGTGGGACTGCGAGTCTTCACACCCATCTGCTTTGGGGGCTGACTGTGTCCCTGCAGCACCATCTGCTTGGGCCTGGAGCTTGACTTTCCTCCTCTCAGGGTGACAATGCCAAGGAGATTCTGCTTGGTTTTCCTGTGCTGCAGAGGTGTCTGTGTGCTTAGCTTGGCGTGAGAAATACTTCAGACTGACTCACCTCCTTGTGTGTATGGCTTCGGTGTTCCTTCATGATTCCCCATGAAAACATGGGTAACTAAGTATTCCAGACTCCTGGTTTTACCCAGTTTTTGAGCCCAAGCCTCATACTGCCCTGAGTCCGAGCCCAGGGAAGGTTTCCAGTGGGGCCTGTGTGGGAAGGCTGCCAGCCACATGGAGTCAGTGCTGCTCCGTGTGGAAAAGACTTCCCAAAGCATGGGCTGAGCAATGTCAGAGGAGCTACTCTGCCCTCAGTGTCCTGACAGCTTTCCCAGGAACAGGGGCATCTCTCCTTAAAGCAATACTTTTCTGGGATTCATCTTCATGAAACCTGGCTGGAAGTGGGGAAAAAACCCTTCCCTGGCTGACTGCTGCAGTGCCTTTGCTTTTAGCAGTCAGCCAGCTACATCATTACCTGGAAGCAGCTGCAGAAATGTCTCAGTACAGGTGCCAGTGCTTTAATGGGGTCGGATTGGCAGGGAGGAGGTCCCGTATCAGGGAGGTGCTGCCATCACACGCGGGAGTCCATGGAGTACATCTTGCTGGTGGCTGCTCGGCCCCGGGGCCGGGGATGCCTCTGGGGTTGACAGCGGCTGCTGGGGGCTACCAGGAAAGAGTTGGGCTTGTGTCATGGCTGGCAGTTGCAGGGTGACTTGGGACTGCCACAGCATGGGGACACAGCAGGAGAAATTAACTGAGACAGCCAGCAGGGTTAACTTCCACCCCATGGGACCGGGCATAAAGATTGGAGATGACGTCTGGAGAAGCATCATCTGCCCAATGTCCCTGGTGGGAGGGCTGAATTTCAACCAGCACATCCCTGCAGCCATTGTCTCAGGCTTTGGCTGATGACAGGGATTCAACTTCAGCACAGCTACTGCTTTGAGTAAACATCAGCACACCTTCATCAGGACCTGCAGGCCCACAGGTGTGGATGGATCCCTGCACCCTCTTCACGCCCTTATAGGGTTTATGGGGCCCCTCACTCAGCCCTGTTCTGCCTTGTGTAGCCTTCCCAGCCAAGGGGCACAGGTTGGGCACAGAGGAGTCCCCCTTGGTTAGGCTGGGCCCTGCAAGAAGCCTCTGTGCTCTCTGAGCTGGTCCTTTACCCCTTGGATCTGCCGGGCAAAAAGCTGCTTGAGATAGGATGGGGTGGAATGAGACAGACTGACCTGTGCAGGCATAGAGGCAGCAGGTCAGCAGGACAGATGCCACAAAGCAGCCCATGGAGCCAGCCATCCCCAGCCAGCATGACCACCCAAAGTCATAGTGGACTCCCAGGAATATATTGTGTGACACCAGCATGGCCCTCTCCACGTAGACATCCACTGCATACCACACAGAGCCTATGAGACCCAGGATGCCTAGGAGAAAAGGGGCTTGTTAAAAACAACCATACAACACCCCACGCTCCCCAAGCCCCGCTGAGCGGGTGCCACCAGCTCCCAGCATGGTCCCCAGCTCCCTGTGGGACACGAAGTCTGTTTGCTCCAAAGCTCTCCCAGCCACGCACTCCCAGCGCAGAGTATGACTCCAGCTCCATAGCACAGCTTCAGTTTGACACAAGGATCTTCCTTGAGGAAGGTGATGCAGTCAAGCCCAAGGAGCAGTGTGGCCAAAGCCAGGCCAGCCAGGAGATCTGCTGTGATCATCAGGGTCCGTGTCACCACAATCTTCACTGGGTAGAAAAGTTAAAAACAACCAGAATCAGGAATGAGGAATTACCAGAGGAACAGGGGTCTCCAGATTTCTGCCCATGTCCTTTTTGAGTCACCCAGCTCACCAGTGGCCATCACACTGGAATCCACCAACTCCATCCCTGCCATAGGCCAAGGGAAGGTGCTCAAAAAGCTCATCAGAAACTTAATAAGGACTTAAACCCATGATTAGACCACCTCAAGAAACCAAACAACTCAAGGTATACCCATCACCACCTGGTATGTAGTTGCCTGCTCAAGCCATTCTTGAGCAGAAGACACTGCCTCTCACACTGTTTTTTCCTCCAAGTTGTGTAGCAGGTGTTTTAAACAGCAAATGTCAATATACCAGTGAAAAACTAGAGCTGGCATGGATCATATCAGTAGCTGTGATGGGACTGCCCTGCAAAGCTCGCTTCTCCCCCAGAGCACGGTGGCAGTCCCCCTTAGTCCATACCAACATCTTTCCTTCTCCACTGCCTGAATCTGTGTTGTTCCATGTCACGACCCAGTACAAAGGTTCTCTCTCTTGGTAGGCCCTGTGCAGGCCAGAAGAAATGTCCCTACCCTGATGTGACTGTCCCTGAGCTGTGGGCATGAGTCCTTGGCCAGTGGGAATGGTCCTTGCTCTGCCTGCAGCACAGTGGGTAGCAAACCCTAGGCTCTACATGCTGGAGCATGTTTGTCGTGAGGTGGCACAGCTTCACAGCATCTTTCCTGCCTGATGACCCCATGGCAGGTCTAACTGCTGAGTTTCTGCCAAGACCAGGCTATTGGGGCAGGAGATCAAGAGATCAAGACAGGCTGGTGTGGCTGACTGACAAAGGGCAGCTTGGTGCAATGAAAATCACTTTCCCTCTTGCCTTTCAAGAAGACTCTGAGCTGTGAACTTAATAAATGCCTCCAGGGCAGGTCAGCTCACCTGGGTGGTCAGCCAGAATTGAGTCATACTGGTCGCAGGTCCTGACCCCGTCCTGCATGTTGGTGACACACTCCCTCCAAAGGCCCCGGCATCTGTGACTTACCTGGAAGCAGGAGAAAGGCATTCACGCAAAAAGCACCAGAGTCTCCCCAGCTTCCCATGGATCCCCCAACCCAGCAAGGCAGATTTCAGGCTCCCACTACTACACCTGGATATGTCCTGGTGACTCCCTGCCCATACCTGCTCTCTGTTTTCTCCTGCTCCATTCCTCTGCCTCCATAATCATCTAATCCTTCCATTTACAAAGCAGTGGCTTTGCCCCATCATGTCCCTTTTCCAAGCCTGTGGAGCCATCGTGCAACCTCATGTGTTGGGGAGGATGAAACAAGAAAGCCTTTTAAATATGACTGCCTGGCAAAAGATTTTGAGAATATAGAAACTATAAGTGAGATTGAAATGAAAGCAACCTTTGAGACACCTTAGTTGTGACCAGTTGAATGTATTCCCCCCTGGAGGAAACAATTCCCTCTGCAAGCAGGCAGGCCTAAGAGTCAGAGCAGGCCTTGCAGTTTGGCAGATGGGACCCAAAGAATAAGATTTAGGGTTTAACACGTAAACATAGTACGGTAATGTAGTGATTCTTATAGGTTGTGTGGAAATGTTATAAGATATGCATGCTGTAGTAGATTGGTTAATGAGAATCTGCATATTCAACACTGAAGACGATTTATTGTATTGTAACGGGAACTTTGCTCTCTTTTGGCGTTTTCTTATCTCTCTTCTCCCTTATCTCTTTGCCCACTCTCATGCTCCTCTTCGCGCCCTTTTCTTTCTTTGTCTCTTTGTCTCCCCTCTGCACTCCTTCACCCCCTCCTTTCCACATGCTCTCCGCTCTTAAACCTTTGCCGTTGACTCTCTTCACTTTAGGCCGTTCTTCTCTCGGCCCTGCTCCGAGCTGCGGCTGGCAGCTCCCAGCAGGGCCCTGCACCCAGGCCTGTTGTAATAAACAAGTTATACGGCTTGGCTTCAAAGAGATCTTGTCTCTGTCCGTCCCTACCGTGCGTGACCCCCGTCACTCCTACACTCACAGATGGCAAGGCACCCACCTTGCTCTCAGCTGCTCACCTTGAGGATGATGGTTGCTTTGCTCACCTTAAAGGTGGCTGAGGGCTTCTAAATGGTAGACTTCAGGATGGGGAGATGAGCTTGAAATTAACTTGAGCACCATGTGTTTGATTAGTCCAAAAACAATGCTAAAAACTACAATAACTATAACTAAAATAAACAGCACTAAAAACACAGTTTTCAGAATAGATCCCAACCAGCCCGAGAGTCCCCAGCCTTTGAACAGTCCCTCAGCCCAAACCACATATGGACTACCTTGACAAAGGCTCTCGGACATCAACAGAGAAACTGACAACTGACTGGATGGACTGTTCAAAGGCTGGGGACTCTCGGGCTGGTTGGGATCTATTCTGAAAACTGTGTTTTTAGTGCTGTTTATTTTAGTTATAGTTATTGTAGTTTTTAGCATTGTTTTTGGACTAATCAAACACATGGTGCTCAAGTTAATTTCAAGCTCATCTCCCCATCCTGAAGTCTACCATTTAGAAGCCCTCAGTGCTCCAACAGAATCCCGACCGCATGGTCTGATCACCTTTTAAGCTCAGGGACAGGGGGAGGGGAGGTACAGGTGAGCCACCAACCAGGTGAGAGGGGCAGAGTCTCAGGGGAAGATGACACCCAGACAGGCCAATGACCTCTGGGCACAGGGGCATCCTTTGAACTTGACCAACCACACGACACCTTGCTGGAATGTTCAGCCTGATTGACAGGACTCACTCAGCATGGGGGCAAGGGGGAAGGGAGAGAGGTATAGGCACACCTGGGGGAATGACCTGGAAGGCCAAAATGGGACATTACAGCACACCACAACAGGTGGCTACTCTGCTCACCTCCAAGCTGTCATCAGCATTGACCATCCAGCAGTCGGTGCATGTGGCCAGGAGTAGGAAGAGTGTTGAGAGAAGAGCAAGCCCGAATGCTGTCACCTGTAGGGCTGCACTCATGGGGAGACCTGCAAGGGCACAGAGATGTTCACCAGCTCTGCTCTGGCTACTGCCAGACACCCAATCTTACAAGGACAAGGTGCCACCGAGGCCAGGCATCCTCTGGATACCTAAGAGTCATCTGGGTCCTGTCTCACAGTGCTCACTTGCTGTCAAAACGCTCTAATATCCTCAGCCAAGGTTGGGCCACAAGGTTTACATGTAGAGAGAGCTTTTAGACACACAGTAATTTTGTAGTGGATACATTCCCACATCGGTTCCCTTTCTTCCAAATGGAAAATGCCAACCATCATTACTTGCCCTTTGGCAATCAATCGATGCTGGAAACCACTGTCAAATAACTGCTGCTAGGAAAACCTGTGACCTAAAGCATGTTTCCAGAGAACCTCTAGAGACCCATCCCTGCCATGTGACTTGGTGGGTACATCTTCTGCCTTTTCTTGCTTTTGCTTTTCACTCCAAGAAAAGCTATGAGGTGTTAAACATCCAGATTGGAGTACAAACAAGTGTCCCATGGAGGTGTTCTAATCTTAAGCACAAGCCCAAAGACACATCTCCCATTCCAAGGGGGACAAAGGCTGCTGGGGCATGATGTGGGTGTCCTGAGGAGCTGCCAAGACTTTCCACAGAGGAGAAGGGAGGGCACCATTTGTTTTCCATCCTAGATGGATGTTTTCCATGCCTAGGTGAAGGGACTCTGGAGAGAAGAGAGCTGTGCCCAGGGTATGAGCTGGGGACATTGTGTCTGCAAACCCGGGACAGGAACCCTATTTTGTCATGTTTTGCAACCCAAAAAGCCAAATATTTTACTGCCTGAATTTGCAACCACTGCAACAACCCTTTGGACAGGGATTCATACAAATGAGTTAATTAGCAGCACCAGATGAGTTTCTGAGCTACATGAGTTAATTACCATGAAATGATAACCCATCCTTGTTGAGTACCTCCAGCCAGAGGGCGCCCACCCTGGCATGGCACAGGCTCCCTGAGGGGCAAAGACGGAGGGAGGGTTGTCCCCACACCCAATGTGCCCCACGTCCCCCCACATCCCCTCTTGGCATCTCACTGGCAGTAAATGCATCACTCTCCCATCATCTCTGAGCATGGCCATCAGCTTCACTCCGAGTGGGCAGTCTCTTAGACCCCAATTTACAGTAAGTTTTTTTAATTCCCCAGGCTCTCTTCTGAGCTCATTCCCCAGAGCATTATTTGTTTCTGCTAGAGCCTAGCTGTTTTGGAGCCTTTGAAGAAAATCTGTTCAACCACTTCAGTTATATAATCAAGAAAAAGGAAGAGAAAGAAAATCTCCATGCTAGGAAAAATCAGCTCTAAACCTTGTTAATGATAAAAGGTGTTCATGGAGAGCATGAACTATTTACCTTCACTGCAGGCTCATCCTTGTTGCAGAGGGGATGATGACAGAATCTCTTTGTTGCTGATGATTTGGGATAAGGGATGTAAGTCTGGAAGGCTCTTAAGTGCTGGTGGGATTGGATCCTGACTTATCTAACGGAGTCAGGGACACGCAGCAACAGCTGGAGCTTGTGCTGGGCTCTTTAGGGTTTGTCCAAGGTATGTCAGCTGGGTTTTGTGCTCTGAGACATGATGGGCATCCCTGCAGTGAGAGCAGCCATAGGCTGGGAATGGAGCCTCCCCAAAAATGTCACATGAGGAAACCAGTGGAAACCTGCTGGGAACTCTCCCCAGGTGGGGGACTATGTGTGCTGGACAAATTATTGTTTTTTTATTAGACCTTTCAATTACTGCCTAAGAATGAGCGGCCTAAGATGCTGGAATGGAGTAAGATCCAGGAGCGACACCTGAGTTCAGAGGGTTGGAAGTGGCCAAAGAAAGGAGCTGGAATGCCAGGGTGGTAATGAACCTCTTTGGTAATTAAGACCTTTCTTTTTTTCCCATTAAGCAGAAAACAAGTGAAAACCCCTGCAGCAGCGATGGCTCAGGTGCCTGTCTGGTCAGCCCCCAGGGAGGTGCCTGTGAACCTGAGCAGCAGCACCCAACCCGTCGGGCACTTGGAGCGGCCCTAAAAGCTTCAGGTTTGTTCTCTAATCCCCTCCTGTTTGGGGATTACACAGGATCTGTGCCACAGCATCCTCCGAGCATCCCTGGGCTCAGCTGCGCCTCATGGCTCTGCCACCGCTCACCCTCATCTCTCATTTCCATTCGTCGGTCATAGGTGAGGTGCGTTTGGGTTTTTAGGGTGGGTTTTGCTTTCTTTTGTTGTGTGGGTTTTGTGGGTTTTTTGGGGTTTTTTTGGTTTTTTTTTTTTTTTTTTTTTTTTGGGGGGGGGGGTTTTTTGGTTTTTTTTTCCCTCTAGATAATCCTCTGCAGCATTTTACTGTGGGCATTTCGGCAAAACACCAATCTTGGCAAATCCTTCAGCCCTGCAGAGATGCCCAGGTGCCTGATGTGTGACATTCCTGGGGCTTTGAGTTATTCTATTTTCCCAGAATTCTGGCACATGGCAAGCCTAATGCTTTGGAATGCAGCAGTGAATTAAGGCCAAAAATGTTCAGAAGGGTTTGTGAACCTTCATTTTCCAACCTTTACAGATCAAGAATGGTTCTTGGACATCTATGACGCATGAAATACTGTGTGACCCCAAGTGATACAAAACTGTACCTCCATGGTCTTGGCAACACCTATAGAATAGGTGTATTTGTATTTTCTGCTCTGTCTAAACACTCAGTTTATGTTATATCAAACTAATCCACTTTGTTAATCCCCAACTGAAACCTTACTGGGGGTGAAAAGAGGCAGGTGGAGGAGCAGAACTAGGAGCAGTCTGTCACAGCACAGCTAGTCTGTGGCTGAACAAGGTAAATCTGGCCATAACAAATCCAATTCGTCTGGCCGGGCTCATTCTAGAAAAGAGATTACAAAGGCCTCAGCCAACCCTGTTCAAGCTCAGATGCAGATATACCCTATTGGAAAAAGGCTCCCAATATTACCAGTTAGATTGTGCCTGGGCCAGTCTGACCCTCGCTGCCGGGCCAAAGGCAGCAACTGCGGTGTATCACCCCAGAGATACCTTGGCTTGCTGGAGATTGCAGCTGGGCACTGAACAAGTCCAGGCTTGTTAGGACCCCGTTTACCTCAGGAGGAATAGCTTCAGGCGATGGTGAAGAGAAAAAGGAGAGGATTCTGCTGGAGGGTTTAATGTCCAGAGGTTTATTCCATGGTTACAGAGCTCTGAACGTGAGCAACTGCTCCAACAGAACCTGACCGCATGGTGTGATCACCTTTTTAAGCTCAGGGACAGGGGGAGGGGAGGGACAGGTGAGCCACCAACCAGGTGAGAGGGGCAGGGTCTCAGGGGAAGATGACACCCAGACAGGCCAATGACCCCTGGGCACAGGGGCATCCTTTGAACTTGACCAACCACACGACGCCTTGCTGGAATGTTCAGCCTGATTGACAGGACTCACTCAGCATGGGGGCAAGGGGGAAGGGAGAGAGGTACAGGCACACCTGGGGAAGGAAGTTTACAACACACTGCAACAATACCCCTGGCCAGAGAGCTGGGGGAGAGGTCCCATCCAGTCAGCTCTCTAAGCTGGGAGGTTCAGACGCCCCACAGAAAGGGCAGCGCATTCAGCTCAATGCTCAATGACTCTGCCTTGTGTCCTGTGTCTGTCTCCCACCCACGACTCCACATAACAGTGGTCCAATGATTAAGCTCCTTTCCCGGGTTAATGGCAGTGAAAATCGGATCTTGGGTTTGTCAAAAAAAATTTCGGCTTGTCAAAACGATGAGGTTTGTCGCAACCACGTGTTAAAAGCGTGCTGGCAAGACCCAAACCTTGAACTTCAGCAAATATTTTACTAAAAAAACCTGCTGTGGCTGGAAGGGGGAAAAAAAAGAAAGATGTTTTCTGAGATGGGATGATCTCAGAGGACTAGAGAGGACTCAGCAGATGTTGTAGGGGCAGGACAGTGAATAAGAATTATTAAAATCACCACCAAATTCAAACAACCATGTCTCAGATGTGTGAGAAAAGCCCTTCTGCATGCCTATGTGTGGGGGTAATTTTCCCTTTTCCCTCATTTCTGCCTATTTAAAAAATGACTGTTATTTCACAGGGCTTTGGCTGAAAGCAAGAGGTATGACCCAAAACCTCAATACTACTCATTAATTGGGTGTGTTTGTTTGAAAGACAGGTGTCTGCCAGGGAAGGCAGGAGCCTCCCTTGGAATGGAGAATGTAAACCCCCGACCCCTGGATTATTATAATTTTGAAATCAAGGGGCTCTCAGGCAGATATGAGGACAGGAATAACAATTCTTTACTAGTATGTATAACAAGGCAAACAAAACAATAACATTAACAACAAGCAGAACCAGGGACGCAGCAAAAGCCTTCTGGGCTGCTGGCACTTTCCACTTCGGTGCAGTTACCGTCACAGCTGGCAGAAATGAGCAAAAAAAATCTGGGGGTGGTGGACTAGATGTATTAGGAGTTCCACAGCGGTAGCTGGAACTCAGGGTTGGCCACAGCGTGGAGAAACCG
Source organism: Melospiza georgiana (assembly GCF_028018845.1). Classification (NCBI taxonomy): domain Eukaryota; kingdom Metazoa; phylum Chordata; class Aves; order Passeriformes; family Passerellidae; genus Melospiza; species Melospiza georgiana. The sequence continues at coordinate 3,897,469 of NC_080451.1, forward strand.
AAAAAGCAGCGGGGCCAGGGCAGCGGGGCCCAGAGGTGAGGCTCGGGACTGCCAGGGCACACGGGCAGATGGTGATCGGTTCCTCGGTGCCGGCAATTCTCTCTTGCAGGAAGGGAGAGCCCGGCTGTCCTCCTCCGATGCCAATGAGCGAGCGCACCCAGCTGCCTCCAACCCCGTCTGTTTTACCTGGCGGCATCTCCGTCCCCCGGAGAGAAACTCCCCGAGGGAAAAAAGCTACACCCAGATGCTCCACTCCTCACCCGACTTCAGACACAGTCTTTTGTCTTTCTTAAGCACCCCTAAGTGTCCGTAAGTCCCCAGTAGTTAGTTTCCTAGCAATTTATGGGAAAAGAAAAATCTGTAAGTAAAAGAAAAAGGAAAAAAAATCCCAACTCCCAACAACTGGTTTAATGACTAAGTGCGTTGGAGGGGGGGAAAGTGCTTCAGCCTGCCTGTGCTGTGAGCAAAGGCAGATCCCTGTCGCAGACATTTCTCTACAGAAATCTTTTCTTTCGGATTTCTGTGTCTTCTGGAGGCCAGAGGCTTCAGAAGACAAGGTAAATAATTATTATTAGTTGCTGTGGAATGCAACAGGGATACTTTGATTGGCTCATTTCTTATGTTTATAATTAAGGGCCAATCACTAGTGCAAGCTAGGGGACTGAGTTTTTAGCTACAACTTTGTTATAGATTCTTTCTTTCTATTCTTAGCTTAGCTTAGCTGCTTTGCAAATTTCTCTCTATATTCTATTAGTATAGTCATAATGTATTATATGTAATATCTTAATAAATCAAGCCTTCTGATCAAAATACAAGATTCACCGTCTCTCTATCACCAGCTGCGACCCACTCAGGCGCAGTAATAGATCCCCCTCTCTGATGTGCTTCCAGCCTGGGTGTCCATCCCCAGGAAGCCTTCAGGTGACTACTGGAGATGTCGCAGCAGCCCCCAAGGACAGCAAATCCCTGGGTCTGAGGTGGGATGGGATGTATTTCTGGACTAGATGCAGGAGGCAAGACGAGGATGCTAAGACGACACAGCAGCCATGCAAAAAACTGGATGGAAAACATGACCTCTAAAGAAAAACATGCACAGCAGGGGCCACGTCCCACATAGGGGAATAAAAATCGGCTTAAATTAGTAAATACCCAATTAGGCACAAGTCAGCTCTGAATTAATGGCAAAAGGGAGAAAACAGGAAGACTTCAGCTATGAGGGTTCCTAAGAGGGCCTGTAAGTGGAAGATGCTGGTGGCGTTTCAGCCTTGGGAAGAGACTTGTGGAGGGGTCAAGCTGGATTCCCAAGGATTTAATCTGAAGAAATTTGTAAGAGCACATCCCCACCTTTGAGAGCAACACGTGGCAAAAGATGCAATATATTTAGCCAGGAGGGCAAGAACTGTTGAGGATGGGGGAAAGGCTCCTGCCACGCTGCAGAAGTGGCTCTGAACCAGCACTGGAGGGGACTGGTCCAGATGGGGAGTGAGGGGAGGTCAAAGAGACAGTTCCAGAAAGATGCTCATGATTTAAAGTATTGTAATACCACCAAGTCACAATTTTAAGTACAAAAAATCCAAGGCCATGCATCCCAAGGGAAAGTTAATGAAATTTATATTAATAGAATAAAAAACATTCTTTACACTGAAATATAAAAAGGCCTTTTTGATGTGTGGGGTTGTTTGTTTTTGCTTTCTTTTTTTTTTTTTTGGGGGGGGGGGGTTGTTTGTTTCTTTTAAAGCATAAGATTCCTTTTCAATCCTTACTGCAGTGGCTTTGGTTGTTGTTTTTCGAACCCCAAAATCTGGGTTCAGCACCTGATGGGTGATGCCAGCCTAGAAGCACTGCTCTCCCATGAGGTGTGCAGGATAGCTTTGCAGGGGGACTGCAGCTTAAAAGAGACAAAGGCAGTTCATGCCAGGGAGAAAGAGAGAAATCACGCGCCCCCTCGGGGAAAAAACAGCATTGTTTCTCCTCCAGCACAGCCAGGGACCCAGACCCGAGCGTGGGCATAACATCAAATAGAGGGAAAGGAAATAAAACAGAAGGAAAGAAAATAAAAAATGAGAAAAGTAGAATAAAACAAAATAGAGCAAAATAAAATAAACAAAATAAAATAGAGCAACCCAAAATTTTTTAAAAATCAGCTTTCTCTTCATATTTGGGTTTAAAGATAAAATTAAAAAATAGATTATGAAGCTGTTTGGATAATTTTCAGTGTCCTTCCCTGTGGGTTGGTTGGTACAACACCTGCAGCAGGGCTGGAGGGATGGAGTACAGAGAGTTTGGAGGATTTACAGATGAAATTGGAGCTTTGGCAGTTGCAAAACAATTAGTAGCAGTAGAATAGAGGTACAAAGTGGTGGAGGCAATTAGCAGGTTGTATTTGGAACCTTCACTGTCTGCTCTAGGGGATCTTGGCAGGGGAAGAGGGATTTGGACCCAGCAGGGAGGCACCAAAATTCAGGGCTCTGTCCATCTGTAACCAAAAACAAGTAATTTATGTTCAGACCCTCTTTTTGCTGCTTTAATTTGCCCAAACCGATTCATTGTTTAACAAGGCACAGCCTGGTCCTGGACAGGAATGAGTCCAAGGCAGGTTTGGGCTGGCAGAGCTCAGCTGGAGCAACTGGCCTCCAGGAAGGAATCAATAATAATTAATAATAATTTTAAACTGTTGCTTTTCAGTAGCAATGAGGAAGGGCAATGCTGCATCCTAAAAGCATCCCTCTGCCAAGAACGGGGCTTAGGGATGCTTGAACCCCAAGCTGGGCTGGTGCTGTTAGAAGTAAAAACCTCATCCAAGGAAAACCAAACACTGGCTTTCCTCCCCACTTGCTCCTGAAAACAGGATGTGAGAAAGGGGTGGCCATGGTACAAACCCCTTCTGTGTGGCACACCCCTGTGGGATTGGCCAATTGGCTCTGTGCCCCTTTGCCACTGGCATCAGCCTCCCTGCAGCACCCCCAGAGAATCCCTGTGACACACAGAGATGGTGTGGCCACAATGTGGGGCTGGGGGCAGCACCCCCCCCAGCTGAGAACACAGCAATGATGGATATGACAGGTGTGACACTTAAAACCTCTGCTTTGGAGGCTGGCACTGAAAATGGTGCTGAAACCCGGAAGATAAGAAGGAGAAAGGTCTCACAGGGCATTCAGGGTCCAGGCAGGGTGGGAACACCAGGGTCTTGCCTCTTTTTGGGAGGGCAGAGAGGCACTGGGCAGCAGGAGCGTAGGGCAAGGGCTCAGACATAGTCCTGGGCTGCGGAGGGCTGTGACTGCTGCTGGTACCGCTGTCCTCGGCGCTCCTTGGCGGGGCAGGAGCAGCACAGGAGGGACCCCCCCAGCATGGAGAGGCTGGCAGCCCCCCAGCCCACGAAGAGAGCAGAGCCGAACTCGTACCTGTGACGAAAGGGGTAAGGGCGCATCAGGGAGGGGCAGAGAGGCACAGGTGCAAACTTGTTGTGGTGTGCTGTAATGTCCCATTTTAGACTTCCAGGTCATTCCCCCAGGTGTGCCTATACCTCTCTCCCTTCCCCCTTGCCCCCATGCTGAGTGAGTCCTTTCAATCAGGCTGAACATTCCAGCAAGGCGTCGTGTGGTTGGTCAAGTTCAAAGGATGCCCCTATGCCCAGAGGTCATTGGCCTGACTGGGTGTCATCTTCCCCTGAGACCCTGCCCCTCTCACCTGGTTGGTGGCTCACCTGTACCTCCCCTCCCCCTGTCCCTGAGCTTAAAAGGTGATCAGACCATGCAGTCGATTATTCTGTTGGAGCAGTTGCTCACGTTCAGACCTCTGTAACCATGGAATAAACCTCTGGACATTAAACCCTCCAGCAGAATCCATCTCCTTTTTCTCTTCACCATCGCCTGAAGCTATTCCTCCTGAGGTAAACGGGGTTCCTAACAAGCCTGGACTTGTTCAGTGCCCAGCTGCAACCACCAGCAAGCCAAGGTATCTCTGGGGTGATACACCGCAGTTGCTGCCTTTGGCCCGGCAGCGAGGGTCAGACTGGCCCAGGCACAATTTAACTGGTAATATTGGGAGCCTTTTTCCAATACAAACTGAGATGGGCAACAGGATGCTTGAAGCTCCGATGAGGTGATCAAGGTGATGTCAAGGCAGATTTTAGTTCTTCCCTCTCCATCCTCATCTTTCCTGTTGGCTGTATCCAGCTACCACATGTCCCCAGCTTCTAATCCTCCCCTGGGCTGAAATTCCACACGTGCACCACTACCCAGTCCCAGCTTTAGCATCAGCGACATCTTCTGCAAGGTGGCAGCGAGGGCTGGCAGAGGTCCCACCCGTGGGGCACACTGGGCCACAATGCTGTGCCCCACCAAAACCAGAAAGGAAAGGTCCAATGGGAAGTGCAGGGACAAGACAGGATTCAGAAGGGCACCTCCTGAGCCAGGGTCTTACCTGGTGTTGATGGGGATGGTGCTCTCTCTGAAGAACTCATAGGTCACCTGTGTTGCATACAACGACACGGCAGCCAGTGTGCACAGACCTGGGCACAGAATCGTGGAATCACAGAATGTTTTGGGTTGGAAGGGACCTTTAAAGATCACCTAGTCCAAAGCCCATGCAGTGAGATGGTTGCCTAGCTGTTCCACTAGACATCAAACGTTGGCTGTCAATGACATCCAGCCCTCACCAAACTGCTCCCCTTCCTCTATCAGCGTTGAAAGGTGTTTGAGGATTTCTGCACTAGTGATGTATGAAGGCTAGAGCTGCCTTACCAGAGAGAACGAAGAGAACACCTCCAGCAACAGCTATGCGGCTTTTGGTGACAGGATCCTCCTCCCCAACTTTAGTGCATTTCATGCCCACCACGCTCACGATGATGCCAAAGAAGCCCAGGAGGAGAGAAATGACCATGAGAGCCCGGCATGTCTGGATGTGAACTGCAAGGGGGGAAGAAAAACTGCTCCCAGCAGGTGCCTTTGACCACAGCCGGGCACTGGAAGCAAGGTCACTGTGTTCCATGCTGGTGATGGATCTGTCCTTAACCCTGACCTTGCTGTGTAGCTCCTGTGTCATATCCTCCCCACTTGGTAGATATGGGGACCTCAGCTCAGCTCAAGGCACTGCTCCCAATGCCTTCCCTGACCTTCCTCCCTTCCACCCTCATCCTGGTCATGACTGTGCTGGGCTAGGAAACTACCTTGCCAGGAGCAGCACCACAGTCACCAAATGCCAAAAGGGTGATGCACGGTCGTGGAGCAGGGGTGGGGGGGAGTGTTCGATGTCCCCATGGGGCACTGTTGGTATCTAAATGTGACGCCCACATTGGGGCTCAGACCTGCTGGGGCCAGGAGCATCCCAGCCACACAAATGGGCTCAAACCCACAGCGCCAAGAGAGGCTCAGTCCTGAGAGGGGGCCCAAGATTCACAGATGGAGAGGGAAGCTTGGACCCACATCAAGGCTCAGCTCAGTGGATGAGTGGACTCAGACCCTTCTGAGGGGGGGTCAGATCTACAATAGGAGTGGGGGCAAGAAGGACTTGGACCTGAAGGTGACTCAGGCTCCAGGAAGAGCCAGGGGAGCTCAGATGCATAGGAGAAGGAGGCATCCAGACGTGAAGAGGGTACAGACCTGTTCGGGATGTGTGTTCAAACTCATACAGGTGGGTTCAAACACAGAGAAGGGCTCGGAGCCATATGGGGGAGGGTCAAACCCACAGCGGGACTCAGACTTACAAAGGGGCAAGGGCATCTCAGGATCCCAGGGGAGCTCAGACCAAGGCAGAGTCGGGGAGCGGAGACTGCACCCAGGAAAGGAAGCGGGGCTCATCCTACGGGGCCCCGGGCCCCCATACGCACCTTCGAGGGAGAGCAGCGAGTCGTGCAGGCGGCACTGCACCTGCCCGGTGCTCTGGGCGGCGCAACTCATCCACAGCCCCTCGTGGAGACCCACGGCCGTGATGATGGCGTCCCCGGCGTACGAGCTCTGCCGCCACTGCGGCAGCACGGCGGCCGCCAGCCCCGCCACCCAGCCGGCCAGCGCCGCCAGGAACCCGGCCAGCTCCCGCGCCCCGCCGCCCATCGCCGCCGCCGCGCCCGGGCCCGCCCCGGCGGACGGAGAGCGGCCGCGGGAGGAGGGACAAGGCCCGAGGGGCGGCTCTGAGGGGGAACACGGGTCGGGGCGGGGGGAGGAGGGCAATGTCGGGGAGGATTTGAGGTGAAGGGAGAGACGTGGGTCTTGCGCGGGGAGATTTAGGTCCCAGAGGGGATTTTTTGAGTTTCGAGTGGGAGAGTTGGGGCCAAGGGGGTGGGTTACTTGGAGCTTAGGGGGAATTGGGTACCGGGAAGCGGGAATTAGAGGCCTGGAGGGGCACTGGGGCCCAGGGAAGAGCATTAGGTCTGAGGGGGAGAGATTTGAATCTGAGGAGAGTGATTTGGGGTTGGAGGCAAGGGATTTGAATCCTAGACGGAAGAATGTGGTCTTAGAGGAAAGATTTGGGGCATGGAAGATATTTGGGTCCTACAAAAGAGATTTGGGTCTGGAGAGAGATGGAAACCACTCAATGACAGTGTTGGGACATGCGAAAATGGGGCTCCCTGACAGGAGGAGCAAGGGGGTGAGTGGGAAATTTCCATCCTTGACCCCCTGCCGTGGACGGGGAGCCCCCAGAGGCCCCAGGGGTCACTCCAGGAATTCAGCAGGGAGCAGGGAAACAGTTCATTCAGTGAGGGAATTCAGGCACACCATGCCACCATGGCACCAACAAGAGAAGCCATTGTCAGTGGTGTTTGCCTGCGGGGGTGTGGGGAACATGTGTCACCACCCTGGTGACACCAAGCCCATTGCAGCCCCAGGACCTGGCAATCGTTAACTGCCATGGCCTCATCAGCAGTCTGCTCACGAACTCAGGCAGCTGGGGGTGGACACTGGGACGGTGGGCAGCCTACACTGGGACTGTATGTTCATCCTGGAGAAAACATCCTCCAGATCCCCCCTTGCCCACCCCAATGCTGAATGGCCCTCCAAATGAAATAGGGGTGCTGGGTGGCTGCACATGGGGCAGGATTTTTTTGCCCACATTCCCGGGATGGTTATGGTAATGGCGAGACATCTGCAGGAACAATTGAATGCCCTGTCCGGGAGTGCCAGGGTGCTCAATGTCCTTCTTGTTCAAGGACGGTTCCCTCCTCACTGGAATGGTGGGTTCCTTCCCACGTTATGGGAGCGAGGTCCAGGGGATGCTCAGCCAGAGATTGCATTGCTGCTACTGCCCCTGGGACACCTTGTCTCCCATAAACACCTTTGTGAGGCTTACAGGGCTACAATGCTCCTGGGTAGATACTTGCCAGGAGGGAAGGTTGTACCCCAACACTGACAACAGCCAAAGGGTGACACCAGCCTTCAGTCCCCACCTGGAAAGCAACAGCTTAGAAAAAAAATACCTTTATTCACCCATTTTCTGCAGAAGGCACTTACATACCTCCAAGTTCAGGAAAGGCACACATCTGCACCCATTGGCACCAGGACCCCACCCCTAACAGAGCATCCCTCCCCTGTCCCCATGTCACCCACCCCTGAGCCTCCATCACACACCCCAGGTCAGCTCCACAGGGGAATACTGGATGCTGCAGGGGTAGTACACAGCACTCCCCAAAGCCCCACTCCAACTGGGTTGGGGGCAGAGGGGATCCCCTATGTTACCCTTGTGACTATGCAGCTTGAAGCCACAATGCTGACATGACTAGACCCAGCAAAGACGTCCTGGTCCCTGTAGGATGTCACAGCTCATCCTTCCCGACCGCAATGGCAGCTGGCGATTCCTTCTCTGGCTCCAAATCCCCCTCTTCCACACTGAAAAGCATCTTCACCAGGTCATCTGCCTGCACACGCTCCTGTGGGCAGACCCATAGTGGTAAGCACAGCCACCGTCCCAGCCAAAACCCCTACGCACTGCTGGCAGGGAGCTTACCCGCTCACTGTGCCGAGGGTCCAGGGTGAACCAGAGGGCAATAGCGCAGCGCTGACCCTTGGTCACAGCTTTCACCCCGTGGGGGTTCTCTGAGCCAGAGGAGAAGCCCACAGCACGGCCACACTGCGGCTGGACCTCTGCCTGTCAAGGGTGCGAGACCAGGAGACCCCAGTCAGGGGTGAGTTGGTTCCCCTCAACCCAAGCTCATCTTTTGCAGTGGCTCAGGGGATGTTCCCAGGGCACCGGGCCAACAGGCAGGGGCTAGATTTGGTGCTGCACATGGATCCTTGGAGCTGAGCTACTCACGGTCTCAGTCTTGGCATCCAGCTCGGTGAAGTAGAAAGCTCCTCCTTCAAAGTCCCCATTGAGGTAGAGGATTGCACTAAAGGGAGCAGGGGACAAGTGGAGGTGACAAGTAACCATCACCAGAGCTCTCCAGCACCATGGCAAGAGCCAGAGGCAAGAAAGCCCAGGTCTGGTGTACCTCCTACCTTGCTCCTCCCAACTCAGGTGCCACCAAATCGTGGTACCCTTAGGTGGGGAAGCTGCAGCTGACAGCCACCACCAGTACCTGTAATCCCGGAAAGTGTAGGCGGGGGGTTCCTTCACGCACAACAGTGCCTCTGCATTGAGAATGCAGTTGTCCACATGCACCTCATGGCTGTTGTCACTCCGGCCTTCTTGCTTCTCTAGGGTAGAACAGGGCACGTCAGGAGCCCTCTGTGCAAGAACAGGGTCCATCCCCAAGTATCCCGTGCTTGTAGATGACAAGAAAGTCATGTGTTAGCCTACAGCACTTCCACTTGCTGGAGCGTGGATCGTGCAAGGCCATTTGGGTGGCATAAAACACTGTTGACTGTCCCATGGCACTTCCATGGCCCTCCAGGTACAACCTCTCTCAGCGCCCATCCCAAAATGCCTCAGAATGATGAAATCCTGTATGGCATGAGGCCATCTGCCCTGTTAGAGGCAACCAGCAGAGCTGCTGCTCATCTTCCCAAACTGGGCTTAGGGACAAGCTTCCTACACCCTCCTGGGAAGAAGAGTGGGTTAGGGAGCAGCAAGGAGGTCTCCAAAGAAAGGTCCAAGACTACACCACTCCAGCTGTTAGAGGAGATCCAGACAGGAAAAGACAAAAGACTCGTTCCTCTGGGCCACACTCACCATCAATGGCTGTGCGGCACACCAGGTGGGAGTAGGAGAAGTGGAGTGGGACCTCCAGGCGGAAGTAGGACGCAATCATGTGCCGCACCTTCTCTGTCACGTTGTAGTACAAGTAGGCACTGTGCAGGGGCACCTTCCCCTCCTGCCCCAGCTGTGGAGGACAGACAGGACAGGGACTCAGCCCCATATGGGCATGGGCAACCATCTCGCCCAGAACTACCCTACCGTGTCCCCACAGCCTGTTTCTCCACACAGCCACCCCAACCTTGAGGGCCTTGAGGACAGTCACGCCATAGAAGGTCTCGCTGGGAGTGTGAGGAGAGGTCTTCCCCCGATAGCCATCTCCAGCCGAGGCAGCTGCCTGTAAAACCCGATTCGTGTTACTGGTCTGATGTGTGAGCTGCAGGATGGGACCCCTTGATGGACAGATGGGATCATCTATCCATCCCTGCCTTCTCTACCTGTTCTTGCACTCACGTTAGTGAGTCTCTGCAGTTCTCGGCACTCCTCAGCAGACAGGATTCCATCCACCACGACACGCTGGGAGCCATTCAGGGCCTTGGAGTTCATGGTGACACTGGCTCCTTCGTACACCAAAGGGCCACCTGTGGCACAAGTGGCATTGGTGGATGTGGGGAGAGATGCCACCAGCTCTGGTAGGGCTGGGGGAAGCTGTGGTCCCTCCACCTGCTCCTGCTGCCACCCATGTGTAGAGGGACTGTGAACTAGCAGCAGGGGTCACAAAGGTCTCCATCCCACCTCCCCTCCTGGCCTTCTCCACCTTCTCGGATGAACTTGCTCATGTCGGCAGACTCTTTGGCCTTCTCCTCCACCAGTGTCTCAATCTCCTTCATGAGGTTGCCGATTTCCTCAGAGATGCGTGCTGCAGTCTCCCGCTCCACCCTGGGCATGCGGCAGCCATCAGCACCACCACCCCACTGTCCCCACACCAGAAATGAGGGCCACTAAGACAAGGGCAGGGCAAGCTGTCTCAGGTGCTCGTAACAAAGCTCGCACCTAGACTGGAGAGTCACCTCAATGCATCCCTCACTCTGAGGTGTCTGGGGTGACCTACACATGCCCATCATCCCATGGGCTGATGGCAAATACAGTTCTGCCCTCCAGCAGCCTCTTCCAGTCCCAGCATCAAAACATCCCCTGCCAGGAGCTCTATGCTATGTCCTTTGGCCCTCAGCCCACACTGGAAGAAAGGTTTGTCCTGTCAGACCCCCATTGGGTGAGCTTGGCTGGGGACAGCACTCACTTCTGTTTCTCTCGCAGTCTTTTTGGTATCACCTCTTCAGGTGTCCATGTGTCCTGCCACCAGAAGAACAACATCAGGAGCTGGACAAAGATCTGGCCAGGACACAGATCCCTCATCTGCATTCCATCTGGCCACTGCATCACCCTGGTCTCACATCACCCACCGGGTCCACAAAAGGGATGCCAAAGACGTCATAGCTGAAGAAGAGCAGCTCCTTCTCCATCAGACTCTGCTGGTAATATGCCTGGATCTCCTGTGGCAAGGGGCAGAGGGATGGGGTGAGGTAGAGCAGGAGGATTCTGAAAAACCCCGAATGTGGACAGGAAGATGCAGGTTTACACCATTCCTGTGGTCCTTGCTCCAGACCCGCAGCCTTGTTTCCTGCTCTGTCTGGCAGCTGGGCAGCAAGTGGCATTCCCCATCCTGTCTGAACTTCCCTGTGGACAAGCCCTGGGGAGATGACAGTTGAGCAGAGGCACATGTGTGTCCCTTATGCAGGAAGCTCTTTAGGAGCAGTTTCCCTTCCCCTACTCCAACTGGTGTGGGGCAGATACTCCCATCCATGCCTATCACATCCCAGGCAGGACCTGGCCATCCAGATTTGGCCATTTTGAAGCCAAATCCTCTCCTTTTTAAGCAATTTCACTTCAGCTGTGGAAAAGTGCAACAGAGGTAGCCTCAGATCCTCCTAAAAAGATTGTCCACCTGCCTCTCACAGCCCCCTCTACCAAGAAAGGGTCCATGTGTGCCTGTCATCCAACTTCACTTGGCCTAAGACATTTTGCCAGTGATGTTTTTCAGCTACTTTCCAGGCTGTCTGACCTTAAATCCACCCATTCCTGTCCACCTTAGGTATCTGGTACGGAAGAGAACCTACAGCTTCTGCAAAGGTCCCCAGTGAGAGGAGAAGATGTCCCTGCAATCATTCCTCCTTCTGACTGCTCACCTTCCGCGGCTGGATGGGTCTGGCCAGGTTTTCCCCCAGGACAGCAGTGTAATAGGCCAAATTCTGGTTCATCACCTCGTCATGTGGGAAGAAGAGCAAATAGGTCTTGGCGCATTCAATGGCTTTTTCATAATTCCCATCTGCAATGAGAAATGGGCTGTTAATGGCACGTCCAAGGACACTGGAGGCAGAACAAAGACAGATATGGAGGAGAGATGAAAGACATAGTCCTTGTGTTCCAAACTGTGTCACAAGTAGGGCAGATCCCCTGGGGCAAGGATAACTGCTGCCACAAAGGCAAAATTCAGACTCTGTGGTGCTCTCCTCTCTCCAGAAACCATCACAGCAGAAACCAGGGGTACTTGTACAGCTTGGGTACTTTTCTCACTTGGAAAACATGACAAAGCCTTTTAGAGGAGCCAGACCCAACCATTTACTGGCAAACCTGCAGTTTCTAGCCACTGAAACATCCTACCCCAATTTCATGTGGTCTTTTGCAGCATCACAAAATCACAGAATGAGTCAGATTGGAAGGGACCACAGTGGGTCATCTGGCCCAACCTCTCTGCTCAAGCAGGGTCCTCCGAGAGCATACAGCACAGGACTGTGTCCAGATTGCCTGGAATATCCCCAGTGAGAGAGATGTAACACCCTCTCTGGACAAGCTCTTCAGTGCTCAGTCGCTGCAAACATCCTCATATCCAGATGGAACTTCCTAGCCATGAGTTTCTGGCTCTTGTCCTATTGCTCAGCACCACGGAGCAGAGCCTGATCACATCCTCCAGCGTTACCCTGCAGATACTGACAAACATTGATGAGGTCCCCTCACAGCTGTCTCTTCTTGAGGATTTGTATTTTCTTGGACTTCGTATTTTTCCCCTCCTTTTGGAGAAATTCACACAGAAACATCTTATACTTTTCTAAAGAAGTATAAAATATGAAATATTTTATATTTCGTATATAAAAATGAATATATATGAAATAAAATGATATCAAATCAGGTGTATTTTCCTGGGTTGTAACTCTTCTGCAGTGGGAGTGTGCTGCTGTGATTTGAGGCAAGAGGTGGACAGCTGGCAAGGAGGAAAAAAAATGTTTCTCTCGGCTGTTGTTTCACTTGAAAAGTGAAGCTGCCCAGTAATAAAGCAACGTGGACAGGGACTGCAGCCAAGCACAGAGTGATCTAATCTCCTGGAAAATGTTTCAGGCAGGAGGAACATGCCTGTTGAACCTCATGAAGTACAAGGCCTAGTGGAAGGCTCTCCAGCAGTGTCAGTGAAGATGGGGGTATGGATGGGATTAGAGCACCCAGAGGAGAAGGACATGGAGTTAATAGTGGATGAAAAATTGCACAGGACCCATCCATGTGCACTAGCAGCTCAGAAGCCCCCCCTCCCCAGGCTGATCCCTGGCAGCATGGGCAACAGGTGAGGGAAGGATTCTGCCCCTCTGCTCCACTCTGGTGACATGCCACTTGCAGTGCTGCGTCCCAGCAGCTCTGGGTTCCCCAGCATAAGGATATGGACTCATTAGTGCGGGTCCAGAGGAGGCCACCACAACGCTCAGAGGACTGGAGCCTCTCTGTGAAGAAAGGCTGAGAGAATTTGGCTTGTTGAACCTGGACATGAGAAGGCTCCTGAGAGGTCTTGATGGCCTTCCCGTACCAAGAGTGGCCACAAGAGAGATGAAGACAACTTTTGTAGTTTATAAGGTTTATAGTGACTGGACAAGGGGAATTGTCTTAAACTGAACAAGGGCAGCATGAGGTTGGCCATAAAGAAGGAATTTTAGGTCTGGGCAGTCTGTGCCAGGGAAGGAATCAGGTTGGCCATAAGGAAGGAATTTTAGTCTGGGCAGTCTGTGCCCAGAGTGTTAGAGACTGGGTTGGATGGGGCTCTGGGAGATTTGAGTGACCAGTGCTGGATGTCCCTTCATCTTCAGTTGTACTGATGAGATCATCTTTGAAGGCCCTTTCCCCACCAAACCACTCTAAGGATCTATGATTTCAGGCAGAGTGCTGAGTGCTGACAACCACAGAGGATGAGGTGAGGAGCTGCTTACTGTTGTAGTAGGCAAACTGCAGATAGTTGAAGTGCGAGGGCAGGAAATCCTCCAGAGGCTTCTCCTGGCCGGGCTGGGAGGCCAGCTCTGTGACACAGCCCTGCTTGCAGCTTAGCACTTGCATGGAGTGATCTGGAAGAGAAAAACACCATGCTCACAGTCACCCACGGGCTGATGGGCAGGACCCTGAGGGGTATTCAATCTCCTGCTCATACTGGGGTTGTTGCAAGCTTTTTGGTAGTGGAAAACCCTCAGGGATGGGGGTCGTCCACCTCAGAGTTGACCAGTGTGGGGTTGTGGTGCTCTCTCAAGACGGACTAGCCATCATCAGCCTCCCTTCACATCCTGGTGACCCTCTACTGGTCTCTCTTCTGTCTTTCCATGTTCCTCTGGAATTAGGAGAATTCCTGGGCATCAGTCCCAGTGCTAAGTGCAGGTAAACACCTCCTGCCATTTACTAGCCACACCTTCCCTAGTGAAAGCTAGGATGGGGTTTCCACTCTTCAGGGACCCCCTACCCCCACCCCAGGTCTTTGTGGACCAACCTCCTGAGAATTGTACTCAACTCTTGTGACAGGACACAGAAGGCATGGCTCCCACCTGTAATGGCCTGGAAAAGGTCTGCATTGTACTCAAGGTAGTTGTAACCCTCGTAGTCATAGGGTCCCTCGCAGAGAGCGCGGCATTCAGCGTCTGCCACAAAATACTCCTCCAGCGCCTTCTCCAGGTGCAGGATGGCAGCAGCTGGCTGCTCCTCTGTGTAAAACCGGACGCCCAGCTGAAATTCGCTCTGCGGAAGGATGAGAAACGATGAGGGGATCTCAGTGCTTCACCCCCCTGTGATGGGTCGTCTCATCCCCTCCACAGTGGCACCTCACGAGCTCTCTGAGCTAGCAGCTGTGGTGGGATTGCCCCGGGTTGCACAGCGGACAGGGACTTTGGGAAGGGAGGTTCTCACCAGGTGGGGTTTGGCCTCCAGGTCAGTGAAGTCATCCTCGTGGACTCCCACCATGGCCTGGTAGTACTCCAGGTTTTGCCTCATCTCCTGGTGCCCGGGGTTGGCCACGAAGAAAGTGTGAGCGGCCGCCGCCGCCTGCGCCGGCCGGTTCATCTGGGTGGGACGAGGGTGAGACAGCGCGGCTCCCGTGCAGAGCGGAGCGGACACCCGTCCCCGGGGCATCCCGGCAGCCGGGCCGGAGGGCGGTGACGGGGGCGGCTCCGGCGAGCTCCGACGTGGCACTGGTGGGGGGGCGCGAAGGCGGGGGGCAAGGCCGAGACTGCCAGCCGGCAACCTCACTCCGCCGGGGCAGACACCGAACCCTCCCGGCGGCCCGGGACCGGGATCGCCACTGGCCGGTTCACCCGCTCCCACCCATCCATCCTCCCGCCCGATTCCGGGATCCTCCGCGCATCCCGTCCGTCCCAAAACCCGTCGTAGCGGGACACCCCTTTCCTTTCCTTCCCTTCCCCTCCCCCTTTCGCTTTCCTTCCCCGCCGCCGGTGCCGCACCTTGAAATAGGCGACCTGGAGGTAGTTGTAGGGGCTGCGCCGGCTGAACTCCCGGTCCAGCTCCTCGCTCAGGCGGTATCGGGAGGGCGCAGCGGGCCCGCAGTCCCGCAGGCAGGCGGCGCGGCGAAGCAGCGCACGAAAGAACCACAAGTCCCGGAGCACCGGGTCGGGCTGGGACTCGGTCGCCTCCGCCGGCCCCGCTGTGGCGTTGGCGCAGCGCAGGCGGCACCGCATCAGACGGGAGCGCACGGCGGCCCGCGCCCGCAGCGCCCGCTCCATCTGCAGCACCACGGTGGGCCAGTCCCCCCGCGCGTACGCCTCGGCACCGGCGGCGAACAGCGCGTCCGGGGACTGGGCGGGCAACGGCGGGTCGCCCGGTGCTAGGGTCGGCACCGGGACCAGGACCGGTTCCGGTGGCGTGGCCGCCCGCGCCAGCAGCACCATCAGCAGCGGCAGCAGCAGAAGCGGCGGCGACAGCGCCATGTCCGAACGCCGGCCGAACCGCGGCACCAGCCAGGCCGGGCGCCGGAGCGATCCTAACTCCGCCCCTCCGCCCCGCCGCCGGCCAGTCAGCGCCAGCAGAGCCCCGCCATGGTCGCGCCTCTCACGGTGCGTGCTGACGCCTCGGCGGAAGCCTCTCCACCGGGCGGAAGCGGTGGGTCGTGGCTGTGCATGGCGGAGGGCGGCTCGGAGCCTGGGGATGACGGCCCCGGCCCCGGCCCCGGCCCGGGTCCCGGCCCCGAGCTGGCCCTGGTCGAGGGCAGCGCAGGCCGCGCCGGCCGCGTCGGGGACCCCGGTGACCTAGTGGCCCTGGCCCAGCAGGTGCAGCAGGTGAGGGCCGGGTCCCAGCGACGGGGCTGCGGGGGCAGGGCTGGGCTCGCTGTCCGCTGCTTCCCGGACGTCTCCGGGCCTTCTCAGGCGGCGGCGGCGGCCTTGGCGACTCCCAGCACGTCCCACTGCTTTCCGGTGACCCCGGCGGCCTCCTGGTGTGTCCTGTGCTGATTCCCACAATCTCCCACTGTCCCCTCCCAGTATGCTGCAGGGCCCCGCCGGCATCGTCCCGACTTCCCACCTTGTTGGTGTCTCCAGAACCTCTCATTGCACTTCAGTGCTTCCCACTGTGCCTTGCTGCCCCACAGTGACTCAGAGCATCCCACTGAAGTCCCATTCCAGTATGCCCTGCTGCCTCCCAGTATGTCCCCCTATATATAGTTCACAGCAGCATGTACAGATGCCTCCCACTACCATGCTGCCAGTCCATCCTAGCACCCCTGATGTGTTCTATGACTGCTTCAGTGATTCTCAGTCCATCCTGCCTCTCAGTCCTCCCCAGGTTTTCCTGATATGTTCTACTGGTCCTCCCAGTGCGCTCCAGTATGTTACACTATTTCTCCAGTGCCTCATAGTACATCCTACTGATCTCTGGTGATGTTCCTCAGAGCTTCACCTTAAAGCTCAGTGTATGTCCTACTGCCTGCTCCCTGTGTAGCCCACTACCTCCCAGTCCAACCCATTGCCTCCCAGTATGTCCTGCTGCTCCCTCTCACTGCCCCTCAGCCTATGCAGACAGCTCCTGGTCCTTGCTCCTGCCCAGGGGTGCCAGGACAGCTCCTGCACCCCCCAACTCTGTGGATGCCTTGAGCTTGACCACAGCTGGCTCAGCACAGTCCAGAGGGCTGTCGTTCTTCCTGTTCTCACCTGCCCAATTTTCTCTCCCAGGCCGATGACTTTGTCCGAGCAAATGCCTGCAGCAAACTGACAGTCATCGCTGAGCAGATCCGGCACCTGCAGGAGCAGGCGCGGAAGGTGAGCAAGGATGGGCAGAAGGCTCATTGCCTTGGGAGATGAGCATCTGCTGCCGCTGCTGGGCGTTTGGGAAGGGCTGTGGCCTACATGTGAATTGGAGCTAGGAGCTGAGCAGAGAAGATTTAGTGGAAAAATAAGGAGATTTATTGTCCAGTGTCAAGGGGGATGGGGGAGGGTTGATTTTTGTGCTTTCCCTGTGTCCTCACCAAACCAGGAAGGACATTATGAATAAAGTAGGGGGGCAAGGGCAGGTGGTCCAAAACAGCTCGCGGGTATCAGGACAGAAAGAGATGAGTGGTTTTGGAACTGGCGATTTGTGTGTGCACTATGCTCTTGGAAGGATCTGCTGAAGCGATGATGTGGCCCTAGCTGGATCTGAGGCCCTGGGGTAAAGTGTTGCACTTCAGTGGATTCCTCTGTGAGCGACTAGCGCTTCCAGGGCCTGGAGCACGCTCGCTGTGAGAGCTGACAACAGATGCAAAGGACAGGTCTTTGTATGGAAGTTCAGGGACAGTCTACGGAGCCTGAAAGGGAATCCAGGGACAAGGATAAACTTGGACTGAGGGCACAGGGTTTCATATGGTGAAAAAGGGGTGGCTCTGAGGGTTAAGGTCCGATGGGAACAAGTGAAAATGGTGCAGAGGAGGGGCAGCCAACCAGGGGAACCAATAGGGTAACAGGGGTGGAACACTGAATCAAACTGAGACCAATGGGGATCAGGAGAGGGAAGAACTTTCTAGGGAACATACAAATATGGTGAATAGGGACTGAACTGGGTGGAGCAACTGTATGAACCAATGGAACTTAAGATATTAACATGTGCCTGCAAAGGCTTATGGGAGTGAGGTACTTCTCACCCTAACCTCGGAAGGGTGTTTCTCCTTGCCTGCTTCTACCTCCCACCTGCTTCCAGGGTGATAGTTCTAGTGGTTTCTCAGGCCTCCCTACTGGGAAAGATGAGTTCTCTATCTAGTGATAAGCTTGGTTTCCTGTTTATCTGGATGGGTTTGCTGGAGTGGGTGGTCCCAGGAGTACACAGCAGCGCTTGGCTGTGTTCATCAGTCTAGCTTTCCATTCTTCATAGTAAAATCAGGAGCCCGAGTGAGGAAGGATCTGCCAGTCATTGCAACTGGCCCACTGCCATTGAGGCCATTGCATCATGTAATCATTAACTGGTGGAGCTGGAGCAGTCAGGTGGTGGAACTGGGGAGATGAATTCTCCTTTGTTTGCTGCCCCTTCCCTTTCGGGGCACAGCAGGAAGGCCTGTCTTTGGTTGCAAATGCAAGTTGTGGCTGAGGGTGTGTGTTCTATTACCATCTGTTAGAGGTGGGGCACTTATCGTCTGTTAATTGGGCCACCTGTTAAAACCAGGTGGGGCAGTTTTCCTTATCTCTGCCATGACCCATCCTCCTTCCCCGGAGATATCTTCTGTCAATGGGCATTGAGTGTCGCTGCATGACTGATAAAGTTATCATCATCCCATTGGGAGATGCTCTGCCCAGGGGGAGGAGCCAAGCATTCCTACCTGAATATAATCTGAGATTTGGAACACCACAGTCAGCCTTTTCCCACTTGATTCCCAGAGGAGCAGCTTTCTTTTCCACTGGATTTCCAGAGAAATACCAGGCCCATTTACATCACCCCTGGACCTTCAGAGGAAAACTCCACCCTTCTACAGGATCACTGCTTCAACAGAACCACAGCTGGCACTGCAGGAGGACTGCAGCTATTATTTAATCAGACTGCTACCAACAGCCTGACCAACAGGGCGTGAGGTCATATTTCTGACTCTGTCAGTGTTGTTTTGTATTACTGCATTTTTGTTTTTATTTTTTTTTTCTTAATAAAGAACTGTTATTCCTACTTCCGTATCTTTGCCTCAGAGCCCCCTTAATTTCAAAACTATAACAGTTTGGAGGGAGGAGGTTTACATTTTCGATTTCAAGAGAGGCTCCTGCCTTCCTTAGCAGACACCGGTCTTTTCAAACCAAGACAAGGCCCCAGTCCAGCAGCTGTGTGTGGAGATGAGGAATAAGCCCAACATGTGGTGGCATCAAGTATAGAGATGAATCTGGGGTGAGATGCAGAGGTATCTCCACCTCTGTGGAGGTGTTCTCTGAAGTCCTACTGACAGGGCAGAATTGGAAAAAACTTTATCTCTGGAAAACGTCTCCTTCCTGTGTGGCAGGGAGATCAAGGCCTTGTGATGTGTCTTGGGCTATGGCTGGGAGGCAATGGCATGTTGTTATTTTATTTCAAGTGTAAAGATGTTTTGTTATTCCAGGTCTTAGATGAAGCTAACAGGGATGCTGATCTGCACCACGTAGCCTGCAACATTGTGAAGAAGCCGGGAAACGTTTACTACATGTACAGGCGGGAGAGTGGGCAGCGGTATTTCTCCATTCTGTCTCCTAAGGTGGGTGGTTACAGGCCATGAAAAAGTAGGGAGGGGAAAAAAGTGGTGTTTCTGGTGCTTGGGAACATATGAAGCTCAGGCAAAAGCACCAGCTGGATGGGGGCATTTGTTTGTCCCTACTCAGGTTTGGTGTTTGCCGTTGCTCTGGGTTAGTCTGCTGGAGCCAGAGTCATCTTACAGAGTTCTCTGGCTCTTGATGAAGAGTGGCAAGAAGCCCTTTGGAGCATGGATCTGAATTTTGTCTTTTGGTACCTGTGGTTCTTTGTCTGGGAGGGAAGAGCTGCCAACGTGCCCTGAGCCTTCGCTGGCTGGTAGGACAGTCTCTTAGGAACTTCAGCCCAGGAACTGACTTTGCCTGCAGCTGAGGTGATGCTCTTAGAGATCTCCTCCTTCCAGACTACCCATATTCTTACATACAGGGTGAAGGCTTCAGGGCAGGTCAGGGAGATCTTGTGTCCACAAGCCTTCCTCTGTCAGTAGTGCTGGAGCTCAGCACTGATCTTAGACTTGGGGTAGCTGAGCTTATTTTTAGGTTAGGGAATGGTATGGTTGTGTAGCTGGGACTGCTTCAAAGGTAGTAGGGCTTAAGGACAGCACAGCCCACCTCCAAGGGAAACTGAACACTGATGGAATCTCTCTTTTCTCCACCAGGAATGGGGTACCACTCCCCATGAATTTCTTGGTGCCTATAAGCTCCAGCATGACATGTCCTGGACTCCGTTTGAGGACATAGAGAGACGAGATGCTGAAATAACTGTCCTGGAGAAGCTGCTGAACCAGCAGGCAGCACTGCCCCTGTGCACGGAGCCCAACTTCCAGGGCCTGACCAAGCCACACAAGTGACCCCACAGGATCCCCTGAGCAGAGTCCCTGAGTGAGGGGACACAGTGCCTGTATGCTGCCAAAGGCAAGGTGCAAAGAGACCAAGAAACAAAAATACTGATTGTTTTTGTGCTTTAAGGAGACTAATTCTGCATTCAGTCTTACTGGATTTTATAGTAATTGAATAATTTACTTTATTGACCTATGCCAATAATTTACTTTATTGACCTGTACCAGGAGTTGTCAGTTCCAAGAGTGCTTGGAGCAAAAAGCAGAAATGCTTGGGGTAGATGTGCTAATGCTGTAAAATAATATCTCCTATCTGCCTGGCTCTGGTGTACCTCACTGTGAGTGCGTCAGGTAACAATCTCAGGGCTGGATTTTCCCCCTTAATAAAATCCACGTTTAAAGAGCTCTGTGGCCTGGGAAGAGTAGTCAAAAGCCTGTGCAAAGGGTCTGCTGTGGTGAGTCTCTGTCCTAGCTGGTCTGAATCCCTGAGCTGGGAACACAGGGTGACCCGAAGCTCTTTTCTCTGCAAAGAGCATTCTCAAAAGCGCCATGCAGGCTTCAGGTGCTCTTCAGATGATGTGTGTTTGACATCTGTGACCGTGTTCACAGGGGTTTTCAGGGTGAGGGAAGAGACGTAGATCTGACTCTATATTTCAGAAGGCTTGATTTATTATTTTATGATATATATATTACATTATAACTATACTAAAGAATAGAAGGAAGTTTCTTCTCAGAAGGCTAGCTAAGCTAAGAATAGAAAGGAATGAATAACAAAAGTTTGTGGCTCAGACAGAGAGTCCAAGCTAACTGGTCTGTGGTTGGGCATTAATTGCAAACATTCAAGATGGGCCAATCACAGTCACACCTGATGCGTTCCACAGCAGCAGATAACTTGTTTACATTTTGTTGCTGTAGCTTCTCAGCAGGAAAAAATCCTAAGAAAAGGATTTTCATAAAAAGATGTCTGCGACACACATCCTCATGCACTCCCCTTGGATGCGAGTGCATGAGCTGCCAGGTAGAGGCAGGATACTGGATGACTTTATGCCAGAGCAGTGGGGAGAGTAAAATAAATCAACTGTTATCTCACAGGTACCACCAAGACGGGCCCGGTGTTTTTCCTGCGTGGCAGAAATACCTTTAGCTTTGTCAGGAGGACTTAGTGGCACGTGGAGCTGGTAGGACACTTCCAGCATGTTTTTTCCACCTAGGAAAACCAAGGAGAAGTAAAGATCAGAGCTGCTGAGGAGATATCCTCTCTCTGCTCAGCCACACGGGGCTTCTTCAGGAAGTTGCCTGCTTTTCTGTGAGGAGCCAAAGTTGTAATTTACTGACAGAGAGGATGTCCAGGTTGGATCCTGGTATGTAACATTAGATCTGGTTGGATTCTCCCATGACTTGCTCACTTTCCTGACATTACAAGATGATCTTACATGCTGCTCCAGGCATTACATGTACACAACCGCCTTGCCATCTCTGTGGGCAACGTGGGAGGGTTGGTGTCCCCTTGTAGGAGCTGAATTCTGACCTTCGGGTCCGGGCTGGCTATGGATGGAGTTGGTGCTTCCTGGTGGAGCCCAGCTGTGAGGGCATCTGCAGAAACGAGACCCTTGGGGACCAGCACTGTCACTGTGTTTTGTCACTGCTGGAGTTTATCCCCCTTTGCAGGACACAGCCGCACCTCAAGTGTCCCTCTGTCCTCATCCCACGCACTGGGAGATGCTCGAGGCTGCTGGCAGTGACAGTTCATCATGGGAAGAGCTGTTCCCTGCTGGTGTTACAGAGGATTGGGAGGTTTGGGGCAGCTCCCTAGCAGCCCAGGATTTTTTTTTGTCCCAGATTTTCTTCTAGCTGTGTCCAGTGCAGTAGCTCACCTACATCCCACCATGGCATCCCACCTCTGTTTGACAGAAACCTGTTCCTTGGATTCAATATGGGACGTTTTTCTCAATATCTTTCCTCACTTGGAGCACAAGGGCATATTAACACCAATTTATTATTATTATTATTAGTAGTAGTAGTATTAGACCAGGCTATAATTAATTCCTTATCAAGTTACAGGTGCCAAATTTGACAGGGTTTTTCTCTGCTTGTTTCATTGCCTTGGGTTTGATTTTACTGCATGCTATTATATCTTGATTTGGAAGGGAGAAAGTTAATTACTGCATGGACTTTGTGTGCTGCTAATTATAGCAACAGCAGATTTTCATGTGTGCTGATTTATGCTCCTCTGAGAAGTGGGGATTCCTGCCCTGGTCTCATCTGTTTCCATCATTAATATCTGTACCATGGCGTGCACAAGAGGACGGGGGTGGTGGCTGTGAGCCTCTGTAGCCTTGAAATTCATCTGGAAGAGACACTGAGACACTGATACCTATTCATGATTTCATCTTGAAAATTCTTTTGAAAAGATTCCTCTTCCTTTGCTCTTTTGTGAGTGCTCAGGGCAGCAATGAGCATATTCAGAAGGAATGGCTCTTTCCAAAATCCCCCGTGATGTCCCATATTTGCAGAAGGCACAGATGTGCTTCTGACACCATTACATTGGGCAGAGTGGGTTTTGTTTTGTTTTTGGCCATGCAGATGAACCAGGGCTCATTTAAGAGGTCCACCACAAAGATGCTCTGAGGGTTTGACCCATTCCAGGTGATTCTCAGAGCCAATGTTTGGTAACTTGAGGCTGCCGGCACTGGTACTTGCAGCTCTTCCCAGCTTTTAAAATTTGAATTAGCCTGGAGTTTTCTGTTTCAGGCCAGATTTTTGCTTTGCTTCTGAAAGTAGCCATGCCTGGAGATTTTCTTTCTAGCCTCTTATTCCTGAACGATGTGGGTGGTTAGGGGGATTGAACCTGCCATGAGTGCCCTCTGCTCTGGGGTGTCATCTCTCAGCCACCAAGTGTCCCAGCAGGAGGAATTGTGGGTCTCTGGCCCTTCTTATGTCAGCCTCGGGTCCAGGGGGAAAAGACAAAAGTAAAAAACAAACCCAAACAAAACAAAACGACAAACCAAACTAAAAAACAACAACAACAACAAAACTAAAAAACCACAAAAAAAAACAAAAAAAAAAAAAAAAACCAAAAAACAAACAAAAAAACCCTCATGGGGCAGGCCGTGCCCGCGCGCGCCCCCTGGCGGTGCGGGCAGCGCCCTGCGAGCGGCGGCGCGTGGCCGCCAGGGGGCGCTGTAGCGGGCACGCCCCTCGCCAGCGCGCTGCGCGGTGACGTCAATCGGCTGCCCCTGTGCCTTCGCCGAGGAGACCCCGCAGCGAGCTGCCAACGCCCGGCGGAGCGTCCGAGGTGAGAGTGGGGGGGGGGGAGGGGGGCGGAGACGGGACCGGGACCCCCGGCCGAGCGCGGGGACCCCCGGCACCACCGACTGCTCCCGATCCCCGCGCAGCACCCGCCGGCGCGGCCCCGGCCTTCACCGCGGGCGGAGCGCCCGCTGTGTGGGAGCCGCCCTGCCGGGCCCGCTGTGTGTGCGGAACCTCCCCGGCAGCCGCCTGCCGGGGGGAAGGGCGGCCTCGTCCCGGCGGGTCTCGGTGGCTGCTGGCGGGCGCTTGCCTTTGTGGGCCTGGTCTGTTGAGACGGTGGGCATGGCCGCCGCTTCTCCTGCCCACCCCCCCTCCTGGCGGCGGACGGGCTGGACCCTCGGAGCGGCGCAGGAAGCGTTTCCGCGGCCATGGCGGGGCCCGCCCGTGCTCCCTTGGCCCTGCCCGTCCCGGCCCCGCCCTGCCCGTCCCGGTTTCAGCCGCGGCCCTCCGCGCTTGGTGCCGCCCGGCTGCGCCCGGGGCTGTGCGAGAAGCCCCAGGGGGCTGCGGGTTGAGCGAGGTGTGCCGTGCCGCAGGAGCCCTGAACCGCAGCAGGGTGCGGGCATGGTGAGGGATGGAGCTCCAGCTACGTGCCCTGCACAGACAGCGCTCAGGCGAGAAGTCGCAGACTCTTCTGGGCATCTGCCTCACGAGCTCCGGTGCTGTGGGTTACCCAGAGCCGTCCCGCAGCTCTCGTTACAGCGTGATGCCCCTGGCTGTAGCTAGGGCAGCAGCTAACACTGCTTCGAGGGTTCGTGTTGTCATGTGTTCTTCATTCTCCTTGGGAATCTCATAAAATGTATGTACTGCAGCAACATAACACTTGCCTGTGTTTTAAAGGTCTGTTTTAGTGATCTAGACTTCAGTTGTGTGTTTTTAAGTAGATAGAACTTGCCGCTGGTGACAGCAGTAGGAGACAGTCACAGGTAGCTGTGAACGCAACAGCCAGCCTTGGAAACCTGTGCTTAACAAAGAACATTCTCGTGCTCAGGATTCCTGGTGTCCTTTCTGTGTGGATGCTGTGGCCGGGGCAGCCAGAGATCCCATCTTGGCAGCAGCATGAGGATGAAAAGCTCTGGCGAAGAGGCCATGTTAGATGGCAACTGGGCGATCAGAAGTGGATTGCTTGGTCTGGCCATCTGTGATTGTCTTTGTCTCGTATTCATCTGTGCTTCTCTCCCAGGAAGGAGGTGTGGGTTGCTCAAAGTATTGAGTTGCAGTGCCCCAAACACTTTTTTTTTTTTTTTTTTTTTTTTTTTGGAAGGGGGCATTTAAAACCTGGATCAAGCTCTTTGTATTGCTGATTGGGATAACTCAGTAAAGCATTACAGCTTCTCTTTTTCAGTAAGCAAATTATATTCAGCTGGTTGTATGTGGGGAAGCTGTTGTAAACTTCCCTTCTGTTGTAAACTTCTGCTTTGTAAACTCCTGTTGTTAATGTAAGGTTCTGAGGAAGATAGTATAGGCAAGTGTTATTTGAGTCGGGTCTTAGACATGCATGTAAGGTTTGAATGAGTATATTGCTGACTGTAAAAATGATTTGGTGTTTAAACAGTTCTCATTTATGCTTCAGTAACAAAAAAAAAAAAAAAAAAGTCTTGGCAAGGAATAAAAAATTACTGGGGTGCAAGATAAAACATGTTTTCACTTCGGTAACATATCCTAGGCAGAAATTTTAATCACTAGATTTGCATACTTTGAACTTGGTTATTCATGACCTGCAACTGATGCTCTGAATTCATTAACTGCTCTGCTTTAGAATTGTTTGTTTGCCCAAAACTGATGGTCGGGCTGGGGAGTTCGTGATGTTTTTACTGTTTAAATAGAAAAGCTCTGGAAGCTCTAGAGCGTGAAGTACCTAAAAGGGAAATTGTCGGAAACTGTCGTTCTGCTTAAAACCAACAGTAAACAGAAATGGAGCCCCTGTGAAACTCCCAGGGATTTCTCTTGTAAGTGTGCAGTGGGCTTTCCTTGCTCTAAACCGTGTGTGTGGCTGATGGAAGGTGTAGCATGAAGCTGGCCACTAATCTTGATGTAAAGTTTGACTTTTTGGTTAAAATGGTGCTGTAGTACTAAAATAATTTTCCATGTCTTGCGAGCATAAATAGCTTTTTTTACAATTAAAACCTTTCCAGCCACTCTTGTTACCAGGGAGGGGTTGGTGTAGCTGGGTTCCAGCTCTGCTGTTAGCTCCAGAAGACTTGGACAATGAACAAACGTGCAGCACTGCAGCTGGAGTTCATGTAAGGTGTTGCAGGTGAGGTGTGTGTGTAATCTGCTCAGTGCCCGTGTGAGGCTCTCAGCTTTGGAAGTTGTCTGTGGGCTTGTGTGTGCTCGTTCCTCTGCCTGCCCTTTGTGGCCAGCCGAGCTCTCCTGCTGGCCTTTGACACCATCATGAATTTATCATACTGGTTTCTGGAACAAGGGACAGGAGGAATTGTAGGGGGTGTAGTTATCTTTGTCCTTTAGGAAAATATTCTTTGCTAAGAAAAGAATGACATCTTTTTAATTTCAGAAGATGAAAGTTGTGTCAAATCAAATGGAGGTAAAATTGGTTTCTGGTGCTTCAGGTAGCAAGAGCCCTCTTTAACCACTTAGTCTTCTTCCTTGGCTCCTTTCACTCCCTTACATTAAATGTAGGTGAAAGCACCTTTGTTAATATATGACAACTTATTGACCAGATAAGCTTTTATGCAAAATTTTAAAAGAAATTCTAAGTATCTTTGCATTTCTGCAGCCTGTCACCATTTAATTATCTGGCTTCCCCCAGACCCTACACTTTACACTTTATTACACTGTACAAACTAAGTGTATATCCATCAGGAAGGACTGCCATTAGGAGTGGGAGGTAAAGAAATCCCTTTCTCCAGAGTTTGTGCAGGGGTTGAAGGCTGGCACAAACGCTCTCCCTCCCTGAGGGTGCTGGGCCACCCCAGCACAGTGTGTGTCAGTGCTTGAGGTGAGTGACAGGAATGGCATCAAGGCAGGTAATTTCCAGCTTCTTGGGGGGGATCCTTCAGGTTGCTTTTGAGTGGATGAACTGGGTTTGGTCACCTGGTCCTGGGTGTGCAGAAAACTGCAAACAGTGAGAACAAGAAGCAGAGTTTGTGTAATTAATCTTTGTAATCTCCCCTTGGAGTTTCAGAGAATGACTCTGACCTAAAGAGTTGTAAAACTTCAAAATACTAATTGGCCTGTTTTCAGTAGAGCAGCTGTTCTTTCCTTGAAAATGTTGATTTTTCTTCCAAACAAGTGATATTTTATAAAGAGAAAACAAAGAATTTGTTTTGAAAAGCTTTTAAAAGCTGTTATTATGTTTTAAGCTCTTGTGCTGCCAGTTCACCCCATTACTTTAGAGTGTTATGGCATAATTCCTACCAGGAGAGTTGGTCCATGCACCATTTTCTTGTCTCATGAGAAAATACAGAAGCTTTTTTAGTGAAGTGACATGGGGGCTTCCTTGGGGCCTTTGTCTGGCGAGATACTGCCTGTATCTTGTAGGTGCTTCCAGCTACATTTTTGCCAAGTTGTCCATGGCTGTGATGAGATTGCATGGGAAGACACATCCGCGTGTGTTTTCCAGCATAGACCAGACTCTGGCAGGTGAAGGTTTTCTCCAAGGTGAGGTGGTGTTAGAGCAAGCCTTAGGCTGCTGTGGGTTGGGGAGCTGCAGAGGATTGCTGTGGCGTGTGTTGCTGGACTCACAGCAGTAGCTGAGACTGCCAGAACTGTCTTGCTTTGGAGCAAGCTGGTTTGAGTTGCTCCTCAGCTCGTCACAAGTTGAA
This sequence comes from Melospiza georgiana, assembly GCF_028018845.1. Taxonomy (NCBI): domain Eukaryota; kingdom Metazoa; phylum Chordata; class Aves; order Passeriformes; family Passerellidae; genus Melospiza; species Melospiza georgiana. Next base: position 3,924,496 of record NC_080451.1, read on the forward strand.
GGATGCTGTGCTGTGTTTCTGGCCAATGATGAGTGTTCACTTTGGGGAAATAATGACAAAAATGCTCCTGCAGCTTTGCATGCAGGTCAGGAAGGCCTCTGCCACTCCATGAGCTGGATGACTGTGTGCACCAAAGAGCAGCTGGGGAACAGCTGAATGCTGGGGGGCTTGTGTGGGGCCTGGATGTGACTGCATCAGTGTGGTGGAGCAGTTACCTTGAATTCAGTGGTACTTTGGGGTTTAGTGCATGGGAATGTTGCTGAGTCTCCCGTGTCTGGAGCACTGTTACTTTGAGCCACTTGTGCATCTGGTGATAGCTGAATAAGTGCCAGCTGCCCAGCAGGTCCTGAGTGAGGACAGGGCTGCTGGGGCTCATCTTGGTGAAGTGGGCTGGTTCCAGCTGCTCTGGTTCCTTCTGTTGGTTAGGTGAAGGAAGGGCAGCTCCCCTGCTGCTGTCATGGTGTTGGTGAGCCTTCCAGCTACTTTATTTTAACAGCCATCCAGGATAGCTCAGTATCTGGATAAAGTTGCTTTTGCAGTGTTTTTTAACCAGGCTTTATCTTTGGAGTCTTCAAGCAGCATGTTGGTACACAGCCTGAGCTGTTCTCCCTGAACACAGTGTGTCTTCCTGGGAACTGTCTGTTTGTGTGCAGGAGGAGCTGCAGCTGTCCTGTTCCCTGAGCATAGCAGGCGTGAGCAGGATCTGCTGCAGTGTGCAAGACAGGGTGCTTCTCATGAAGGAAAACGTGCCTCAAAATACAGGAACTTCTCCCAGTATCTTTTCCAACTCTGTTGAATGTAGCTGGCCACGGGAAAGTGGGGAGAACCATCAGGGCCACGTGGGCCTTGGTTGGATGCTGTGTTCAAATAAGAGTGTAGGTGCAGTTTGTATTTTTAAATAGTATCAGTATGCAACAAAGTTAGTGAAAATAGGGGGTTTTAAGTGGTAATAAAATACTGAACGGGATTTTGTTGCCTGGTTGATGAATACAGCTTCCTGTAGAGTGTGGAAGTGAAGAGTAATAAGATAAGATTAAAATGCCTTTGGCAGAAAAGGACTTAATGTAACCCCACACACATCCCAGTGCTTAATCTGGGGCAGATTTTTCCTGTGGTGATGCTGCTTTTGACAGCGTAACCGTAACCAGAGTGATAATGGGAAAGTTGTCACTTTTTTTCTGTGGAGTTTATGTTGAGTTGAAGGTGGTTGCTTGGAGCCTTGAAGTGGGATAATGGGCAGAACCTGTGGCTGAGGAGGTGCAGGCACAGCTGCGCTGCAGTGTAACTGATACAGCAGCAGAGCCTGCTGAGTCACACTATCTAGCTGGTCAGCTTTCTGGTTTTGAATTTAGGGCTAAAATGGGATTACATGTTTTTCCTCTTCTTTTTTTTTGAAGTTGCAAAACTTGGAATGTGTGTTACAGTGCTGCTGGTAGTTTGGGCTCAGGCTATTCAAATTCCCCTGCCCAACTGTCTTCACTTCCTGTTTTGTGTGTGTGTACCAGGCGGTTGGGAGGAGTCTTTAGGAAGATGTGCAAAGTAGCTCTCAAATATTGCAGAATTAGAGAGAGAAAATTGCATTAAGTATAGAAAATATCAATTGACCTCAAACAGTGAAGTCCCTTCCAACTCAGCATATTCTGTTCTGTTCTATGATAGCTCTATGATAGTTGCCTTTTGAGAAGAGATCTCTTAATGCTTCTTTGGCAATTCACAGTAATTTATCCAGAAAGGGGACTTCAAACCTGCAGAGGTGCTGGGGTATTCAGGCTCTGTTGAGTCCATTAATCTGCAGATGAAGGGATGCTCGAGGACCTCAGACACATGATTTATGTTCCAACAGGGATTCCTGTGAGGATAGCAAACTTTGTGGGTTTCAAGACCACCAGGAAATTGTGAGATAAACCAGGGCTGTCATGGTATTGATCCAGCTCTGTTGGTGATGGTGATCCTGTGGCTCTTCCCACTGCTTGCTTTTGTGTGCCTGCCCACAAATTTCTCATGCTGACATCCAACACCAGGTTGAGACTGTTGATGTGAGCAGGCATGTAGATGGAGCCATGCAGTATGCCCTGCTGCTGTTGTTCTCTTCAACTTCAGATAAAAACCCACCCGCTGCAGATCCAGGTCTTCACCTGAATTCTTGTGTTTATCTTGACAAAGCTTCTAGTGCAACTGAACTTTTGTGCCTCTGTCTTGTAATTAGACACACTTATAAGGTAAACAGCAGCACTGGTTTTTGGAGACAGAGTTTGTACTCTGCAAGGAGAACTGGTAGTATTTAAAGGATTGTGTCTGATCTGTTAGCGATAGTTAATCCCAAAACAGTGCTTAAAGCAGGATAGCCTTTTCAAGATCCTGCAGTAATGGAGTACAAGATTGTGTCTCAAGTCCGTCCCTTGTGCTTTTGCAGGTTTTAGCTTGGATTTCATGATTCCCTTGTTCTAGAGGAGTGGAACTCCAGTTCTGTGCTGGTTTGTAGTTCAACAAGCTGCCTTAAGCCTCACCTAAGAAACTAAAGACCCAGGTGATAAGCTTGACTTGGAACCCCTGGTAACAAGTGTGTTTGTGTATAGAGATTGTGTGCAGCAGCCTAAGCTCTGGGCAGGATGGGCAGTTGAGCTTGGGCACCAGGTAGTTTAGAACCTAATATATTCCTTTATGTGTCATTTTACTAGCATTGACCACTTTACTAGCATAAAAGTGGCAGATGTGTTTAGTTCTGGGGTGAGATCTTCATGAAGAAGATGATTCCTAGCAAGCTGGAAGGGGTGGGCTTTGGGTTGGAGGATTTTCATTGTGTCTGTAGATAGATGTTGCTGCACATGTGCACATGTGCAGAGGAGAATTCTGGCCATGGTGATACTACTCTTAAAACTGTGCCCAGTTCATCCTTCTATAGTTAACTCTTGAACAGAGTGTGGCTTCTGTTTGTGTTTTACATCACAGGTTTGTGACTGTACCAAGAGGTCCAAGGTCTTCTCCCTGTGTGGTTGGCAGCTGAGCTCATGTGGTCCCTTCGTTAATGGCTTGGGATCTCTGCAGGGAAGCAGTGTGTTGTTCATGGTAACCTTTGTCATGTAGTGTTTGTGATATAGGCATAGAGTGCCTCTTCCGTGTCATGCTGGTAGGTATCTCTGGTGAGGCAAATCAGGTTGCTGGGATTGTAGCAGCCAAGTATTGGAAAAATGCTCCCAATATTACCAGTTAGATTGTGCCTGGGCCGGTCTGACCCTCGCTGCTGGGCCAAAGGCAGCAACTGCGGTGTGTCACCCCAGAGATACCTTGGCTTGCTGGTGGTTGCAGCTGGGCACTGAATAAGTCCAGGCTTGTTAGGACCCCGTTTACCTCAGGAGGAATAGCTTCAGGCGATGGTGAAGAGAAAAAGGAGAGGATTCTGCTGGAGGGTTTAATGTCCAGAGGTTTATTCCATGGTTACAGAGGTCTGAACGTGAGGAACTGCTCCAACAGAACCCGGCCGCATGGTCTGATCACCTTTTTAAGCTCAGGGACAGGGGGAGGGGAGGCACAGGTGAGCCACCAACCAGGTGAGAGGGGCAGGGTCTCAGGGGAAGATGACACCCAGTCAGGCCAATGACCTCTGGGCATAGGGGCATCCTTTGAACTTGACCAACCACACGACGCCTTGCTGGAATGTTCAGCCTGATTGACAGGACTCACTCAGCATGGGGGCAAGGGGGAAGGGAGAGAGGTATAGGCACACCTGGGGAAGTGACCTGGAAGGCCAAAATGGGACATGACAGCACACCACAACAGCCAAGTACCTCTCCTTGGTGCCCCTGTGACTGCAGAGATTTGTCACTTTGAAAAGCAAAAGTGTTTGTAGTAGGGCTAGAAGAAGTGGCTGAGGGTAAGGACCTTGAAATGGATTAGATGGATTTGGGAAGAAATTATCAAGTACAAAGGAGGACTTTGTTTAGAACTGTGTGGTTTTACAGGATATGAAATGAAACTACCATGGAAGGGCAAAAGTAGTTACCTGAGATCATGAATAAAATCCTGTGAATATTGTTCCTGTCATTGTGGACTCCTTGAGTGCTTTGAGTTGGATGAATAAACTGTTAACTGTAAAATGACATTGGATGGGGGAAAAAAAAAATCTTAGTTTTCATAAATGGCTGCTTGTTTTCTTTGAATGAGGAGCAGGTGCTCAAACAGGATCTGGAAGCTGTGATTGACTGGTTAAGGTTCAACTCTTATGCTAATGGTCTATCCCAGAGGGCACCACAGATTGGTTCTTAGTTGGCAGCAGCTTGCAGTGAGCCAAGGTAGCCAGTCCTGGTGGTGAAATGGCAGCAGTTTCAGTCCTGCCTGGTAGAGGAAGTGGTGGTGCTGCCCAGGCAGGAAGTGAGTTCAGTGTCAGATCTGACAGCACAGTTTCCTTTAGCTGGGAGAATGTGCACATTTTAACCTGAGAACAAACTTCAGTAGCTTAAAAGTTAGAGAAATTTTAACACGCTTGAAGGCTTGTGATTTCTTCTTCAGATTACATGGGAAGCAAGAGTGAAGGTGAGATCGTGGGAATTCTGAGTTTAGTTGGGAACACTGATTGTGTACAAAACTTCACTTAATTCTCCAGTTAATAGTGCACATAGGTGCTGGAACAGATTGGAGCTACTCTTAAGTTACAGAAAGTTTGTGAAAGCCAAGTGCTCCCATAGTACCGCCATGTTTCATATGCTTGCCTTTAGGATGGGAAAGTCAGGCTTGCACAGGAGATGCAAGTGTGTTTGGGAAGGTATGGCTAGTGCTTAGTCAGGGGGAACCTGCCTTAGGTACCATGGATTTCTTCAGCCTCTTGTGATCGGTCAGTGTCTTGGTGCTTGAAGGCCTGTGTGACCAAAGTGCGTCCCTCCTGGATTTCCTTTGCTCCAGGAAGGATTACCGGGCTCCAGAATGTCCCCCTGGAGACTTCCGTTCCTTGTTTGCTGTATTACTCACATCTCTGTGAACACTTCTGGAATTAATCCTAAATGCAGATCAGCTGTCTTCCACAAAAGTGTAATTGAGCTTTAAAGCAAAATTGTGTAAAACGTGCCTATGAATTTGACAGAGTTTACATGGCTGTGTAATCCACAGTTTCCAGATGCCAGGTCTCCGTTCTCTAGGACAGTGTTGAGTTCTCTGAAATCCTGCTGTTGTGGTCACATGCTGAGCAGGTTAAAATCCAGCAAATACTGCAAGTGTCATTAGTTAACATGTACTTTACTGAATTGCTGAAGGTTTTGATTACACTACAGAGAGATCAAATCAGTGCAATGCTCTGTTTCTTTTTTTAAATTTTTTTTTTATGTTTTTAAGAAGTCTTTAGAGCTCCTTGAACAGAACTAAGTCATATTGACCTGCATTGCATTCCTGGTCTTTATCAGCTCTTCTCTCTGGGCTTGACCAGATGGCACACAATTACATGGCTCAAAATCCACTCACTGCCCTCAGGCTGGGATGACTTCAATGCTTTCCAGTCTCTTTCAATTCTTTCAGATATTTAAAACTGCTTGGAGTGCTCTCTCTGCTGGGTGTTGTACATACAGACTGTGGTGACTTCTGGGGGGCAGCAAGCCCAAAGCCTCTGTAACTTCTTTGTTTCTATTGCCCTTGTCGTTGCACTCTGGGGATGAGTTATTCTGTGGTTAATCTTAAATTGGATTAAATTACTTTTATACCACAAGTCAATGATGTATGTATCCTTAAAGCTATTCCTGTGGAAGAGGAGGTCCCAGGATTGTGAATCTAAGCTCCTTAGAAATGAGCTTGTTTTCAGCTGTGGACTTCTTACAAGTGCAAAACATTAGCTCATCCAGCTACTTTGCCACTGCTAAGACTTTGGAGGCCTGTGCTGAACACTCTAATCTATTTAAAACTTACACCATTTTATTTCAGTATTTAAGCATAAAGTTATGCATCCATTTAAAAAATGTAGGGGGATCTCTTTACCTAAGGGATGTGCCCAAATTTTTGTTTCTTTTAATGTGTAATTTTGAAGCGTCTTATTGTGGTGGGGGCAATCAGAATTGAACAACTTGTGTGAGAGCAGTGGTACTTGCTTGTTTCATAGAGAATTTCCAATGATCCAGTTCAATTGTTTTCATGGTAAATGCTATTAGTTTTGTGTTTTAGAAAGGAGGAAAAAACAAAAAAAGAAAGAAAACAGCCCTGCCTGGGCTTTTCCAGACCCCTGTAGTGCCATTCCGAGTCTACTTTAGGCTCCAGAGCAAGGCTTTGGGTTATAAGGATCAGGTCAGCTGGTAGAAAACAGTAGTGCCTGCTGCCTCAGCCCGTGCAGTGGCTTGTGTGTTTGAGTGGTTGATGTGCACCACACCAGTGCTGTGCTTCAGGAGGGCATTGGGGGTGCAGAGAGAATGAATGAGCAGCTCCTGCAGATGCTTTTGATTTGCAGTGCTGGTGTTTGTTGGAGAGGAGCTGTGTGGGATAGGGCTGACAGCTCGCTGCCGTATCGGAGCTGCAGGCATGATGTGAGATGCGTGCAGCTGGTGCTGTGTCAGCCCCAGACTCTGACCTGAGCCCTTGCCAGAGAACAGCATCTTCTCTCCCAGTGTCACTGTGGGGGACTTGCCTGTGTCCAAGGACAGGGAAGAAGTAGAGGCTTGCAGCACACTCTGTGACCTGAGACACTTTCTGGTACTGTGGCTTGCTTGATGCTCTCTGGAGTAATGAGCTGTAAAATGCTTTTTCTTTTTACAAAGGTGTATATGAGGTTTTTTGGTAATACACAATATCTGAGTTTATGGAGAGTCATGGATTGGTCTGTTGCAGTGAGCACAGGGAATGCTTCAGAGTCAGGATTTTACCTCTTGGGTGTTTTCTGGGCTCTGGACAGATGGTCTGAAGCAGATGTGTAACCTGCAAATTACAGGTAGAACAGGAAGGGAGGATTGCAGCATGGAGGAGTTCTGGTCTGCCAAGGAGAGAGCTGCTTGGAAAGAGTGCTTCTCTAGAGGTTTGACTGTAAGTGCTGTTTTGTGAGAGGGAAACTGAGAGAGGGAAACAGAGAGAAACATCTCCTCTTGTGCCAGCCCTGGGGTGAGGAAGGACAGCTGGAGCAGGGGTTCCGGGGAGTGGCTGGGCAGTGTAACAAATTCGAGTGGAAATTGGAAAAACATATGAGAAGTGGCTGGGAAACCCAGTCTGGAGATTTGTTTTGTACTTCATTTACTAACTCTGAGAGGAATTCTTGGAGGCAGCAGCTTACCTGCATTGAGCAGCGGCAGAGCTGAATGCTTTGGGCTTTGCCCAAACCCAAAGGTGGATGGATGGTAGAATTGTACTGCGTGTGTGAGCAGGGCACACTGCTGCCTGTGTCTGGATGAGCTGCAATGCTTTTGGGTTCGTTTGCTCTGCCTGAGTTTTGGCATGTTTTCCTTTTGAAATCACCTTAATGAGTGGCTCATCCCTTTGCACTTTTTCTCTGAGCATGAAACCTTTCTTAATATGGGCCTGAGCTGTGCTGCTCCACTGCCTGCTTTCTGTCTGGTTGTTTTTGTTTTTTTTTTTTTTCTTCTGAAATGGGACTTTCTCTGGGGTCAGTCAGTGCTGACAGCACGGCAAGGCAGAACTGTGGGAGCCCTTTGCAACGGAGGCAATATTGAATAATAGTATTTGGGTGTAAACAGTTGAACTGGCCTGAACACAGAAGATGTCTTTTGAAATGTAAATAGTTACTTTTTCCTTCTGAGTAAATATGTGCTTGCTTCAGGGCCAAATTGCAGAGCTTTTTGTTGTATTAATGAAGGGCCTGTTGATACGTCTGCACAGTGCATCCTTCTGGATGTCTGCTGGGAAACTGAGATCTGCATAAATCAATAGATTCTGTTGATATTGAAATGGGGTACTGGTGGCAACACCTGATGCTTACACATATAATTTATTATCTCTGTGCTTGCTGAAAGAAGAATTACAGGTGAGGATGGCAATGTGAGTGCCTGGTGTACCAGGTGCTCACTAATGGCCTGCCCTGAGAATCTTTGCTGCCATTTCCTAAAACTGCTTATGGTTTTGTCCAGGTCTTGTGGGAATGGCTGTAGCTAGTATTCCCCTACAAGCACTGTTCTTAGGAACTTTTGAGGATGTTTATTATGAAGGTAGCTGTCTTTCTTGAAACTAGAGCAACCCTGTGGTGTCTAAAGAAGAGCTGGGGGTGGTATGTGTCTTTTGAGTCCCTAGCAATGTTCCTTTCCTTGCAGGCACGATGGTATGATACACAGTATCAAATCATGTTGCTGGCTGTGACTAAAGCCTCAAAAATTTGGATTTGCATATTTACATTACTGTAAGAAGTGAAATCTTCAGGAAGTGACTGAATGAATAGTTCAGGAGGGATTGATTTGGATTTTTTAATGCAGTTACCCAGACCTGAGAACCGTGGCAACATCCTTGCTTGCTAAAGCTTTGCTGTTCCTGTGATGGCAAATTTGCTGCTTGCAACACCTCCTGCTCCCCTCAGGACTTTACAGAGACTTTGCGGCAAGTCTTTGTTGCTGTAAATAAAAGTGCTTTGGATGATATTATGCTGACAGTCAGTGAGAGCTTTGCCACTAATTTCCTGGGGTCAGGATTTCACACATCTATGTGAAGGCATGACCAGAGGCCTGGTACACCTCTAATTAAAGTAATACACAAATGAAAGTAATACACAGCTGTACAACACTGGAGATAGCCAGCAAGTGTTTGGAGGAGATATTGGTGATGCATACTGGTTTAGTTCATGTACTAAAGTTTTTGCTGAGACTGTGTTGGAGTAACTGGGTGCATTTAGATTTTGTGATGTCAGAAGTCCCCTTGGGATCTGAATGCCCTGCTGAGCTCTCAGTGCTGTAAACACTTCACAGTGGGCATAAAGGTATGTGTTAACTAGCAACTTTAACCAGAAAATTGTAAAATGATGCTTAGGTCCTAAAAAAGGCAGGGAGAGAAGAAAAGAATCATGTTTATTTCTGTCTGTATGTGTTAATTTCTATTCCACAAACACTTCTGGTGTGTCTTACGCTGAGCTGCTCTCCGGCGGGCGCTCTCTGGAAGGCAGGTGTGTTCCTGAGCAGATCTCCAGACCAGAGCTTACGCTTCCAGCTTCCACTGCATGTGAGGCTACATACTTCCATGCATAAAAATCGAGTCTGGAAAAGCCAAAAGATGTTTTTGCCCATCTCTAGGCAAAAATTCTTCTGCTTATGAATGTGAGCTGCTTTGTGTGTGTGGTGGAGGGAAAGGATCTACCAACTCATTTAGGAATGTCATGTTTTCATATCTCACATGTGCTATAGTGGTTTGGGCTCATGTCAAAGGGGATATGCATGGCTGTCTAGTGCATCTGGGAACCATCTAAATATATGTATCTTTTTTTTCTTCTAGGTTCTCTTTGGATTGATATTCTAGTAGATTTCAGCAATGCAGACGATCAAGTGTGTAGTAGTGGGTGATGGTGCTGTTGGTAAAACCTGTCTCTTAATTTCTTATACAACAAATAAATTCCCATCGGAATACGTACCAACGGTAAGTGTGAGAATGGCTCAAACTCTTCTTTGGGCTTGCTGGGGCGGGGTAGCATGAGTTCCTTTTTGAGCTAACCTTGATGGCTTGCATTCCCTGATACGTGTTCTTACAGCCTCTTGGAGACTGACTAATAGAGCATGGAAGAGTGAGAATCAGTCTGACACCATGCTGTTCCCTTCCATGTCACCTGGTAGTGCTAGTCAGTTCACCTGTGTACGGTCAGTTCTTGCTACTTGACTGCTGTGCAGATTCTGTGTTTTCTTTGTGGATGGACTCTGTGAGTGAGATAAGCAGTGTGAGCAACTGCAGATCAGTGGAGAGTAAGCAGTAGGAACACCTGCTCTCCTGGTTGTGCTCTCACTTCCTGCTACATCTTTGTTTTTAGGGAAGGGAGTGTTTCATGTTGCTAGAATAGTCAGTGACAACAGTTAACATTTTCTGAAGCGCATTTTCTCACCCTCACTATGGAGGGTGATTTGTCAACTTCAGCTAAGTATGAGGAGCGTGTTTGGATGCAGACACATTCTTTTGTACTTCCAAATGTATGCATAGTCCTTAACTACGTTGAAGTAACTGTTTTGAGTTTCACAGGCTCAGTTTTCTGAAATACCAAATCCCTTGACTTATCCAAAGTTCAGAGTGAGAGCGGTTTGACTGCCTGTGAGGCACGTGCACAGTCTTCCTGTTAGAAAAGTGCTTTTCCACTTGATATTGTGCATGCAAGATCGCTGTACAGCCACTGAGGTGGGTCAGTTTTTAGTGAGGTTGCTGCAAGAGACTGGCAGCTGGATGTTGTAACCATATTGTTGTTATAATATTTCTGGAGTCCGTACCTTCTGGGTGGTTTCCTCACGTGCAGCTCTTCTCAGCAGTGCCGTTCCTTGTGGCTTCATCAGGGCTCCTTCCAGGGCTCTCAGCCCACCCCCTTTTATCCCAGTAACCTTCACGAGCCACAGCTGCTGCCCAACTAAGGACTTGACAGCTGTGGCTCATTTAGAATAACTAGAACTGGGGCAAGGCCACTTATACAGTACCTAGATTTTACAGGGACTCCTACTACACTACTATAGCTGGATGCTCTTTTTACTAATTTTCTCTGTTATGGTCTGAAAAGGCCATCTTCTGTTAATATACAAGTTGAAGAGTTTATCTATGTATCCCAAACAAATTTGGATGTGGAAATGCATCACAGAGAACATCTGCCAGTAAAAGCGTTGGTAATGTTCTCTGTGTTACAAAGTCATTCAGAAGACGAGGTAGCTCCTCTGAGGTGGCCAGTGGCTCAGCCTGATAGCTCTTTTGGAATAGGACTTCATGAAAATGTCTTCTCTTTGTGGGAAAGAAGTTGCAGTAGACATCATCATGTCTCTTTGAGATACTGGCTTTATATGCTATCCAGAATTTTTCAACTTAACCAGATACGAGGTTTGTTCTGGGTAGGACAGACTTCCACAAAATAAAAATGTTTGTCTTTAGTTGTAGATCAGGAGCTGATCATGAAAGGACTCCCAAACCTCCTAGTGTTCAGGGCAGATGCAGTGGTCACTAGTGGGAACTTGTGGATTGTGCTGTAGGCACAGACCCAGGATCAGCCTCTCTTATGGGCTCTGTTATGGATTGGTAGAGAAGTGGCATTTGAAACTGTTTCGCCATTCTTAAGTTTTTCAGTGGTGTCAGATATCCTGATGTGATGCTTGTAGGGCAGCTACATTCTGTGCTGAACCTGTGAAAGGCTGCTTGTCCTATTTAAGCTCTTCTTTATAGTCAAGGCAAAATGAAATTGATCAGTGAATTCAGCAGTGAGTGTTTCTATACATATCCCTTAAGGGAAGTGATAGAGCTGAAAAATGTTATAATCTTAAAATGTATGTTTTGAAAGCCTTCAAGTTGGCATCCTGTCCTGCACACAGTAGTGCTGCCTGTAAATCTCTGCTAGAAAGGAATGTGGAAAACATGCAAAAAGGTTAGTTGCCAGTGAATTGTGTTCAAGGTGTGCTAAGGCTTCTCTATAGTGCCTTTTAAATCTGTCTCATGTTTCCAAAATATTATTTACCTCTGAACTTCATGGCTTGAGGAACTCACTGTTCTGGAGATACCAGAGGCCCATTCCTAATTCTGTGAACAGCCTAGAGGCATACTTCAGACTCTGGAAACTGGTACATCACCTCTGATATTCCACCTAATGCTTCTGATAATAAATGGACAGAGAAAGAGAACGGACACTTCAGTTCCTGTTGCAGTGGCCTGGCTGCAGTATGGATGGAGAGCACACCATTTCAGTCCTGCAGATAGTTCTGTTCAGTCGGTGCTGTGTTTTGCAATCCTTTCTCTTCATGGAGGATGTTTCCCAGTGGAGGATGGATTTCATGGTGGTACTGCACATAGTTTGTTACCTGTATGTTTTTGATTTTGTTGCCATTCTCAAAAATCAAGGCAGTGAAGGGCACGTCTTTGGAAAGGCACTGGCAATGTTTGGGTTGTGACAGCTCAAGTGAGAGCTCATGCCAGTTGCTGTAGTGAGCTGCCTGGCATTGGCAGGAACTGCTTTGGGCTCTGTTTTTTAGCCATTTTGGCACAACTGAGGATGAAATTGTCTGTGAATTGTACTATGAGACTATAGTTGCCTGGTTTCTGTGAAGGCCAGCCTCATAACCCTGGCCTTCTTAGGGCTCTACCCCAAACATTTCAATAGAAACTATACCTTAACACAAAAATTGAAATTAAAAAATCCCATTTTGCAGATAGGGAGCTTTAAAAACAAAAAACAAGATGAGAAAGGAGACGTGCTAATTGCCCCGAAAGGGCAGCTGCAGGTGGTAGCTGAACAAAAATGGGGGGATATTGCTGGGGGATTGAGCTGCCGACCATCTTCTGACATGTGGAAGAGGAAATGCTCTGACCTTCATCACTCTGGCTCCTTGTTCTGTTCCTAGGAACAGAGGAGTTTCATCCTGATAAGTCTTTTGGGGTCTTGAAGTAGTACAGTCCTGGAATGTTGAATGTGCCCTGTGAAAATACTTTCAACCATCCCTCAACCTCACGGTGTGATTTGGAGCTAGACCCTTTCTTGTGTGTTCAGTAAGGTAAACCCAGTGCAGTGTTTGATGGATTGAGTTGCAGGTAGTGGGGACGAGTGGTGATGTCTCTTGCAGTTCTTTAAAATCCTGAATGTGCTAATTCAAAATAGTGTGAGAAGTGGATTTCTGCTTCTGGATGATGTTCTGGGGATATGCAGTGTGCAGTGGCCATAGTTGCTTTCTCAGTCATTGTAAGTTTTGAAAAGCTGAAAAAAATAGGATAGTGTTGGGTGTGTCTTTAACCAGGGCAGTCAGGTGGGAAGGAGACATTTGAACTCTGGGGAGTACAGCTTTGAAGTGCAGTTTCACTGCTCTTCAATTTTTGTTGTTTTTTTCTTTTTCCAAGGACCTAAGCTCTTACTGTATTGACAACAGATGCATGTGACTACTTGTTTCCCACATCCCTCCCTGCTCACTTCCGTGAAAAGCCTTTGAGGTGGCTGCTGACATCTTTCCTGTTGGGATTTACTGTGAGAGCTGCTCAGGCTGCAGTTCTGTGAGGAAGCAGAATTTCCTCATCATTCTTTGGAGATCCTGACTTGCCCCAAGTGACCATGCAGCACCTTGCAGGGGCAGGTGGTGGGTTTTTGGTTTTCTTTATGCAGTGGGGAGGATCTTTTGCCATAGGTTGTTTCTGCAGTATTGTCTGTTGTGGTTCTGAAGATAACATCATTATTGAAATGAAGGATGCTGACCTCAGACAGTGCTCTCCTGAGTGGATGGGTGGAGGAGTTGAGCATTTGGGTAGGTTGTTGTGCTCAGTTGTACTGTAAGTCACTTTGTGGGTGAAACACTCGTGGGTAGTGCTGGTTTTGATCTGGAGGGCAGTACTGTTGTACCAGGTTCTGTTGCAGAGGCAGTAGAGCTTGGTATCTGGAACCAGACTCTCCTTTCAGATTGGATTTGACACAGATTGATTTTTTTACCAGATACTGCTTCCTTCAAAGATGGAGGATAAATCTCTCTTGAAAGGATGGACTCTATAATAGAGTTCCCTAGATACTCAGAAATTTGGACTTGAGAGGATTTAGGTACTGTGAGATACAGCCCCATCACTCCGTGCCCTTGAATGGCAGGGCTGACTTTACCTGTTCTGTCCTTGTGAGGATGTGTTTACTGTGTCTAAGACTAAGGTTGAAGTTTAGAATTCCTTTGGCAGCGTGGGAAACCTCCTTGCAGTAGTAACAGGCAAACACTGTTGTAGGTGTTTGCTCAGTGGTTTTTACTGTGTGTTAGTCAGTGGTGTACCTTGTATGCCTTTGCTTGACTGTGTTGTGGAAACAGTTGGGGTATCACTATTACATGTGGAATTGTTCTGTTAATAGTATTAGTGGTAATAGCACTGTAAGCCTGATGGTTCTGTTTTCCTCTAGAGGTGTCTCTTATTCAAATTAGATGTGCTCTGGCAAGGTGGGTGGGATGATGGTTTGAGAATCATGTCTCCTTGAAACATGTGTCTCTTTTCTTGCCAGGTTTTCGATAACTATGCTGTAACAGTGATGATTGGAGGAGAGCCTTACACCCTTGGCCTCTTTGATACTGCAGGTGAGAAACCAAGTGTGTCATTGTACTTGACCAAGATTTACCTGAGGTGATGTTGAACATGAAGACACACAGTTGGGGTTTTTTTGTTGAGATTTTCTTCTAATAGAAGGGGAGAATCTCTCTTGATTCTGGCAAGACAGAATGACTAATATTAGAACCTCTTAAATGTGTTGTATGTCTCTGCATCCTTAATGTGGATGAAGTCAGGGTGTGGATTTCATAAGCCCTCTCACTGCTTGCTTTTAAAAATTAAAAATCTGCTGGCCTCTTGTTTAAGCTGCATCTCAGTTTTAGGCTGGAGAAATGTGCAGTGATGAAACAGCTAAACATGGCTTTGCATGTGTGAAAAGAAATGGTAGAAACTGGTTCAGCTGCTGGATACTTGTCCCTACCACCTAATAATACTGAAGTGATGTGGCAACAACTGGTGTTGTAAACTCTTCTTCAAAAGAGCCCTTCTGGAGAGCTTAGTCCATAAGCATTCATGTAAAATTGTCTGATAAAATTTAATCTGTTTCCAGCTGTGTTCTTACATGCATCATTAATGTCTAATTTTATTAGTGAAACAATCTTAGGTTTCCAGTTAAACACTATAGCTGTTAGAGGAACTTTCCTTTTTGGCCATCCAGTCACACTTCAACCCCTGAGCTGGGACTGGAGCCTGTTCACAGTGGCAGCTCCAGTGAGGCAGTGGGGCCTCGCTTGATTCTCAGCGTGCCCCACACTCCACAGTCAGACAAGGTCTCCTTACTGCCTCAGCCCCAGATTCCCCATAGATGTCTCAGGCAGCCAGGGCCTTCAAATTTAATTGCGGTGCAAAACCAAAATAACAGCTTGAGCTAGTGCCTCTGGGAAGAGATACTGAACAAAGCAAACCATGGGCTTTTATGTCCCTCACAGCATGTGTTTGAAAGTCTGGGAGCTTCCAGCTGAGTCCTTGGTTCCTGCTGTATCTCTGATAATGTGCATCAGCTGGCTGTGCCACAGGTCCCTGGGCCCTTCATTGTGCAGAGGGTCAGTGCCAGCTCCTCTGGAGCTGCTGGACACCCAGAGCTCAACCTGCAGCTAGCACTGCATCTGTACCTTGAGCTGTCTGCACTGAATGTATTCTTCAGCGTGGCTTCACTTAGCTCTCCATGTTCTCCTCCCAAATGTGATTTGTGTTCCCATTGTGGTAAGCTCCCTAGTTCATGGATGAGGAGTTAGGTGGAGAAGAGAGACTCTTTCCTGACATATGTTGTGTGGTCTGCTGTAGGCATCTTGGTGGTCCTACAGCAGTTCTGGTATTGCATGGTCCCTGTGTGGGTGATTGTGTTGGTCCTTCTCTGCCTATTTTCTGGCTGAGGGTTCAGAGAAGTGTGTGTAGTTACGCACATTTTCTGTTATCAACATGAGCAGTGATCCAGCTAGTAATTTTGAGAAGTTACCAAATTACTTTAATGCATGTTAGGTGACTCTGTGCACTTGTGAATGTAAAGGCTTTCTTTCCTGAGCAGGACTGCTGAGGGGAAAGTATGTGTTCTTAATGGTTGCCTGCTTTTTCTAAGCACCAGCCAGCACAGGTGACAAAATTTAACGATGCATGAAGCCCCTATTGCTGGTTCTCAGATTAAAATCCAAGTGTTTGTTTTGAGCGTGTTTGTTTGGAAGATAGACTTTTGGAGCAGTTTGTTAATTGCAACATGTTATTTTAGATTTAGATTAGATGCTCGGAAGAAATTCTTCCCTATGAGGATGATGAGGCCCTGGCACAGGTTGCCCAGAGAAGCTGTGGCTGCCCCTGGATCCCTGGAAGTGTCCAAGGCCAGATTGACTGGGGCTTGGAGCAACCTGATCCTAGTGGAAGGTGTCCCTGCCCATGGCAGGTGGTTGGAATGAGCTTCAGGATTCTTTTCACCCCAAACCATGAGACTATGATTCTGGTCAGTGCTCACTCCTCTCTGTCCAGCCAAGCACAGTAGACAGGACGAGATGTCTAGATTTCCATCTTCAAACTGTAGGTCTTCTCCATTGAGGTGTCCCAGCTGCTGTGTTGACTCCTTCAAGATCTTGTAGGTCTTTGTCCTGTCGGATGAGTGAGACAGCATTAGTTGGAATCTGAGACATCTTAAACAACTGTCTTGGATTTTGTTGCCAGTAAGTGCAGCAGCTTCATTGCCAAATTGGGTTTCTGAAAGTAGTGCAGCTGAATTATGCAGGAGGAGGTTTAAGAATGAAATTTGACAGTCAGGCTGGTGGATCAGTGCTAGTGGTGCCTTGCAGAGACTCCATGCACATAGGGACTCAAAGGGAGGAGGCTGGCTTCTTCCAAAGCACAGCCCATGCTGGGACTTCGGTGAGGTTTTAGGGGAATGCTGCTGGGTGGCCTGGTTGCAGTCATGTGTACCAGCAACATTCTCCTCCTCATGCCTGGAGACACTTCAGTGAGTCACAGCATAAGTCAGAACAAAACTAATTTTTTCTCCCTTCTTGAGAGGAGGGGATTTTTTGCAGGGTAATGAAATTTGATGGCATAATACTTGTAATGAATGGTCACCTATAACTGGAGCGACGTTCTGCAACTGTCCTTCATAACTGAGGAGAGTGTTGTGCAGTCCGAGGGTGTTTGATCTCAAAATGTATTGGAGGCTTCCCAGCTTTCCTGTGACTCTCAGCAGCTCACTGTTACATAGCAACTGAATGAATTCTGGATTTGAAACATAGATTTTTCAAATGTTTGAGTTCACTATGTGCTTGGCTATTTGCTTCAGAGTTAGGATTAATCACAGCCATGTTATTGTGATGAAATGTGAATTCTGACTCCCTGTAAAGGGCAGGATTTTGTCGTCTGGGTCTAATACAGTGTTAATTTCCTCCTTTCTAGGTCAGGAAGATTACGATAGATTACGACCCCTCAGCTATCCACAGACAGATGTATTTCTGGTCTGTTTCTCAGTGGTCTCTCCTTCTTCATTTGAAAATGTGAAAGAAAAGGTTGGTTGAACTCTGCATGAAAACGGAGCTGCTGAAGTATGTCAGGAGTTATCTTAGGTAGTTAGTAACAAATGCTGTGTCTCTTCTGTCTTTAGTGGGTACCTGAAATTACTCACCACTGTCCAAAGACTCCTTTTCTGCTTGTTGGGACCCAGATTGATTTAAGAGATGATCCCTCAACAATTGAGAAACTTGCCAAGAACAAGCAGAAGCCCATAACTCCAGAGACTGCTGAAAAGCTGGCCCGGGACCTGAAGGCTGTAAAATACGTGGAATGCTCTGCACTTACGCAGGTAAGGGTTGGTCTTTGACCATTTTTGCTTGCTTTTATTCCATGCTTTTTTTCAGTTCCAGGGAAAAAACAACTTAGTTTGGATGTGAAGGGATGTAAGCTCTGGGTCTGCTATTTACAGTGTAGCTTTCTCTTTGTCATGTTGTTCTAAGGCACAGAGAGTTGGCAGTGGTACAAAGAAAATCAGCCTATGTGGTTTAGGCCTAATGTGGGTGATGGAGGAGGATGTGCTTACTGTGTTTACTTCTGTGCTGGAGAAAAGTAACCGTTGATAACTTAGAAGGTACATTTTGGACAATAATTGGGTTGGGACACAGTGTGCACGTCACTGCTGAAACAAGCAGGCAAACAAAAAAATGCCTCTCGATAAAGTCAGTGCTGGTACTTTGAAGACTGGAAACTTTCATAGTTGATAGCTGCCTTCTCTTCCTGTGCAGCTGGTGGTCGGCTGTTTCCTGTGTCCTTCCTTCAGATAGAAGTTCTGTTAAAACAGAAAGTAACAGTTAAATAGTTCTTAAGACAGTTCTTACATCATGCTTATAACTTGTGAATGTGAATCAAATGCCAACTAAAGTAGCTGATTTGAGAGCAAGAAACTCAATTATCTTTTCCCTTTCAGTTAGGAATACTAGAGTGGGAGCCATTTTCTGGCTAGCTGACCTGTTGCCTTGACTTTAGATGCTCTGAGAACTTAATCCTAGGTTCTTACTCTTGCAGAATTGACTATAACACTTTGAACAGCTTCCTTAATGCTGGTCTGTAAAGAATTTGTTCATCTCTGATGTGCATGGAACCAGGGGTGCACAGTATCAAGCTCCTCACTCTTTCCAGTTATGTTGTTCATTGATCTCCTTGAGCACAAAGCTATTACCAAACTTCACAAATCCTGAAGTTCTACTTATCTTGCCCCTTTTTTTTCAGATTGCATGTTTACTCTTCCATTTAAAATCCTCACGCTTTTTTTGTAACAAAGCTTTGCCTGGGTGTCTCCTGTGAAGGAACTTTGCTGGAGTTGTGCAGGACACTGACCCTGGAGGTGATGTGGTGAGGCGTGCTGCTGTTCATCCTGGGGATCCCTGACCAGAAGGTGGTCTTGGCCATGCTTCGTAACTGCCCGCAGGCAAGCTGAGGGCTGTTTATGCTTGAGCTGTAGTTTTTTCTTGGGTCTGTTCAGCCCCAAAATATTGTTTTAGATGGTATCTGGCACAGCCTGAATGCTGCTGCTAACTAGGTTGTAGAACCTGCTAATTGGGTAAATACCTGCCAGGGCCTTTGTCCTGTATTGCTCTCTGAGACCCTTTCCTCTGTAGCTTTGGACTTGCTTTGGACTTGAGCTTGTGTCTGCTCAAATTGCATGGAATCACTTAGAATTACTACAGCAAGAGTTGATATGACAAAAAATGTTGGTGTTTATCCATTCTTTCTATTTCCCAGTAGACTAATCTGTATCTGTTGCAGTGAACAACTTCATGCACTTGGAAGCTCAGCCTGAATTTTCTTCCAGAGCGTTAGTGCTTGTATACCAAGTGATGATTTTAGTGGTCAGGAGTGACCTGGGAGGAGGATTCAGAAGCCTTCTCACCTGGACAACTAGTTGGTTTGCATCTGCTCCATTTTTCTCCCTTTGTTGTTGACTCACCAAACACTTTTTTCCTGGGTGTGTCATCAGTAGCTGGTGAACAGCATTGTAACTGATCCTGCAGTGATCTCACTGGCAGCTTGCTGAACACAGAAGGCAGCTTCCCTGGCCTGGAGGGTTATTTTCCTACCTGCAAGGTGATGCTGAAGTAGCTGATTTTAGCTGAAGTGAGACTCAGCTGGGCATTCAGTCTCTCTTTGCCTTGGATGCTGTCTGTGTGGTTCACTTCAGCAGTGCAGGGTGGTTTTTTTCTTCCCAACTAATCTACAAATTACTTTGACACCACAGTAGCTAATACTCATAGAATCATGGAGCTGGCATTATTTGTTTTTGTACTGTGTGAGTCATGAGAGGCTGAGTTTTGAGTTTTTTCTGTAAAGACAGAGTTTCTCCCCAAGTTTGGATAAGTGCTCTATTGGAGAGCCAGTTCTATCCCCCTTTCCTCAGATTGTGGAATCCCTTTTTGTGATGAAGGCATTTTCAGTGTCTGTCTCCAGCCTTTCTTTACAAGATCACCCAGTGCTACTGTGACAAGTAGGTGAGGTTTTTGCTGTTAGGAAAGGGTGGCTGACAGATTGCAACTACAGTGATTGTTACTTCTGTTACTCTTGGGTGTGGATGTCTACACTTTCTGAAGCCCAATCTTAGTACCTCACATCAGAGAGAATGCTGAATTTGATTTCTTTTTCTCCTGATGGTGGGTTGCCAGTTTTGACACAGATATATAAAGTGCTTTAAGCTGTCCATAAACAGAGGAAGCCTGATCTCAGCCTGTTTCCAGTGTAACACAAAAGTCATGATTTTAACAGGCCTGTGTGTCTGTGGTATTGAACACAATTTCTTCCCTTCATGTTGTTACTCATGGTCATCCAAGCTTTTAACCCTGGTCCATTTTCACAACAATTTTGTCCCAGTCATTTTTTTTATCCTCTTCCCTTTTTTGCTAGGTCCTTCAAAACAAATCCCAAATTCTGCACTGCTGAACAAATTTCTTGCAGGTGATACAAAAACAAGAGGAATCCCTGAATAGGAGAATTTAAGTAAAATTGTTTTCTTGACTCTTGCCCTGCCTGGGTTCTTAATCTGTTTAACAGTACATAATTGATTTTATGTTGCAGCCTTATTCTCACAGAGAAATTAAATCTAATTACTATTTGGACTTCAGAGGCATTATTTATCGGAAGTATTTAGCTCTTTTGTGAGCATGAGTTGCAACTCACTCAAAGAAAAAGAAAAATTTCTGGGGAGGATGTACAGAATGGACATTGTAGTTTCCTTAAACTATTGTTCTTTCAAGTATAATCTTGCATGTTATGTGATGGCCTTAAATGCTTCCAGATGGCACTGCCTTAGAGGTCTCCTATGTATGTGCTTTAGTAAAATAAGATTAAAGACCTTCTAAAAGGGATATATCCAGTATAACTTGTAAGGGAAAAACCAGTTACATTTGAATGATCAGAAAAGAAATTAATTTTTGCACAGATTGCAGTTGTTTACAGGATGTAATTGAAGCCTTTCTGTTTGCTTTCAGCTATCATAAAGCAGTTCTCCTGAATTTTTGAAGGGTGCACTCATGACAGTAGATTTAGGCGAGTCCAGTTAGTCTAAACCGAGCCAGGTTTCCCTTGTGGTGTGGTGTGTGACCTGGCAGACGTGGGTGGGATGGTAACGCCCTGCCCTGTTCCTGTTGTGCTTACAGCAAATGCAGCGCGTACTTTGTGCTCTGATGTGACCCCTGCAGAGTCCTGCAGCTCTGTGACTGCTTTTCTGCCGTTGGATCCCAATCGTTGCACTCATAAAGCTGTTCCTGTCTTTCTGTGGTTACACTTGCTTTGGCAACTAAACTGAATAACTGAAATGCACCATTTCCATGCTGGCTCCCAGTGTCAGAGTAGCACTGGTAAGGTATTGCATCACTTCTAAAGACTTGAGAGTTAGTGACTGCCAGTGATGATGGCTTACCAGGGTGGTCCTGCTTCCCTCCCAGAATGTGTGTTCCCAGCCATTTGGAGACCTTCAGTTATTCAGGGGCTGAATTCACAAAGCAGAGGAATTGTTTGGAGCCTTTGCTCTGGACCTGGGGAGTTGGGAGAAATACTCTGCATCCGAGGTGTTCACTTACCCACAGTGGGTGTCGACAAAAGGTTTAACTGACCTTTTGGGTCTCCCTGCTGGGGCAAGCTGCTGTGTGCTTGATTTATTCCCCTGTAAGCTCCCTCAGTGTAGTACAGCAGTGGAGCGGAAACCGTCACCGTTTGTGTGGCCCACTCCCCCATGTTCCTGCTGTGTTTGTGCCTCTGCCCTTCTGAGTGTTGATTTTGTTCCACTTGGCCTGTCACTTGTTCTGTCTCTGTCATTGACTTCTGGGTTATCTAAATGAGATTTTCTCCTGGGATCTACTTTGTTTTTTTTGCAAAGTAAATCTGTTTACTGCCTCTGTGAATTCAGCCTGCTCCTGAATGCTCTTTGTATCTGCTTGTTTTTCTCTAATCCTCTAACCTGGCTGCTGTTTTTTCTCCTCCCCTCTGTCTTGTAGAGAGGTCTGAAGAATGTGTTTGATGAGGCTATCCTAGCTGCCCTCGAGCCTCCGGAAACTCAGCCCAAAAGGAAGTGCTGTATATTCTAAACTTTCTTCTTCCCCTCTTGCTGCTGCTTCCTCTGTCCCACTACTGTAGAAACCCGGTTAAAAATGAATCAAACCATCTTGATTGAAAGCTGTTGTGCCTGCTTGCCATCTTAGAGCAACCTCTGTATTAGCTCTTGGACTGAAAACAGTACTTGAGATCTTTAGTAAAACATTGTGACTGTGGAACATGAACTGGACTCGCTTAACTCCCTGCTGCTTGGGTTGCCAGGTGTGGCTAGCTTTACAATTCAGGCTGTTGGGGGAAAGGATTTGGTTACACTGTTATTTAAAGAACAACCAAAAAAATGAGAGATGTTTGATCTTCCTGAATCCAACTGGAAGAAACAATGGGTGTGTTTTCCATTTCTGCTTGTGACTTAACTGTATTTGCATGACAAAAGTACCTGAATTGGTGATCTGCAAATGATGATGTAAAGTGAAGGGTTTTCTGGTTCTCCTGTGTGCAGTGAGATGTTTGCTGTTGCTTTGGCTGTCTGTGCTTTAGTGGAGTATCTGTCAGTCCTTGGGGGGAAGGAAATATCAATGTACTTGCTACTGCTTTATGAACTGTTAAAATTATTGCTTTCATTAACATGGTAGAGCTCTTCATTTCAATAATAGATTCTTAAAGCCTGTTACTGTAAGATGTAAAGCTGCTGCTTACTATCGTGCTTCTGATTTTTATTGTTTTAAGGAAAAAACATCGATTGTAGCTTGTCTTTAAATTTTGAAATTAAAAATTGCAGTTGTTTGTATAAATGACTGATGAAACTTTATTCAAGTTGCATTTCCTGGCTCCAGTTTAATCCTCAACAGAGTGTATGATACCCCTCTGTACTCCTCCCAGCTTGACTTCTCTGTTACCATGGCAGCTTTCTGGGCTCTGCCTGTCTGCTTCTAACCCTGAGGTGTTTAGGGCTGGATACCCGAGCAGAGCATGTACTGGATAAGGCTATAATTGCATCCTTACCTTGTCTCTGACACACGGGGCTGTGTTGTCACAGGTGTGCTCCAGGTTAAGTTCTTCCATCTGAATGCAGCACTTTCTACTTTGTTATTAGCATGTGAAATATAAGTAGCCAGTTAGTCATAAAAGTTGCCTTAAGGAAATTACTTTTGGTGCGCGTGTTTTGCTCCTTGTGAAGCACCCTGGTCCGTTCTCTGAGGATTACTTTTCTTGTTCTGAAAATGAGATGCTCTGCTGAGAAACTGCCGAGAGCAGTGGTACGGAGCTTCGCTGGGCAGGCAGGCTTTAGGGATGGCAAACCTCCATGTGTCCTTAGAGGGGTGTGGCTGCCACTTGGCTTTCTGGGGTTTTGTATGTGTGAAAAATCAAAAATGAAACTGCCCCTTTCTCTCTTTGCCCCTTTTCAGAAAGGCCTAAAGAATGTATTTGACGAAGCGATATTGGCTGCCCTGGAGCCCCCGGAGCCGAAGAAGACTCGCAGGTGTGTGCTGCTATGAACGTCCCTCCACAGCCCCTTCTGCAAAGCTGGTGTTTGATGTCATACTAAAAGCAATGTTAAAATCAAACTAAAGATAAAATTTTAAAATTTGTTTTTGCAATAATGACAAATTCCCTGCACTCCCATCTCCCCCACACGATACCTGTGTGAGATGAGAATGTTAGTGTTTATTCCCCAGTGCCCCCTCAATTCACTTAAACTAGTTAATTTTGAGTAATTATGTATTATCAGAAGACACTGATCATTACTAGTTTTTTTTATTTTGTTTATTGTTTCTAATTTTTTTTTTTGTTTAACATCAAGGCATGCTCAATGACTTTTTCTATAACAGACTAATTTTAGGCTGTTTAACTGAAGTCTTGCCCCTTACGCTGGTGTGGCAAGACTTGGTTCTGGTTTCTAGACCTTGTAGGGCTGTTCTGCAGCCAGCCAGCAGCCTGGGTATGAGCAGACTTTAGTCAGGAAAGCAAAATGTCCCAAGCTGGTGCTCCTCTAAGAAGGATTGTAGAAAATACATCTTCTCTGAAGTTGCCTTGTATCTTTTTGCCCTGGCTTTTTAACTGTGCAGGTAATAAATTTGTACCCCATCCTCTAAGTTACGAAGCCTTAGGAACAGGAGAATGATTTTCTCTCGATGCACCATCAGACTTGAGACTAACTTGCCGGTCTCTTCCTTAATCTTTGCCATCACATTCTTTTGGCTCGTGCTGAAGAAATAACTGCCCCATTGG
This sequence comes from Melospiza georgiana, assembly GCF_028018845.1. NCBI lineage: Eukaryota > Metazoa > Chordata > Aves > Passeriformes > Passerellidae > Melospiza > Melospiza georgiana. Next base: position 3,948,373 of record NC_080451.1, read on the forward strand.
AAGTACCCCTAGCTGGGTCAGTTGGCTTTTATTGAATCTACCTTCTGGCAATCCTTAATTATTAGAGAAATGCTTACAATGACCAGCACATACACGGCTGCTTGGACACCCTAAAGGGACCTGGGATGTGCTACAATGGGTTTTGGAGCTGGCTCTGATGGTGCATCTCTTGCTGGATGGCTTGGCATCCTTCAGGGAGAGGTGGAAAGATAGACAGACCTGTGTCAGTTGAAAAGAAGTGCAGGGAGGGGCTTCTGGTGTTTGGTGTGACACCATATTGGGACCAGTTGAGGGAACCCCTTTTTCTGCATTTTGCTCATGAGTAACCTTGAACCTGGAAGAGGGGCTCCAAGCCCTGAGGATCATGTGCAGTGTCTCTACATAGACCATCTGGAGTATCATAAGAATTTTACCAAAAATGTATTTTGGTTTGCAAATTCAAAAAATTTTAAAAGTTAGGGAATCTTCTTTATCTTCCACAATTTAAATTTCTTGTAGACTCATTAGTGTTGAACCAATGCTTTTTCATGTCTAAGTTCTTTGTATATGCATTCTTTTCAGATGTATTAAAGTATCTTCACAAGCCTGCCTGAGGGTAGTTATTTCCTTTGCCTTTCTTCTGAGTGTGAAGGACTTGTAAATATGGCTTTTATCCTTTGTGAGTCCCCCTTTCCTTCTTGTGAGCTAGCCTTTCCTTAATGTTTAATCCTTGTCAGTCTGCTTCTGGCCTCAGTCCTGTCAAAATCGCTCTGATCTTTAATGCAGCATCTTTCCTGTCAGACCCCATGAAGAAGAGGGTTTGGTAGTTCTCAAACAAAGAAATACTCAGTGTGCATGTTCCTAAATAGTAAAAGCTGTCTTCTGGGGCTTATTGGGTTCCAGAATCTCTTCTGTCAAGAAATTTCCTGTTGTTCCCTGCTCATGGGCAGATAGCAGAAAGCCTAAAGGGACAAATGATGTCATACCTATCCCAAAACTGCATGCACTTCATCACACCTTTTTGTTCATGCTTGAGAAGAATAGCGAAGTCTTAACACTGTTGATAATAACTTTTATTTATTATTAAATCACATTAGAAAGAACCTCACTTTTCTTTTAAGAAGCTGATTTTTGGGCACTCTAATCCTGAATCTTAGTGTAAAATGTGTGGTTTTTCATTTTTCATAGTGATTAGTGCTGCTGTTCAACTTTGCAGTTCAGTTTTAATTGCTGCCTTCTGTGGGGAGATTTGGCTGGAACTCTGGGCTTGCTGGAGAAGGTTATGCTGGTATGTGTTGGTGGCTGTTCTTACAGCTTCTTCACCTTGTAACAGCTAATCCTAATTCCTGTGTCTAAAGCCAGCAGCAAGACCAAGGGATTGCCTGCAGGAAACTGCCTTTGGAGTGGAGGGAGAACCCTTATGACTTCTTCAGGGTTACCCTGTAAAGCCTTTTCTGTCTTGGATATGTTCTTAAGTGGTCCCTCTGCATGCATCTTCATGGCAGTGTTCTGTGCCAGCCCTTTTGGCCAAGCAATCAAGTCTATTCTGTTGAATCAAGGCCACGAGGTTAAACTTCACTCTGGAGGGAATCCAGGAAGTGCTAGATGGAAAAACATACTTTTCAAGGAGTGGTGGTGCTGTTTCCTTCTTCCTAGTGTTCATTAGCTTTGCAGAAGTCTGATAGCTCCCTGGATCTGCTAGGATATAGCTGTCCCAGGCCTGTGACTGGTTAAACAAGCTCAAACAGCTCTCATGCCGTTTCACACTATGCCTGGCTTTCTCTGGAGTGTGGTGGAGAGGTTTGTCTGAGGCTAGATGTGTGAGATGTGCTCTCTCTTGCCAGGTTCTTGAATGAGCTCTGTGGTGACTGTCTCCCTTCCCGTATAAAAGCATGAAAAGCTGTCAAAAGCAGGCAAATCCACCACTTGCTTCCCCTTCTGGAACTGCCACTTTCAGCTACTGGGTTTGAGAGCACAGGGCTTGGAGGCAGGTGGGAATATGTGGCACATTTTTTGTCCTAGAATGGCAGACCAGTCTGTAGTGTGAGCTGGGATTTCCTCATGTTACTGACAGAGGATTTGCTTCTGCAGATATACTTGTGGCTAATGGCTCTTGTCCTCTCACTTGTGAGGGCTGCTGAGGCACCTGCAGCAGCTCATGAGTACAAATAGGAATGAGGTTTTGACTGGCTGCTTAACCAGCTGCCACATAAAATCCCAGAATCCCAAACTGGTGTGGGTTGGAAGGGACTTGAAAGCCCATCTCTTTCCACCCCCTCCCATGGGCAGGGACACCTTCTACTAGACTTGGTAGCTGCAAGTCCTGTACAGTTTGGCCCTACCTGTGCTAATGGGGTCCTGTGTAAAGGGCCAAACATCTCTGATGGGAAGATTCCTGAGAATTGTATCAGGCTTGGGCTGAGGGTTACATGGAGGCTGAAGAGCAGCTTTGTGTTTTATTGGCCGAGACACTCCAATTTCTTATTAAATTTTTTGGGTTATTCGTATAAGTCTTTTACTAAACAGCCACTTCTTCCTGCACAAGGATTAAGTTTGTGATTTGAGGGTTTTGGTTGGCGCTCATTGTGAGCTACTAGTTTCCAATCAGGTTCTTGCTTCTGTTGGCTACTCAAAACAAGTGGCACTGGATCAGCTGGTTGTTGTCTCTGAAGCAGGAATCATCTCTTTTCTCTGTCTGGGCTGTGTGTTCCCACACATCCTTCACATCAGTTCCATCAGCTCCTGTGCAGGGAGACAGTTACATTCATTGCATGGAAATTTGACATCTTGCACAATATTTTCTTGATGAACTAGTGGACCCTGTTTTTCAGGGTCAAGCTGATACCAAAAAGAGTGCAAGGTAGGAGAGCAAATCTGCTGTAGAGGGTTAGGGAGTAGGTGGGAGCATGCCCACAGTGTGACCACTGCAGCTGTGCCAGGTAAACTCCTGTGTGCTGTGGTGACAAACAGCATGAATCAGTTTGTTTTCCCACTGTGCTGTTGTCAGTGGAGTTGACATATGGAAATTGAGGACTAAATAGGGAAGTAGTTAATGTGGAGAAAAACCTTGCCTCTTGTAGGGGACGTGCTTGCACCTGAAATCCAAACCAGGACACTGGACTCCAAGGTTGATTACTGTTGGGAAGAGTGCTCCAGGGCAGCAGTTGCTTTCCTGAGCAGAAGATAATTTTAAGCATACCCTAAGCTTAGTCCTTCCCTTGCTGATTTAGATGGTATATGGAAATTTTCGACTATATATAAAGATGATTCAGCTAATCTTGCTGTTCCTGTACCTTTTGGTGCAGACATAGAGTCTGCATAACTGCTGTAATGCTGACTGGTGCTAAGATTGTATTAAACTAGTGGCCATTTTTTCTCTCCAAGCTTTCCTGTGCTCTACTATCATGTTGGAGTCATGTGCCTTTTCTTGCTCTCCCTTGCCCGTTTCCCTGTGGGGCAATGGGAAACTGTTATGCCATGGAAGAAATGGTACTGTTGAGCATCAGATGCAGTGAGGGTCATCTTTACTGAGGTGTTAGGGAGATCAGTGAGACAGGCTGAGCTCTGCAACTTTCCCAGAAGGCAGCTTCTTTGATCAGCTGTGTTCTTCACTCCTCTCCTCTCTCTCTTTCCCAGTAATGTGCTGGGCATTATACATAGTGTGGCCCTAATTAAAGTATGGGGAGGGTATCAGGTAAGGAGAGATGGGCATATTTGATAGGACCTCTAAGAGAAGAGCTTTCAGGAGCAATGGCATCCTCCCCAACACAACTGAGTCACTCAGGCTTCTGAGCAGTTGGTTTCATGGCATTACACAAACCTGTCATGCACCCCCAGTTAGCTGTTGCCTGTGGCCTTGAAGGCTTTCTGAGGAATGTGTTAGTTCATCTGACCTGGGATGGTTCCCTTTGTGCTTCGCTGTCTCTGCCTTGGTTATGTGTCTGCCCTTCCTGTCCTAAGGGGTTCTCAAAAAGGAGATTTGATCTTGGAATGCAGCTGTGAAGCTCCTTTAGTGTTACATTAGATTGATGTACAAATCTCCTGAGTTTTCTGTCCCTTATGTGCTCTGTTTCACATCCTAGAGTGGTTTTGGAGTGTGGTATTGAGATTTGCACTAGGTGAAATGTAAGTGGATATTGCCATTCAGTGGAGAATGGAATTTGGGTCATTGGGCCCTGACTGGAGAGAGTTTGAAGGGCTCCCAAAATCTCAGTTTTGCTTTTGGGTTGGTTTTGCTTGGTGGATCTGTTCCTGTTGCCTCTGCTGCTTGCTGCTGCTGAAGCTAAAAACAGACCAATGATTTTCTCATGTTTCCAAGAGACAGCAGTGTCCTCTGGTACTTCGCCACCATCTAGGTCTCGATTTGCAGATGGCAGCAGCTGCCTCCTTTTAAAAGTCTGAGTGGTACTTGCAAAAGCATTGTCACACTGACCTGACCCAGCCTTCCTGCTGCCTTATCTTGTGTTAACCAGCCTTCTCACTCTTCCTGTCCAACTCTTCCATGGGGTGCTTCTGGGGTGCTGTGCTTGGAAGGTGTCTTACTTTGCTTCCCCTGGCTGCCCACACTCTGCATCCTCTGAAGAATATTCCTCAGTGTTGTTGCTCTTTAAAAAGGTCAAGCATGACAGAGGAAATTACTGCTTCAAAAACTGCAAAGAATAATCCTGAACTGATTAAACTATAAATAAACAAGTTCTAGCTACTGAAGTGCACTCGTGAATTTCTGCTAGTTTTGTCACCTTGGTCCCAGTGGTGATCTGTCCGTTTCATGGACTGAATCAGTTCCCGAAATTGAGCCTGGAATAAAGCAACCATGATTTGGGAGTTGGCTGGAGCTCTCTGTGAACTTCTGCCCTAAATGACTTGTCCAGGATTGCACAAGAACCTGGCAGCATTGGTTTGGGCTGGAGCTCAACAACAAGGTTATTTTAGCTAGAGATCCTGCTGCCCTGCCACAAACACACCAGCAAGTCCAGAGCTCCTCCCTCTTTTTCCTTTGGAAGCTGATGCTGACTGACCAATTCCTCGGTACAGTAAGGTGAGATGAAAATACGGCTTATCATGGGCTTAGGAAAAAAGCCCCTGAATGCAAAATAAATTGACTGTAGAAGAGATGGAGGAGCTTGAATGAGGGGCAGGGGAAATCCTGATCTGCATCTGAACTTCTGTCTGTGTATTTTTTTTCAACCCATCCTGATGCTGCTACCCTCTGCTTACTGCTCAGCTTTGGAAGAGCAAGCAAGGGGGTATATTTATCGTATCACCCCCTAATGCAGCGGTCCCTGGAAGTTAGTAATTTTTTTAAGTTATGCCAGGGAGGTTTTTGGCTTGAATTGTTAATGTGAGCCCTGTGAGCTGTGGACCAGCTGAACACGGGCCCTGTGCGATGTGTTCTGTCAGGTTCCTGGCACCTGGCAGAGTGCTTCCCCGAGGCATGGATGGGAGGGCAGCTCCTGGCCCCTGGAGGGCAGCGTGTGTGCCTGGCTCTTGTCAGTTCCTGTGGTGCGGTAGCTGGGCAAGGGGAATGCTCAGCAGTGGAACTTTTCACCCTGTGTGCTTGTCTGTGGTGCGTTTCCAGCTGCCCTCTGGTGGTCTGCGACAGGAGGGCTGAGATTGGGACTTGGCCCGTGTTCCTGGCGTCGCGTGCTCGCGAGAGCCTCCGCGGCCAGCGGGACCTTCCGGAGCTGAGCGACCCTTGGAGCGGGAGCCTGCAGGGTGGGACGTGGTGGGCCCGACTCCTGCAGCCATCCAGGCCTCCTGGGTGACCTGCAGTGATGCCTGGGTCACAGCTGCTAATAAAGCCTGACGAGGTGCTAAACGAATCGACTATAAGGGTCATACAAGTTGGTTCCTGCACGGGAGTTGTTCTCATGTTCCAAGGTGAGGGGATGGAGTTCTCGAGCAGGAAAACGAAGACTAAAGTCTCTACGGGGGAGACGTCTCCATGGGCTCTGGTGAGAAATGGGGTGATCTCTGACACACAGATTTGCCATCACCTTTAATCTTGCCATCAGTATTAGTGCTGGAATAAACTACATAAAATTAAACTAGATACATACTGAGTTCCTGACCTTTTGTCTTAATGTGTGTGTGAAAATACTTCTGTTAGTTTTGAATTTCCAGCTCTTGCTTGGTTTTGAAGAAATGGGGACCCTGCTGAGGGTTGCATAGGGCAGCTTGGGGTGGCTGCCTGCACGTACTGGAAGTGTATGTGCATCTGCTCACCTCCCCATATAGTGGATACTTTTGCCCCCGACGAAGGAGGAAGGATGAGGAAGACTCCATCTTATCAGAAGGCTAATTAATTACTTTATTATACTATATTATTCTATACTATGTTATATTACATCGAAACTGAATCTGCCAAGCACCCAACTGCACTCCAACTGCACAGCATCTCGTGACTGTCAGCTCACGGTCCCGACACGCACACACGCTCGGCCCTGATAGGCCAAGAAACAAAACACTGTCACTTTGGGAAACAGTCTCCATATTGCATTCTACTTTTGCACAAACACAGGCACAGCAAATGAGATAAGAATTGTTTTTCCTTTCTCTGAGGTTCAGAGAATGTGAAACCCAGAAATATTCTTGGGAAGAATTGTGCCTCGCTTTTCTCTGTGAAGAGAAATGTGGTGACACCCCTGTGCCTCTTTGTGGTGCAACTCTCAGCCTGAAGTGGCTGTGTAAATGGTGTTTTCAGTGCATGAGGGAGAAGCCTAAACTCCATAATACAAGAGCTTTACTGGTCCTGTCTGTACAGTCCCTGGAAATCCTATACGGAGTTGGACATGTACTGTGTAGGGTTAATGTTGCTTATTTTGGGGTGGTGGTGCTCACCAAAGTCTGCCTGTAATTGTATGAGGAGGAGAGAGGATTTCTTTCCACAGCAGGGAAAGGTTGGTTACTTAATCCAACACCCAGCTCTGGAAGGATGGGGGTGTTGGAAGCAGAGTGCTGCATACGCCTTCCTTGAATTCAGTGTAGGACCTAGGTCTAGGCTGCTGTCCCATGCTAACTGTGACACCCTCCCTGTGCTCCCAGTGACAGTTACACTGGAGGGAGCTCACCCCAGGAGAAACACACCTCTTGGCCCTTCCAGAATGTTTTGGGAGGATAAGATTGGAGTAGAGGTTCCCTTGCCAGGTGCTGTGGCAGTGGTGAAGCCCATGGGAATCTTGCCTCCTCCTTTATAGTTCTCTGCTGATTTGGTTCCCATCAGGTGGGAACCGTCAGAAAGTCCCGTGCTCCTGATCTGTAGCTAGTCCTAACTTGGATCATATGTTTCCCAAATCTCCTCCCTCCTACCTTCCACTGTTGGCTATCCAAGGGGAACTGGAGATGCTAGCACAATGCTGCCCACTTCCCAGAGCTCATAGTGGGCTGGACTCCTCCTTGATGGTTTCTGAGTTGTTGGCTGTCTGTCACCTGCTTATGCCATTCTGGGCTGTGGACCTTATATCCCAGGGTCAGCGTAGGGTGAGAAGCAATTCCTTTTAAATGCAGCTGAGGCTAGTGAGGGCAAAACTCAAATGATTGGAAGCTTGCAAGAGTCGAGACCTGATACATTCCAGGCAAGGTAAGTGACTGCTTTGGACCTTAAGGAGTGTTTCAGCCCCCTTGGCCATGGCCTGGCAATGCAACCAACTTCTTCCTTCCAGCCTGTGTGTGCTGCAGAGGTGCAGGGCTGTGCTGAGTCCATGGAAGATGCTTGGATATATGTGGGAACTTAGAGCATGAAAAGGGCTTGTCTAGGAAACCTGCTCTAGCTTCTTCCCTTCTCTTGTGGAGAGTCTGAACTGGGCATCACTTTCAGAAACTGCTGCAGAATCATCCTGGCAGCCAAGAGGTTTGGTTCCTGTGAACCTGGTGAGCTCTGAGATCTGGCCATGTCTGAGTGGTTCTGCCGCAGAGAAGCCACTTTGTTTTCTGGAAAGCAGAGCAGGCAGAGGCAGGAGAGCAGGGCGATGGGCTGGGGGGGCTCTGATGGGGCTGTGATGGGGCTGTGTGGTTGTTCTCTGCTTTTATCCAACATGTGGCTTTAAGAGATGTTGGCAGCCCACTCTAGAGCACAGCATCCCTGGCTCATTGCTGGTGGTGACAGTGCTGGGATATGTAGGTGGCCGGTGAAGTCACTGTTCATGGCAGGGGATACTCAGGAACTGAGGACATTGTTATGGCAGATCACAGAACCCTAAAATTGTTTGGGTTTGAAGAAACCTTAAAGATAATTTAGTTCCAATTCTCTGCCAGGGACAGGAATACCTTCCACTAGACCAGGTTTCTCCTGTCCAGCCTGGCCTTGAACACTTGCAGGAATGGGGCAGCCACAGCTTGTCCAGATCCCTGGAGGCATTCAGCCCTGCTTCAGGGCTGGAGTCTCTTGAGCCAGCAAAGGCTGAGGTAATGAATGCTGATTCAGCCATGACTGTCTGGGGTTGGATCCTGGTGGAAGGTAAGGCCTGCTCAGTTTGCCAGGATTGCTGTGTGACAGGAACTGGAGCTCAGTGGCTCCTGTAGAGTGAATCAGAGATTTGTGAGCACAACTGGTATGACATGGGATCCTTTACTCCCTGTCAGGGTTTACTGTGGGTGGGACAGTCTTGTCCTGTGTTGCCTCTGTTCAGCTCAGCTCACAGAAGTGTGCACCAGTAACTTGCAGCTTTCCAGGGAATTGCCTCTGAAGCACAAGGAAAAAGCCTTTTCCATGAAGCTGCATTTCCCATCTCATCTTCTGCACCAGGAGCAGAGCTCCAGCAGTAAACCAGGTAGGTATTGGTAGAGGCATGGTATTTGCAGGGCTGGGGTTCTCTTTTGGATTTCATGACAAAGAAATGAGTCCACCAAGCCCTAGTGAGGCTGGCTGGCTGTATGTTTTGCCTCAGGCAGACAAATCTAGGCTTCTTGCACAGATTCTGGTGGTGGTACCCAAGCTCCAGGGATGCTGTGAGGCTGCAGGCCTTTTTTTACTTCCTTTGAAATAAGGAAAAGAAAAAGGGAAAACTAAAGAAAAATAAGTCTATGGCAAACAAGGGTAAACCAAAAGATGCTGGCTGATAGCTAAAGCCTGTTTAAAATAAACCTGAAAATGTTTTGCACAGCATCTTCTTCTTTCCTGCTTTGATTTACTGATCACTGGTTTGGGATGTGTTTGGATAACATGAAGATTTGTCACTTTTGTGCGGTGGGCGAACAGGTGGAGATGGAGTTGGCTGCAGGAAGTCTGGAATTTCTCACTGCTGCTCAGCATGTGTGTCTCTGGGGCCTGTGCAGACAACCTTATCGTGGGGTCCCCTCCTCTGGTCATGGGGCTTTACCTAGTATCAAATCCAGCATTTGGGTTGGTAGTTTTCCATTTCCTGTCACATGCAGGATGACTGCGCCACCCCTGAACTCCTTTTCTACAGGCTGAGAGCCCTCAGCTCCCTCAGCTGCTCCTGGTGTCCCAGACCCTTCCCCAGCTCTGTTCCCTTCTCTGGACACACTCCAGCCCCTCAGGGTCTTTCCTGTCATGAGGGGCCCAGAACTGACCCCAGGATTTGAGGTGGGGCCTCGCCAGTGCTCAGCACAGGGGACAATCACTGCCCTGGTCCTGCTTTGCCTTGGCCCCTTGCCCACCTGGGCACACACTGGCTCATGTTGGGCACCCCCAGGTCCTTTTCTGCCCAGCAGCTTTCCAGACTTTTCTGCATGCCTGGAGCACTGCCTGGGTTTGGTGTGACCCGAGTTCAGGACCTGGCACTTGGCCTTGTGCAGTTGGCCTCGGCCCATCACTGCAGCCTGTCCTGATACCTCTGCAGAGCCTTCCTGCCCTCCAGCAGATCCCACTCCCACCCAGCTTGTTGTGTCGGCTGTGACAGCACCACTCTGGCTGCCTGGGGTGGATTTTTGGCTCACACCACATAAGCACAGCCCCCTTGCCCTGATGGATGTTGTCCTCAGCCATGTTCTCCCAGAGCTGGGCTCTCATTGGCAGGATGCTTTGCAAGGTGCTGCTCCACCTCACTGTCCAGAGCGTCAGGGGGCTGAACTGGGACCCCGCCGTGCCTCAGGCAGAGGTGAGTGCCGGCTGTCTCAGGACAGCCCATGTCAGGTTGTTCCCAGCCCACTAGATGGCAAACATGTAAAGGCTTTGCTCGTTCCTGGCCAGCCCGGTCCTTGGCTCCAGTGCCAAGAGGAGTTGAATTTCTTTTTGCTGGTGCCGTCTGCACCAGCAGCCACCGGCTGTGAGTCCAGTGCAGTCATTTACATTTCCAGCTCCTTTGTGTAACATCAATACTGGGGCGTGCACTAACTGCTGAGCTGTTTACAGCTGTGCCAGAGCTGCAGCATCGGCTGAGCAAGCCACATCCAGCTGTGCTCCCATTGCTGCTGGTGTTGGTTTTGGCTTCCTCCGGATGAACCCAGCCCTGGTTAACAGAGGACCAGGAGGAAGAGGACAGAGGCTTGGGGGTTTAGTGGGATAGTTTGTTCCACTGAGTATCCTGAGCAGTTTGGGTTTCCCTGAGTCTCCCTGGCTGCTAAGCAAGCATATCCTCGGCTGCCCTGACACTGTCCCCATTGAGTGCTTTACGGGCACAGTCCCTCTCTGGTACCCCAATCCGGGACGTTCCTGCAGTCCGCAGCTTCCTCACAAGGGGCAGTGGAGAGGCAAGGCCTGATTTCTGCTCTCTGGTGACCAGTGACAGGTCCTGAGGGAATGGCATGAAGCTCTGTCAGGGGAGGTTAAGGCTGGATGTTAGGAAAAGATTCTTCCCCCAGAGGGTGGTGAGGCACTGAACAGGCTTGCCAGGGAGTGGTCATGGCCCCAAGGCTGCCAGAGGTCCAGGAGTGTTTGAACAATGCCTTCAGGCACAGGGTGGGATTGTTGGGGATGTCCTGTGCAGACTCGGGCTGAACTCGAGGATCCTTGTGGATGCCTTCCTGCTTAGGGTGTCCCATGGTCCAGGGTGGGTAGAATGCTTCCCAGACACCCTCTCTCTTTAGATGTCCCTTCAGTGCTGTCTCCTCTTGTCTTTAGCACTGGTCAACCTAGGGCATTTTGGCCTCTTTGGTCAAAGAAACTGCTGCAAGTTGGGTAGGACAAACCTGTCTGAGAGAGACACTGCCAGTAGACCAGTTCCTCTGCCCAGCTTTGGCTCCTGGGCCTTTTGCCTTTCTCGCATGAGCGGAAGGTGCCGCTTGAGCTTCCAGGCTGGGGCTTTTCCTTTGCGGTTCAGTGAAAGAGTGGGAGCATCTTCTGTCTGCTGAGAGTGATGAAGCTGGAGTCTGCTAAGGTATTGTGGGATATGGAAGAGCTGCTGCCAGTTACAGATACTGGCCAGGGAATGTGGGGACATGGCTGTTGCTGCAGCAGAGCAGGAGACTTCTGAGATGCCTGAATAATTCAGGAACTTGATGGATACATGTACTGAGGTGCCTCTGAAAATCCCTCCAGACTGTAATCTGTATGATGAGGAACTGAAATACCTTAAACGTGGCTGTGGTGTCTGGTTGGAGCTCAGCTGCCATGATTAGAGAGCAGTATTACTTTGAAGATGGGACTGTGTTGCTTGATGGGCCTTTAGAAGTGTGAGCTTTGACCTCATGCCCTGATCAAGCCTGTCCTGTTCCTCGGTCCTGTATGGAGACAGAACAGGGCATAATTTGCCTGGGATGACCTGGTCTGACTGAAGTGTATGTTCAGATACATTTGTAACCCTGGTAGGAAAGAGGAAGGGTCTGGTCCCTGTGGTGTGTCCACAGTGCTAGGGGGACCTGTGGAGTGCATATAGCACTTGTGCCATCCTTCAGTGATGAACTTGACAATGGATGTGAAAAGCCTTCACATAGTGCTATGACCATCTGCTTTTTCACAGTAATCCAGACTAATTTGGACTGGAAGGGGCCTTAAACCTCATCTTGTTTCACTCCCCTGCCATGTGCAGGAACACCCTCCACTAGACCAGGTTGCTCCAATCCCCGTCCAACCTGGCCTTGAGCATTTTCAGGGATGGGACAGCCACAGCTTCTCTGGGCAGCCTGTGCCAGGGCCTCACCACTCTTGTGGGGAAGAATTTCTCGCTAATGCCTTATCTAAACCTACTGTCTTTCCGTTTAAAGCCATTTTCACCCAGCCCACTGCATGGTGCAGGCTCTGCCTCTGCAGTTTGATTCCTGGCTCAACCTTCCTTCCTTCAATGTCTTCCCCTTACTCTGCTCCCCTCTAGTTTCATCCTGCCTTGGCTTCAGCCTGGCTCCAACATGGGTTAATCTGTCAAACTGTTTCTAACAAGCCCAGGCAGACAATGGATGATCATGGATCTCTGCCTCCTCTACCCTCCTATGACCTACAGCAGTTTAGGTTAGAAAACAATAGTCCTGGTCTAACAGACCTGATTTCATTCTCAGGAAGATTGCAGCTTTGGTTGTAAAGATAACCAAGTTTGCATAGGGGGCTCCAGATCTGCAGAAGGTGCAATTTACGGTTGTGATATTTAAAACTTCCCACAGCACACCATGAGCTGAGGGTGCTTGCTTGCTCAGCCTGCTGCTCCTGTCCTGTGGAGGGCCATCCTGATGAAGAGAGCAGGAAATGGCAGACACCCTGCTGTGTTACCGAGGGTTAGCTGAGGCTGTGGCCTCCCTTCTCGAAGCACAGAGACTCAGGACACTGCTTCTAAGGCAGAGTTTTAGGGTTGGAAGGGGATGGGGCACTGACCATCTCTGTTGAGGGGAGTTCCAGGGTGATGGCAGCTGCTGAAAACATTCTGAGCCAACTACAATGCCATCCATTACAGCCAAGCATGATGTCCAATGCCCTTTCCCAGCTTTGAATCTGTGAAAGGACTTGTTTGTGTACTTAGAGGTTCATTGCTAATGCAGTGATGCCAAGATGGTGGTTGTGTTGGAGATGGAGGTAAGTCTGACTCCCATCTTTGCCTTGCCTGGTAGAATCACAGCTCAGCCCCAGTGCCCTGGTTTTATTTCCAGGTGTGCTCTCCATAGGTATCATGAGTGAAGCCAGATATTTACAGGCTATTTCTTGCCTGCCCCCTGCTTCTGAGGGGGACATCTATTTGCGTACTGATAATGGAGCCCATGAGCTACAGCCATGTTATTCCTTTTCTTTGTGTGCTGGTTTTGGCTGGGGTGGAGTTAACTGCTGTCATAGTGGCTGATGTGGGGCTGTGTTTTGAATTTGTGCTGAACACAAGGTTGATAATATAGAGGTGCTTTTGTTATTGCTCAGTGGGGTTTACACAGGGCCAGGGCCTTTTCTGCTTTTCCTAAGGCCATGCTGGGGAAGAAGTTGGGGATGCAGGGGAGGTTGGGAGGAGGCACAGCCAGGACAGGTGACTCAAACTGACCAAAGGGGTATTTCAGACCACACGACATCATGCTCAGTATGTAAAGCTGGAGGGAAGAAGGAGGAAGGAGGGGACATTTGGAGTTACGGCGCTTGCCTTCCCAAGCTGCTGTTCCATGGGATGGGGCCTTGCTCTCCTGGAGGTGCTGAATACCTGCCTGCCCATGGGAAGCAGGGAATTAATTCTGTTTTTCTTTGCTTGTGTGTGTAGCTTTTGGTTTCCCTGTTGAGCTGTCTTTATCTCAACCCACAAGTTCTCCAGCTTTTGCCCTTCAAACTCTCTCTCCGATACCACTGGTGGGGAGTGAGCGAGTGGCTGCAAGGGGTTTGGCTGCTGGCTGGGGTTAAACCAGGACAATGTGCCAGATGCCTTTTATTACTGTCTTGGGTGGAGTTAGGAACTGCTGGAAAAGCAATCCAGGAAGTGCTGGAAAGCACAGTGCACCCTGCAGGTCCTGCCACAGCTGGAGCGGCAGGGGAGACACATACACCTGCTCTATGTTCATTGCCACACCCCCTGGTCTCTCAGTATCCACCCCCAAGGCACCCCGAGAAAGCTGGGGGGACCTAGGCTCCCTCCTGGGTGCCAGAGCAATTCTACAGCTTTGCATCAGTGATGCGTGTATCCAAAGACCAACACTGCGTCCTGGAGTCTTGGAAAATGAGGATTAATAAGGGGGGAACATGAAAGCAAGTGACACTGGAGGAGCTACTGCTGACTCCAGTGACCCATGGACATGTCTTGGGACCAGGATGCTGATTTGGGAAGGTCTGTGTTGTATTTTCATTCTTTGGAACAGTTCAGGGAACCAAACCTCTAGTATGCAGCTGGTCTGTCAGTCTTTTGACACTGTCCTATCCAAAAAGCCCCTGAATCTGCTTGTTGAGCTTGCCAGCTCTGGCTCCTTGCACGCTTCCCTCCTGAAGGCTGGTTGGAAGGCATGAGTGTGGGCAGAAGGAATCTGTCCTGATGTCACTGCAGTGACAACAAGGATCATTTTGGTCACTACAGGTGCTGTCAAAGCTTGAAGGACCAGACACTCCCAACACATCCAGCACCAGAGGTTGACACCCAGCTCGCTGGTTGGCTGTATATTGGCATCTCTGGCTGGGAGGTTCTCGTCTGTTTTGGGGAGGAGCAGGCAGCTGGGGAACCGAGACAAAACGGAAACACTGTTTTTTCTAAGCTCTCATGAGCCTGAGCAATGGTTGCAGTAGGGCCCTAATTCCAAGGGAATCATTCTGTCTGCAGCTGTGGCAATGCTGGTCAGTCTGCTCTGTGGCACCGCTGCTGCCATGGTGTGCTGGGTCAGTCCCAGCTGGCTTGGAGTTTGGGGCAGATTCTGTTCAGTCATGGCTTTTGGAGGTTTATTCCTCTGCGTTCCTTGCTTTTTCCTTGTCTTTGAAGACCTTGCATGGGAAGGGTGAGAATCTGAAAGGTAGATGTCCTAGGAGTTCAGCTGCCTACACAACATTCCCAAAATAAGCTGCCACTGCTGTGGCATTTGTATACACAATCTTTGGTCATGTATTGTACGTATGGCTTCCTTCCTTCTCCTGTCTGGGGATATGGCAGCAGCCATTGTGCACACTGGAATACACTGAGAAGACACTGAACCACAGAATCAATTAGAAAGACCTCTGAGATCATTGAGTCCAACCTATGAAAGCCATCATGTCAACTGGACCATTGCACTGAGTGCCTTAAACGTCTCCAGGGACAGTGACTCCACCACCTTCCTGGGCTGGCTGCCTAGGAGCAGAGCCTGACCCCCCATCTGGCTACACCTTCCTGTCAGGGAGTTGTAGAGAGCAAGAAGGTCCCCTCTGAGCCTCCTTTTCTCCAGGTCGAGCCCCGCCAGATCCCTCAGCTGCTCCTCACAGGGCATGTGCTCCAGACTCTTCACCAGCTTTGCTACTCTTCTCTGGGCCTACTCCAGCTCTTCAATGTCCTTTCTGAATTGAGGTACCAGAACTGGAGACAGCACTTGAGGTTTGACTTCCCAGTGCCCAGTACAGGGGGAGAATCACTTCCCTGGTCCTCCTGGCCACACTATTCCTGATACAGGCCAGGATGTTGTTGGCTTTCTTGGCCACCTTGGTCTTCTTGGGCACATGCTGACTCACGTTTATCTGCTGTTGACCAGCACCCCGATGTCTGTTCCACTGGGCCACTTTCAAGCCCCTCTGCCCCAGCCTGTAGTGCTGCATGTGGTTATTGTGGCCAAGGTGTGGGACTCAGCACCTGGCCTCATGCCAGTGATCTGAGCCCATTTATCCAGCATGTTCAGGTCCCTCTGCAGGCCCCTCCTACCTTCCAGTAGATAAACACTCTGACCCAACTTGGTTTTGTCCATGAATTTACTGAGGGTACACTCGATCACCTCATCCAGATCATCAGTAAATATATTAAACAGGGCTGGGCCGAGCACTGATCCCTGGTGTACTCCATTAGTGGCTGGCCACCAACTGGACGCAGCACCATTCACCACCACTCTCTGTCAGCCAGTTCACCTTCCCCCAGTGAAGATGTACCTGTCCAAGCTGTGGGCTGCCAGCTTTTCCAGGAGTATGCCATGGAAGATCATGTCAGAGGCTGATGTCAGTCTCATGTCAGAGACTTTGCTAAAGTCCAGGTAGACATCTACAGCCTTCCCCTCACTCCCTAGGTGGGTCACCTGGTCATAAAAAGAAGAAAGGTTGGTTAAGCAGGACCTGCCCTTCCTAAACCCCTGCTGGCTGGGTCTGATCCCTTAGTTGTCCTGTATGTGCTGTGTGACAGCACTCAAGATGATTTGCTCCATGGTCAGGCTGGCAGGCCTGTCGTTTTCCAGATCCTCTTTCCGGCTCTTCTTCCCAGCCCATCTGCCTCGGGTAAGTGCTCAGGAAGAGCTTGGTCTTGCCAGGTATAGTGGTCTGGCTCTCCCACTGTCAAATCTTCAGCCCCTGATCCATCTGCCAGCTTATGCCCTGGTTGCTTCACATTTCCCTCTTCTGTGTCTTTGCAGATGCGTTATGGGGCTGGAAGCTTCTGGGTACCCACAGGCACAATAGGAGGGAGCCCAAGGGCTAGGCAGGGGTGGTAAAGGGGCTGCTTTGTGCCTGCTGGCAGCCTTTGGGTCCTCCTGATGCTAGAACCCCCATTCCTTGAGATGCTTGCACTGAGGCACAGTTTGCTGAATGCCACCAAGTGCTCCGGCATGGGGACTCCTCGCCAGGATGACACGACAGCATGATCCTGCCCGTGTCCTGCCATGGATACTGGGTGGGCTAAGTACAGCTCCAATATAGTGAAAGGGGAGGAGGATGGCACACTGGGGTTACAGCTTCTCTGATGCCATCTGGGATCCCCAGTACCTGCTGATTGCAGGCAGGACACAGTTCTCAGCATCACCATAAGCCCACCGACTTCTCTCCCGACACATCTCCTGGTGTGCCAGCTCTGGTGTGTGCTGGCTGCTGCCATGTGGCTGTCTCAGCACACTTGGTCACACAGGCAGCTCTGACCTGCTGGGGATGCATGAATGGCATGTTGGCCTGGCAGCAGCTGCACAGTGCCTGGTGCCAAACAGCTCCAAGCAGAGCTGGCCTGATGCAGGCTGGCATGCCAAGGGGCACGGTTTGCTGCCATTGTGCCTCCTGTCCTCATCTGTCAGTCTCCTGGAGAGCAGCCTGGGTCCCTTTGTTGTCACATGATGTCCTTGGAGAGGAGGGGCCTGGTTTTAACCTGTTTCATCCAAAATTGTGATGTGCCTCAGAAAAGCCTGTCCACCCTGCTTGCGCTGCTGCTTCCAGTGATTCTAACATGAGCAGGAGGTCTTGGCTGAGTCCCAAAACCCTGCCAGGGACTGTCACCAAGCCCAGGAACATCCCTGGCTCCAGAGGGGATGCGTTGATCTTTGTGGTGACCCACTGGCCTGCATCCCAGCAGTGCCTAGCCAAGCAGGGCTGAGGCAAGGGGGCCCAGCAGTGTTTTCCCCCTTTCCCCAAGTTGTTATTTCAGCTGCTGGAGCCTTGGCAGGGCTGATAAACACCCTGCAGGTGCCGTTTGCAAGTACCTTCTCTATGAAATACCCCCGTGCCCTGGCTCGGGGTTCCCTTGCTGCCTGCCCCCCGCCCTCACGCCTCTTCCCCAGGCTCCTGGGACAGGCACTGCATACATGGACCCTTGTACTTGCCTCCCTCCTCACCCACCCGTTAACAGAGGCTGCTTTTCTGTGGGCGTAGAAGCCGGCAGCAGAGTTCAGCCTCAGCCATCGTGCTCCAGTCCTCCAGGGCCACTTCTTAACCTGGAGAAGCAGTGGGTTATTTGTGTTGCTCTTGGCAGGCACACCCAGGCCCTCCAAAATGCATGGAGGTGTGGGGCATGGGCCAGCCTGTGCTGTTTGTGTTGGACCCAGCATGCTAGGAATTAATTCAGTTCAGCTGCTAATTGCTTCAGAAGTGTGGGGCTGTGTCAAACAGATGCATGATAGGGACAGCAAGCACGGCTGAGGAGGAAGGCTGGCCCCATGCTGTTTTTGCTCAGCACTCTCAGGACTTTGGTATCTCACCTCTCCTGGCTGCACCAGCGCCGGTGAATCTGCAGGGAGTGGAGGTGTTTGGGCTGTGACCCTGTTTCTCAGAAACCTCAGTATGGTGATGTGATGCTCTTTTTCTGGTGGAGAGAGAGCAACCCCCTTCCCTACTGCACATCATCTCTTCTAGGATGGAGAGGAGAACTGGTGGGCAAGAGGCTTTCCCAGCCCCAAATCCCTATGCAAAGCCCGGCTGATTCTTCCTGCACTGGCTCACCCAGGTTTGCTCTCATGTTTGTTTGTAAGTTCCACAGTGCTCACACTGGTGGGAGGGGAGGATTTTGCACCACAGAAGGGTTCTCCCTTGCCCAAGCATGAGCTCATTCCCTCCATTCCTGTCCTTCCACTGCACCAGGTCCCTGCCATAGCTTCAGTGCAGGGGTGGTGGTGGAGTTCACTACCTTGATATGAGCACAGCTGATAGGGCAAGGAGGAGTGGAGAGGCCTTGAAAGCACCACCCTGTGTGTAGTACAGAGCGTTTCTGGGACCTCTAGACATGCTAGCATCCAAACCCTGGATGCTGGCTGTGGGCTGCTCAGCATTTGCCTTTGCACGCTGGACACACCACCATTCCCCTTTGAGCAGGTCAGCTTCACCACTGTTTCCTGCAGCATCAGCTGTCCATCCAGGCAGGAGAGGATGTCCTTTCCCAGAGCTGGGTGGGATCTAGGGCAGGAGGAGGTGCTACCAGGTGCTATCCTGGCCTTGGAGGAGGCTACCAACCCTACCACCATCTTTCATTCAGCCATGACCATGCTGCTGACTCAAGGCATGTTGACCCCAGGGCAGTGTCCGGGGAGAGGGCTCTGTGCCAGGTCAAGGACTGAAACCCCAGGCAGACTCAGGGCTTTGGGGTGGGCATGGTCCCTTGGTCTTCATGCCTCTGAGATTTAGCATTGACTGTTGCTTTTGAGCCTCTGTGGGCTAAACCAGGATGCCTGTCCTGTGGCTTCATCTCTCATGGATGTTTAGCCCTGCCTGGCTTGCTGGCCCACTGGCCTGCATCCTGTCATCCTACCTGTGCCCTCTCCCACCCTTCTCTCCTTGCCCCTGCTTTCCTTCAGTAATTGTCCTTTAAAAGTCCAAACACCTATTGTCCAAATGGGGATTAAGCACCATCTGTACAAACTTTGAGGCCATTTTCAGTGACTGGAAGGAAGCAGATGACTCAGAGAGGCATTGTGGCACAGATCATCAGTGACCCTGGCTGAGCCAGAGGATCTCAATGGAGCAGCCCTGTTAACCCAGGAACCTCCCAGCAGACTTTTAAGGCTCATGGCAAAGCAGCCAGCAGCAGTTTTCAGAGTGCTGTGGGATCTCCCCTGATTTGTGAGCTGTTTCCAAACAGCCATCCTTCATGGCACAGCTGTAGTCCATCTGGTCCTACTGTTAGACCCTGAGATCAGGTTTGGAGTGGTGCTGGTGAGAAGGTGATGCAGCATGTGGGCTTCATGGCAGAGCGGTCAGGCTGGAAGGTTCATGGTTAGTGTGGGACCTCCCAAGACCTTAATGCTGTGATCCTTTTCCTCAAAATGGTGACAAAAGATGGGTGGCGGTAGCCCTGGGAGAAGGTGACAGCATCCACTGATGGATGTTGGGAGATGTCTCTCATGGGAGCAGAAAAGTGCTCAAGTCCCTTCTCTCCACACCACCCCACCTGCCTTGTACATGACACGTTTCTGTAGCCCCTTGGGACTGCGATGGCATCCAAACTGAGGACATGGTAGTGGTGCATGGGAGGCAGAGGACCAGGCTGCTGGCTGTGGTGGCCCAGCAGTGAGGAGCACTTGGTCAAAGTAGGACATGCAGCAGGATGTTTTGCAGGCAAAAGCAAAACCCCGCTTTAGCAAAGTCCAGCAAAAACCCCCTTTGATCCTGTGTCCTGAAGAAAGTTAGGTGAAACAAAACAGATTAAGGTTGGGAAGACTGAGTGGATTCGATGTTTTGAAGAATTTGAGCTGATTTAGCTGATCCCATGGTTACAGGAGGTGGATCTAGGTCCTGAGGAGTGCAGGCACAACTAAGCCCAAGGAACGAAACAGGGATCCCTGGGTGATGGATGTGAGGATGAGGAGTGAAATGCTCCTGTTTTTTGTTTGTAGGAAAACTGTAGCTTGCAACTTTTTCCCTTTGCTTGCTGTGTTTGTCATTCTCCAGCTCCACCACAGCTTGTTTGTAGCTTGCCCTAACTCTGCTGATTTGCAAGATGTGATGCTGGAGCATCTTTGAGCTCAGATCCAACAGCAAGGATGAGGCAGGCCTGGACTTCAGGTGATGGCAGTGGTGTGGGAGGAGCATCAGGAAAATGCTCCTCATTTGGGAGTGTTTTGCCCAGCTCCTCGTGGTGCTGTCCATGCTCACTGCATTGGCATGGCAAACTGGTGTGATATATACTGGGGGTGTGCATGTATCTGAATCTCATCTCCTGTGCACAGCTCAGTGCCTTCCCATCCTGAGAGGTGATGGCTGGGACAAGAAACAAGTAGGTCTCAACAAGGAGCTGTGATGAAGACAGCTTTACCACATGTGAGGCCTAGACAGATACAATAGGGCCAGAAGTTAGTAAAACTATTAGGCAGAGTTTAAGTAAAATTATCTGAAGACACTGCTAAGACAACTAAGATTTTTCTTGGCTTAACACACAAAATAGAGAAGAAAAGGAGAAGAAAGAATTTCCCCTGTGAAAGTCTCAGCTGGTTCAATTTCTAGTGACAGTCAAAGAGTTAAAGTGATACGTTGGGAGTTATGAGTGTTTATCTAAAAGAAAAGTGGCAGGTGAAAGGGATAAAATAACACAGTTTGTACAGCAATGCAATATGTTTGAATTATCCAAGGATCAGAATAGGAATTTGGAAGGTAATATTGGATAGAAGGAAATGAGAGATGGAGACAGAAATAGGATGTGGCAAAACCAGCTTGAGGTGGCTTTCCCATTGGTTAGTGCAAAGGAAAAAAAAAAGGGGTTGGTATCATTAGGACCATTGTGAATTTGTCTGTTAGAAGGGCTTTTTATTATACTTTTAGAGTTAAGCTCAGGGTCTCTGCTGTATCAGGATGCAGAACAGACCCTCCTGAGCTGGGTTTGGCTTGAAAAACATGTGCAGTCTGTTGCTGTGCTCAGAACATCCCTGAACAGCCCTTGTTCTCAGATGACCTGTGGAACACCCAGTGCCGTTCCTGACTGAGTGCTGCATCCTTTGCTTCCTCCTCGGGGTGCTGTGAGTGCTCAGCCTCATGGCAGAATTGGGTTTCCCCCAAATCTCCGGTGGCTGAGCACTTCTTCAGCAGTGCTGAAACAACTGCTTTCCATCTGCCCAACCAGGTGCTTCTGCTCTTGCCTGCATAGTACCAGGAGGTTTTCTTCATGGGGAAGCATGTGGGTGAAAGAGTGATGGCACCATGGGAAGATGCGTGGGATGCAGCTGGGAAAGTGCTCTGCTAGGAGAGATTGGGCACTTCCAAAGGGCTGTTCTTAAACTGTGGCAGAGCCATGCCGGAGGATTTAAAATAAGTGTATCCCACTGCCCTCACTCTTAATTGCCTTCTACAACTTTGTCTTCACCTGCTTTTCAGGCACCATCCCCACTAGCCCAAAGATCAATTTTTCCTGGGCTGTTTGCTTGGTTCTGGGACGTTTCCAGCTCAGGCTGGCTGAGAAACTCAGAGAGTGCTTGAGGAAGTTGCAACACCTCCACCATTGCCTCTGCCTTGGAGCCTTCTGCCTGGATAGCTCTGAAATCTCTCCCTCTTCAGCCACATCTTCATCCTCACCTCTGCTGCCGTAAATGGTATGGTGTTGCCTCCAGCATCTTCATCTGACAAAGCCCTTGGATGGCAGCTCACAGCTGTGATGTTGGAAGATGCTTTCCTATTCCATAAGTGGATTTTCTTATCATGGCACTTATGATTTTGCACTTTGGCACTCACCAAGGAGACCAGGACTGTATTCCAACCTTTGTGAGGTTTACAGGTACAGTGACAGACACCAGCCTTCTCTAACCAAGAGAATGTAAAACTAAAAATCTAACGAGAATGAGTAATTGATGCCTTGACTCCCTGAACCTGCAGGCTCCCCAGAGCAGGGACTTCAAGGTCACCATAACCCCAGTGACATTTCTTATCAGCCTGACATTTCCTAGCTATGTCACATGGAAAATTGAGATGATGAAGTGACTTTATTGAGAAAAAATGTCACAAAGGACCGATTTAATTTGCATCTAACTCAGCTCTAAGGCCCTCCCAGATTTGCTAGGTTTCTTGATGGAAATTAAATGGTGGCATATATTTCATCTGGTCAGGTAGCAGAGTACTCACCCCAGGCCAGGTCTCAGATGAGCTATCTGCAGGGCTTCCACTCCTGCTTCTTTACTTTGGTTGTTCTGCCTTTTCCCATAGTCATCTCAAAGTTCACTGTTCTTCACAGCATCCTGGAGGTCTGGTCTGTCCCACTCTTCCCTTGTGGTCCCAGACCTCTTGAGAGTGTCATCGTTCTGCAAGGTTGTCCAGAGAAGCTGTGGCTGCCCCATCCCTGGAAATGTTCAATGCTAGGTTGGATGGGGCTTGGAGCAACTTGGTCTAGTGGAAGGTGTCCCTGCCATGGCAGGTGGTGGAACTGGATCAGCTTTAAGGTCTCTTCCTGCCCAAACCACAGTGATTCTGTGATCTTCATGGTGTCCTTGAAAGTGGCTGCAGGCAGACCATCACTTTGTATTGGTCTCATAGAGGTTGTCTGTGCAAGGTCTGTTACCCCGGTAATTCTGAGATGCCACATGAATACTGATTCCTTTTTATTTTTCCTCCAGAGTATCATGTTTTTTCACACTTCAAATTAAGCTACATAGTAACTACAGTGCCTAGACCCTCTGCTCCGTTCTGAACATATTCTATATTTCTGTGGTCATTCTTGTACATCTTGTTTTACAGCCAAGGCCTCTATAACCCTGCTACATTAAATTTTCTGCAACAACTTCCTTCCTGGACAGTAGCTTAACAAGAAATTCTGAAGTACAACAGGATTCCTGGACTGTCTTTTTTCAGAAGCAGCCTGAAAACTCCCTTTTGAAAGTTCTAATTCTTGGGTTCATGAGCTATTTTCTGATAAACTTCTATACACCATCTTCCTGTCCTTCAGAAAAGTGGAGACTTTGAGGCTATACATTTGATGATGTCAGGTGCTGCTGTCCTGGCTGTCTTTGGTGGAAGCTGTAGATAAGAGGGAAGACGCAGCAGCACTTTTGGTTCCTACATCCTTTCCTGGCCACAGCAATTTTTCTGACAGTTCCTTGGCATGGTGTGGGGTTGTGCATCTCTTGGTTCTTAACCAGCAAAACAATGATGTACATGAAGGCAGTTGAAATGATCTTGCAGACCAAAGGATGGGAGCTGGAGAAGCTGATGGCCTCTCAGATTATGCTGTAGGGAAGAAGTCACAGTCCATCGTGCTCTGACCTGGTGAGCAAACAGCAGGTACATTGTTCTGGCAGCGGTTTATGTAGCTCTATGAGATCACTTATGGGCACCTAGGGATGATAAGATAGGTGAGAGGTGACCAGCCATCATAGTTTCAGTTCCTATACTATAGAATAGTCACCAATGAAGGCAGATTACCTACCTGCTGGTTGGCTGCTTTGCCACCCTGCTTGATAGTCTTCCTTTGGAAAGGGCTTGAGGTGGTGGTGAGACTTTCTCATGGGCTGCGTTTGGCCACCCCCAGCTCAGGAACCTGAGACACCTGAAGATACAGGCTATTGCATTTTCCCACTTCTTCTTAGTAAGCCTTGCTGTAATAGCCTCACAACCCTCTGGGTAAAGAATTTTTTCCTGACACCCAATCTAATCTCACCTCTTTTAGCTTAAAATAGTTTCCCATGGTCCCATCACTATCTGCCCATGTTAATTATGGGAGCAAAGCTGTGCTAATGCAACAACTGTCTTAGACCAGAACCAAGAGGGACAAATAGGCTCAACAGCCACTGAGGGGTTTGGGGTAGGTTATTTTTTTGTACTGCTGAGCAAATGACTCTAATTAAGGCTTGCCATTTGTGATTTCATTTGTGGTGATGAAGATCTGGAAGGAGAGGATCCTGGTGGATCATTTAGCTCCTTTGGACCAAACATCTAGCATTGAGGCGCTGCCAGAGCAGTCTGGGGATCCACAATGGTATGGAGCTCACCTAGGCAACACTCCTTGCACATGCACTTGAGAAAATACTGATGGTCAGATCTGGGATTGGAGAAGGAATGTGTCGCCAAGTCTGGAAGCCAGCCTAGGAGAGATCATAGGTCCTGAGGACTTAACACAGGCACAAGGATGGGACTTGCATGTGGCTGCATCTCTGGATCCCTGGTAAGGAGTTTGGTGGCTTGGTGGCTGCAGAAACACCCTGGGCATACCTGTGAGGGATGAGAAGGGCAGAGCCCAGTGCAGGTGCTGCTCGAGCTCCAGGTGTTAGTGTGGTCCAGCCTAAACGCTGTGAGGCAGGACCTAATCCTCAGCCCAGCTCCTGCCCCTTTCTCCCCTCCACCCACATTGAGTGTTACAACTCAGTCCAAGGTAGGTTGCACAATTTATTTTCCTGTGCTTAAAGCAGGATTTTGGCAGTCAGGGTTGGGAGGCCTCTCTGAGGAGCGCTGGCTGGGCGCCCTCCTGTTGTCACGGTATCATGCTGCTGTCAAAGGCTCTGCTTCTGCTGAGTGCCTGTCCTTCAGCATGGCCTTGTACTGCAGCCTAGTGCTGCTGAAGGACACGCTGCATGGCCAAGGCACCACTGGCATCTTCAGCAAGTGCATGTGGAAGTGATGGTTGCCCCAGTGTGGGTTCTCCTGTGCCAGACTGATGTGAGGCCCATCATGCCCAATTACAAGTGGCATGATGTGTATGGTGTGGCAACTCTAAGGAGGACTGATCCTCTTCTTTACCTGCCCATGCAGTAAGACACCATTCTGTCCTTGAAGTATCTCTTTGGTAGTCCTAGACACTTCTTTCCTACTGTCTCCATTACCTTGCTTCCCTACAGCCAGCTGGTAAAGTCATGTGGATAAAGGGAGAGAAGGATATGCAGGAGAATTACTGTGCTCATTGCTGAAGGAATATGCTAAGGGATTTGCCGTAATGTTCACTGATGGTGTGAGGGAGGGAAAGGATGTGAGCGCTAACTTGTGCTCTGTCAGCATCATTAATGTCACCCACAGTGATTTAATTGCTTTGCAAGGAGCAGTGGGTGAGGCTGAACATGCCCAGGGAGGGAGAATGAGATAGTTGGGAGTGATGGAAGTGTCCTTGCCTAGTACAGGGCATAAGCGTGATGTGGTCAAAACAGCTGGAGAAAAATACCAGCTCTGCACATGTGCTTGGCTGTGCTGGGCTTGGACTGGATCTGGGATGGAGAGTTGGGAAATGTGAATCCCAGAGTTTCAAATAGCTGAGACTGAAGGTACCTGACACCTAGGTGGATTTTCCAGTAGAAAAGGCAAAGAAAACAGAAGAAGCAGATCATGGTGGTAAAGTTGTGAGTTTGGGGAATGGGGAAAAAAAAATGAATTTACCCTTTGGAGCAGGGTGGAGAGGACTTGGAGGTGATGTCCTATTTTTGCTATGATGATCTCGAGTTGGCAGTGGGACATCCAGAAGGTTTATGAGGGGGAGAGGCTGGGTGGAGATGTCAGCCTGTGAGTTCTCAGAGGAGGGATGAGCTTACTAAGGAGAAGGTGTTGGGGGACTGAGGATGAGGACCCAGTGCTGGGCCTGTGGGGCAGGAATGGGGCTGAGCGTGTGGCAGGATGCAGTGGTGGGGAGAGCATAGTGTGATGTGGTCTGATGCATGTGGGATTCAGGGGACAGACGGAGTAGGTGGAGGGCCTTGGAAGAGGAGAACACAGATATCTTGCTCTGTGGTCACAGAGAAGCTAGTGTCTCCATACACCTTGTTTCAGGAGAAGAGTGAGGCATCTTTTTTTTCGTTGGAGACAATTCCTTACCTGAGGCTGAAGCTGGAGTGGGGAAAAGAAGTGCTGGAGGAGTGGGATCCATCAGGGGAAGAGAGAAGCTGTTGGAAATAAGGGTTTTTCAGAGGCTCAGGCACCATTTTCTCCCATCCTACCATGGGAGGCCTTTCTGCAACAAGTTAAAGTTAACAACATATCCCTCAAGCCCTGCCAGCACAGAGGCCAAAGGGAGAGAAGACATTGGTTTTACCATGAGCCTATGAAAAGGTGAGCTTTGAGAGCACACAAATGGAGAGCCACAGCTAAAGAAAGGAGACGAGGCAGGGTGCACAGCTGGATCCAGCAGCAGCACCTGCTGAAGCAAGAAGCTCCAGACTGTAGGGAAGTGTGAAAAGGATGCAGCCAATGCTTCTGGCTTGGAGGAAGGACAAGGGACAAGCAAAATGCACTTTGTGGGCAGCTTGGAGCACACCTGGGTATCAGGCACTGCATCCACTCCAAATCCAGCAAACTGCATCACAGCGATGGAGGCAAAACGCAGCAAGTCCCTGACTTGGCATGTATGGGCAGTTCTTGCCCCCTCCCAGCTCAAATGCACCTCAAGGCCACTGGCAGGATGCTTCCAGCAGCACACGAGGCAGCTGTGGCTCCTTGGCTGTGGGCAGGACAGGGGAGCACTGTTCTAAGCAGATGGATATTGATGCCCTTTCTACAGGAGGAAGGCACAGACTTACTGAGATCTAAAATAAGTTGCCTCTTAAGCCAGTGGTGTGTCAAGTGGTTAAGGCAGAAGCAGGCTATACTTCCACTGATGGGAAAGCAGGGATGCCATCCGTGGTCCAAACACCAGCATCTCCTGAGGAGAGACTGGAGGAGGGACAAAGAGAGCTTTAGTGTTCTTTTTGCATTGCCAGGAGGCACCGTGTGGGCACCTCTCTTCCCAGCTAAGGACTCTCGGGAGGAGACCAGTGACCATGAGGTGTCTGCAGCACATTATGGTTTTACTCAGCCCAGGGGAGCTGATTTCAGGACAGGAAAATCCCATGGCTTGTTCAGCACAAACTTATTATTTAATAGACAAAGTAAATATGAAAACGCATTTCTAAACCCCCCTGTGGTGTTGAAACTTAGTTATGAGAAGAACCAGAGCGCTGCAGAGCCAAACTAACCTTGGGTGGCATTTGCAGGGCTTAGCTTTCATTGCAGTCTGAAAAAAATCCCATGTGCAGAGATTATCTCTATGCTGTTTTGAATTGTCTTGTTCAGCTTTGGCCCTCATCCTAGATGGACAAGGAGCAGAAGGCTTGGCCAATGGCCTGAGGTCTGTGACCTCCTCTGCATTAACTGGAAAGGGAAGAACTGTCTCTAAGGTATTTGAGGATTTGCAGCCTTGGGGTTCCATGAGATGCAACCATGGGAGGCAAACCTTAGATTCCCCCCCACCCCCTTTCCCAGGGATTTAATGCTGTACCCTTGGCCAACTGAGAGAAGCAAACCTTGCTCTGGTGAGGAGATGTCTGGTTTGCACTGAAATGGATCAACCCAACCCACAGTGCTCCACCTCAGGACCCCACCATCTGTCACATTTTGCTGGAGGTTTATTGGAACTGGTGCTGAGCAGGCAGGAGAGAGGCAGCTGGGCTGTGCTGGGGTTTGCCCTAATGCAAACCTCCCTCACCATGCACTGCTTCAAGTCAGTTGTCAGCAGATGGTGTCTGGAGACCTTCCAGTGACCACAGGCTCTCCCCCAGCCCATAGCTGCCATGGCACAGATGGGATTTCACATATGCCTGTGCATTCCCCCAACCTCTTCCCTCTCAGGGAAGAGCAGGAAGACTGCAGGTTTTGCAGAGACCCCCTCCTTCAGCTGGGAGGGTGATGGCCACAGCTCTGGGCTTTCCTGGGCCATGCAGGGAGCTCCCTCCTGCACTGGAGGGCTTGGCAATGCTGAGCCCCATCTGTTGGCTTGAGGTGTCATTCTGAGGTTTTCCTCTGCTTCCCTTTTACTTTTTGACTCATATACCAGTGGGTAAGGGAGAGGGGAACTGGTTCACTTTCCACCTTCCCTCATAACGTCCCTCTGCTTATTAGTTCTCCAAATATTTCATACTACAGCCCAAGAGCAAGGACCCTGCACTAACCCAGTCCTAGGCAGAGGGAAGCCAGAGCAGGCAGGACAGCACCTTATCTTCATGGCAATGTCCCAGGGAGAAGGACAGGACTGCTGCAGCCCTGTTGCACTAAATCTCTGTCATCTCAGGGCACACATGTCAGCATTCCTTTGGCTGAGTCCTTCTCTTGTGGCTTCCTAAGGGTGACACAGCAACAGGGGCAGAGCACCAGCATTCCTTCAACCCCAATTGCTCCACTTTATACTTTTGCTTTTCCCAGCGTTCCTAAGGATAGGAACTGTCCCCCAGTGTCTTCCTGAGTGAGGAGAACAGGCACATGGAGGAGAAAGAGGAGACCTGTTGTGGGATGCCTGTGAGGTGGGGGCAATAGTGGGACAGAGGAGAAGAAATCAACTTCGTTTTTCTCCCATCAGCTCTCAGCTCCATTAAATGTCAGTGGATTGCAGGTATCACTGCCCTTCACTGTCTCCAGTGGAACCAGGTACTGGAGAAGAGATGGGGAAAGGGAGCATGGTGGGACCATTGTGTCTTCCAATAGCCCTAGGCAGCCACTGAGGAGCTTCTGTAAATCAGAGCAGTCCCTGGAGCTGCTCCAAAATCCATCCATTCCCAGGCCTTCGAGCACCCCACAACAAGGGGGTGCAGGAGTGTCTCACATTGCCCTCATGAACTGATCACCCCGGCTGAGCTCCACATGGACTTAACTCTTGGAGGACAGTGCCAGCCTGTCACCACCTGCCTGTCCCTTGCCGTGCACCTGGCTGCACAGGCTGGCTGTGCTCCTTCCCTTCCTGAGGCTTAGCCAGGCCAGTGGCACTCCAGGATGCGCAGCACATGCCTTTATACAATAGAAGATTTCAAATGCTGTACTACCCTTGCCTCAAACACTTCTTGTCTGCAGCACTCCAAAAGCAGCAGGAGCCCACCCGACAGGAGCTGGCATCACACAGGTCCCCAGACAGCCAGAGAGCAAACATATCTGCCAGCACGGGACACCAAGGGGCTCTGGCTTCAGCAATACATACAGCAAAGCAGATAAAACAAAATAAAAAAAGCCAACAATGATCAGTTTTTTAAAACTTTAAATATTTTTTTCTTTAAAATCTGTTTTTCTCTGTGGTTCTGTCTCTGTAAAGAGCTGTGCTCTCCCTGCAGCATCTGGGTCACTTCCTCAGTCCTGGCTGTGGGGCAAGGGAGAAGCAGGGTCAGTTAAAGAGGATACAGGTGGGTGCCCTCCCCCGTGCATCACCGGCATGTGTGGATCTCCACCACCCGGTGGCAGGGTTTGCACTTGACGGAGCAGCACCAGTGGAATTTGCAGCTGCACCTTTCCACAACCTCCACTTCGTCCGTGTGAAAGCCACGGCCACAACACATCAGCTCGCAGCCATCAATGGCCTTGGAGGTCTTGTTGCACTGCCGTCCACTGGTGCCCAGGACCCCGTTCTTGAGGTCGTGGTCACAGAAGTCAGGACTGGAGTCTAGGTAGACGAGGTCCTCGTCTGTATGTGGCTTGAACTGGGAGTTTTTGGGCACCAGCACTTTGGTGGATCCAATCTCGCTCTGTTCGACCTCTGTGGCACCGTCGAATTTCTCCTTGAGGACGTTGCCCACTTTGCGGAAGGGGGGCATGGCTTTCCAGCACGTCTTGAACTCGCACGAGCCTGACACACCATGGCACTTACATTCCACCCGCATGTTGTTCAGGATCGCCTGCAGGAACAGACCCAAGGAACAAGATGGGGTGATCAGTGTGGGATGGACATAGCAGGGAGGGTGCAATGGACAGGGCCTGGGAGGGCTGTGCAGAAAACACTGCTGGGTGGGTATGGGATTAAAAGAAGCCCAAATGGCTCACGCCATGGCTGGGATGCTGCAGAGCGGTGCCAGCTGCCTAGGTTCTCTCCTTGCCATTACCTTCCTCCCTGCCTCGTTGTTGTGGAGGTTCATTAATGCTCTGTTGGAAGAGGCCCCTTTGCTCCTCTCACGGATGTCAACGAAGGACTGCGAGAAGGCCACACCGTAGGCGATGTTATCGGAGCAGCCTGACCACTGGAAGCCTGAGGCAGAGAGCACAGATGAGACAGGTACTGCCACCCCGTAGTGCTTGAACTCTCCAGCCCTACTCTTCCTAAAATCCAGCTGGCCTGCCCTCTCTCTGTCTTGCTGCCTACTAGTCTGTGCCACACGGGAACAGGGGAAGCTAGGGAGTGTGGCCCTAGGGAACACACGGACAAGATGTTTTCAGTCCAGTGGGTGATGCATTCAGGTGTCTTTCTGAGGCAGTCACGTGAACTAACCAGCATTTTGGTTTTTTTAAACTTTTCCCTCTTTTCTGGATGGCTTCAGAGAGTGGGTTTGAATTGCAGGTATTTTGGCTACTTTGCGTCTCCATTCAGCTGCAGCTGCTCCCTGTTCAAACACTCACCCTGTGGACTGCCCCCCTGCACTGTGCGGTCACAGCCACACTTGTCCAGCTCGCCACTGCTGCAGGCGCGGGTCACGGCGAAGGCCACCCCTGCTGAAGAGATGGCGTAGACGAACGCTGCCTCTCGTGTCCCTGCAATGGCACAAACCACGGTGGGAAAGGTGGCAGAAAGTCTGAGGCAACATGAGCGGGAATTCTGGAGGCAATGCAGCCCGGTGGCCAAAGGCTCTTGGTAGACTGCCACATGTATCTCTTCTCCTCTTCCCTCTTAACTATGCTGTGGCACATAAACTCCCCTGAAAATCTGGTCTGAAAGACAGGTCTTGGCAAAACACTTCCTCCCAAGATAGAGGCAGCACATGCAGGACCCTCATTGTCCCCACCCCCGGGGATGCTGTTTGCTTAGTGCCAAGCCTGGACCTGACTCATCAGAGACCCCTGGGTGCTGGGAGATGTTTTGCAGAAGTGAGAGCCCATTCTGCAATAGTGAAGAAGCTGGGAACTGCCCCACAACATTAAAAACATGAATGACGGATGAATGATAAAACCGAGTACTAGGAGAGACAGAGGCTGCACTGCTAATGTGGGCAGAGCTCTAGCTTATAGGGGAAGACTGTCTTGCCTTGTGCTTGCAGGGCAGCTCTGCCATGAAATCTTTCCTGCATCCAGAATAGATGGATGCAGGAAAGGTTTCATGGCAGAGTTGCCCTGTCTGCTTTCCACATCCAGGAACATTCCCTGCAGCTGCAGATCCTTGCCATCCTCTTTCACAGGGTTGTGTAGCTCGCAATGCCTCCCAAACTACCATGCAAAACCCTGTTCTGCTCCCAAAGCACCTCACAGAACCCCACTAGTGTCCAGGGTGCAGTGCAGTCCGAGTTTTTGTGTCTACCTGTGGTGCCACATGGTTGAGAAAAACTTGTTTGGGAAGTTGGGCGCATTCCTGGGCATGAACACACAGAGTAGCAGGGGCAGGGATCAGCTTTAGCAACACACAATGCCCACTATCCTCTGAGGCTGGTTGAGGGCACAAACCCTCCATTTCTGAGCAAGGAGGGCTGGCATTTGGGGTGGTCCCATGTTTGGTACAGAGGGGCAATGGCTTGTGAGCAGGCATCGCTCAGCTTGCCAGTCAGAGAGAGGGCAGCTACTTTGGTGGTCGCATCCCAGACTTTGGTGGCCCAGTTGGCAGTGGCTGGGGAGGACCCAGCCAGTGTGGGACTGAACTGCCTCCAAGTTAATCGAGGTTAATAGTAGGATCATGTTGGTCGGTTTGTGCTGTGGCTGCCTAAAAAGAGACGACTTTTAGTTTCTGGTATTTCTGGTATTTCCAGTCCCTGAACCTTCACGAGAAGAGATCTTCACCCCTGCATGGAGGGGAGGAAAGTCAAAAAAGGAGCCAGGGGGATGCTTTGGTTTAGGAGTCCTGGGATGGGAGGTGAGATAGTGCTTGAGGGGAGGCAGAGATAGCACCTGAGGGGAGGCAAGCAGTGCTTCAGCGATCTTAAGGGGTTGCAGAGGGGTTTTCCCCTCTGTATCCTCACTCCACAGCATTACAGTCCTGTGCTTCTGGGAAGTCAGGGTGCAGCTGGGGGCTGCCCTGGCCATATCCAGCCCTGAAGGCTGGTGGTGGGGGATGATGCTGCCACATGTTCTCCCCATGCCAGGCAGCACCAACCCATCCTCCTGACGGCGCCCCCATTGATACTCTGCTCAAGAGTGGCCATGTGCCAGTCTGGCAGCAGTCACTGCTTCAGCACTGCTCAGAAAGAGACTGAGTAAATGCACCCATGGCTTTATGGAGTGGAGCTCCTAGTTTGGTGGGAAAGAGATGGGACCAAGGTGACTTTAGGACCTTTGTTCAAACTTGGCATGTCCTTGTCAATTGGTGTGGAAAAAGTTCAGGAGAGCTGAGAAGCAGCAGGAGCCTGAATATGCTGTACCCAGCATACTGAATAGAGCCCCACTGAAGTGCACAGGGACCCATCCACCCCGAGATCCAACACTGGATGGGCCATTCCTGACGCTATACAGCCACTGGTGCAGGGGCAAGCAGGCAAAATCCCACCTGCAGCCCACCAAGCTGCTTTTATAGCCATTCCCCCAGCAGCATCACCCCGGACACGTCCTTCCAGCTCACCTTGTGTCACCACCTTGCCGAAGACAGGCAGGGTATCCAGCGTGGAGCAGTTCCAGCGGCGGTTGCGGAATTGGTACTGGCACTCCTCAATGGCCAGCTGGGCTCCGCGTCGCACCGAGTCCATCACCTCCAGGTTCCTCTTGCACATCTGCACCTGGCGCTGGATCAAGCCCTTCAGCTTCTCGCAGGTCTCCTCCTCAGAGATGCTCCCTACTGAAGACAGCTTCGCCAGGTACCTGCCAGGACACCAGCACAACAGGTTAGGAGGCAAGGGCTGGGGGAGCCCATATTCATCTGGGACCCATGTTCAGCCTTCCAGAAAGCAAGGAGACTGAACCTAGTACCCCCTCCACAGCTGAGACCTGCTGCCCCTCTGGGTCACCTTTAAATGTATCACAGCAGTGACTCTGCAGGATGCATTTCTGGCTGAGAGAGAACAAGCCCAAGCAAAACGACCGTCCCTCTTGCAGCCTAGCTCCTGTCTCTTGGGGAGTCCAGCTGTTGGCTCCCCTTTGCCTCTGTTGCCTGCAAGGAAGATATTTTCAGCGCTGTCTGAATGTGCCTGGTCAGGTCTCCTGAGTATTGGCATATCCAAGTGCTACTAGGAAAAGCCAGAGGTCTCCAAAGTCAGCCAAAACAAGCAGGACAGGCACTTGGCTGCCAGCTCCATCTGCCACAGTGCTCCCACAGCGTGTCTGTGTGCTCATGACTGGCAAACATTGCCCCCCAAACCACTTCCCTCCTGGAGGCTGCTTTTAGCTGCCCCAGACCCCAACAGGCAGGGATGGCCTCTGGGAGCTGCCAGGTTTCCTGTCACTTGGGATTCAAGCAGGATTTGAAGCAAGGAAGCAGAATCAGGAGCCTACCAGGGCAAAATTTCACAGGCTGGGCACTTCCTCCACCAGCCCAGCTTGTGAATAGGGCCATGAGGTCTTTGCTGATCTGGAAAAGACTGGCCCTGTGTGGAGGGGACCATGTGTTCTGCTTTCCATAGTGCCATCCTCAGCAGTAAGAGTCACAGAGCTGCTCTTGGGTGTCAGTATTAGGGGAATGAGGGAGCAAACTCCTTGAGGAGCAAGCACCTCAATACCTCTCAGCATTTCCTTGTCCAGTGTGTGGGTATGATGGTCCCTGCTGCACATCCTAGTAACTCAACCTCCCACCCCTTGTTGTGTTGTGGGCATGGTGTCCATGCTTGCCCATTTCCCAGTTCCATCCTCCTGCCCCAAACTCTGGAACACAGAAGGAGCTTAAGATAGTCCCAGTCAGATTTTCCAACGAGGCTGTGTGAGAATTCAATATCCTCTACAACCATTGGTGACTGTGTTGGCAGGTGTATATATGAGACTCCCTCCTTCCTGTGGCTGCTGGCAGCCACTTGAGATGACGCTGCCAGAGTGGAGCCCTGACCTGTTGTGGACATGGAGGGTCCCCTGCGTGGGACAGGTGTGACTCACGCTTGCATCCATCCACTGTCCACACTGAGCTTTAGTGTCCTTGGGAATTGCCAGCATTGTCTCACACTGCTACTTCTCTGCACCAAGAGCTGCAACTACTGAGCTTTTTTAGAAACTTCATTCCTTGACTCTGCATTTCCCAGCCCTACACAACTTGTGGGTTTGTTTGTGTGTTTTTTTAACTCCTCCTCCCAAGTTGCAACATCCTGCAAAGGATTTTTCTTTTGAAGCCCTGCTTGTCTCCGAGAAGTGACTGTGCAAAAGTGGCTCCTGCTCCCTGCCTGTTCCCATGTGTCCCAGGAGCCAGATCTGCTGACTTAAGCCACAAAATCAAGTTGTCACAGCCTCTTCCTCCCATTAACCCTGCCAGTCTGCCCCAGGAGGGGAAAACAAGATTTTCTCTGCTGTGCATCAGCAGAATTATTCACCAGCTTGGTTTTATGCTCACAACTGGGGGGGCCGTGGGAGCCAGGGAGAAAGCTGTCTTGGCTCATGGTGTCCGTGGGGAGTCTGCATGGCGAGATGTCAAAAGTATTCAGTTTTCCCTGCGTGTGATCATGGAGGCAATGCTTCTCTGACAGTGGGAAGAGGCAGGCTGCTGGGGTTTCAGATTCAAGTGCTGTTAGAGCCTTTATAGCAGCAAATCATCTTTGCCCAAGGCTTCCTGTTCCTCCAAGGGGACAGCCCTGCTTGCAGAAGACAGGACCCGATGTAAACAGGTGGCTTGAAAAACCCACTGTGGCGAAACTCAGGACTGTCACCTTTCTGCTGGCCCCCACACCATGCAATGGGTGTCCCCAGCCCTGTGGGGCAGTCCCAGACATGGAGTGCAACAACTGTTCTCCCATCTTGCTGCACTTGGCTGACCTGGTGTGATGGCACCAAACCACCTCTGGGAGCCTTGAGGATGCTGAATGCTGAGCACACACAGGGTGCCTGTAACAGCTGTCCCCTCCCAGGTCCAGCCATCATTCCAGTTTGGGCGTGGGGAAGATGACACACAGCCGAGTGCTAAGATTCAGCTCCAGACAGTGTGGGTTATTGATCAGCTTTGAGCCTGGAAGCCAAGAAAATCAGAATCTATCTCCAGCACCAACTCCTTGTGCTGATTTGGCTTCCCCCTCTGCCTGGCATTTATCATGTCAGGCAAGCAGCTCCTTCAAAGCCAGTGAGACTGGTCCTACAGATGAGTCAGTGCCTGCTTTGAGTGCAGACACATTGGTGGAAGAGTTTTGTGACACACATGTAGCATCTGCATTATTATCAGCTCTGCTCAGGATGGGGCATAATCTCCTTTTCTAATACATTTCCCAGCTTGAGATTCTCTGGGCAATGTGCAGTAATAAATTCAAAGCATGCATAAAGTGTGACAAAAGCCTTTCAAGCTTTTCCAAGGAGATGCACCTGATAAGGTGCCTCCCCAACTCACACTTAATGCTATTTAGGATTATAAAACAAAGGCCAAGGATGCTTCAAAGATAGGTACAGCTCTCAAGAACAGGTCTGGTAATTTGTTTTGCAATGCAGACAAATAAGATGAAACTATCCAGAGCAGTGCTCTGGCCTCTCTCCTCCTTGACAGGTCCTGTGTCCTATCACCCCTCCTTGGCCTATGTTTGCCAGCCCCTCTGCGGAGATGGAGACAACTGTGCCTAAAATGCCGTGGCCCTATAATGCTACTAGTTTGTTACTCATCCAGGAGAACTATCACTGCTTTCCAAAAGACAAGGGTTTTCATGGGGAGGAGGCTCACATCCTGATCCCCGATTCAGGATCCAGCTGCTGAGGCAAGGATTTAAGGAAGGACCTTTGACTGAAGGACCTCAGCTTTGAGGCTCTCACATGGCATCTCATCACAGCACATTCAGGAGCACCAGGTAGGAATTACCCTATCCCCTTCCCCTCTCTGGGGCAGATGAAGAGTTAGGTAAGAACTGGGAAACATGCTCTGCCCTTGTCAGCACTCAGAGGTGCTTCCATCTCCTGTTTCTCAGGGCTGTGGAGCACCAAGGCTGTCAGGAACCAAACACATCTGCAGCATCCCACGGTCCCCATGGAAACCTGGCTGGAGCGCTTTGTCTGGTCGTTAACAAGAACTTTGCTCCAAACTTTGTTTCCCTGGGCTGAAGTGGTAGAATCTGCAGCCAAAGCCTTTGTCTACCTGCACAGAGAGATAGACAGGCACAGCAGGAGGAAGGCAACAAACAGCTCCTGCCCTCTACAAAGTCTCACTGCAGATCCTCCATCATGACATCACATCTCGATTGCTATGCAGAGCTCTGGATTATAATTTAAGTCTCACATACAGCCTCAAAACAGCCCTGTTTGTGGAAAACAAACTAAAGCAATGGCGTATTTTCTTCCTTTTCCAAGACTGGGCAAAGAATGTTTCTGGGCAAAGAGGAGAGCTGTTGCCCACACCATTTTTTGAAGTTCTGTCTTCTTGCTTCATCGTGGCCTTGTATATTTCTTTTCTCCCGCCTTTAAATCCAGGCAAGTCACTTGCACAACAGACTCCCTCTTAAGAGTCATTGATTTAGGAGAAAACTGACTGAAAGCCCTTTCTTTTTTCCCATCTGAAGTATTGAGACCAGGATTGAAGCCCATAATTTAAGCAGCTGCAGCTGATGCACTCTGCAAGATGGCAAATAAGTAAATCTCAAATCCAGCGAGCTTTGGAAAGGTGGGGGATGTCAGAAAGCCCTGCTTAAATAAAAATTATGATAATACTTTCATGAGGAAGAATAATTAGTGAAATGACAAGGAGACATTGAAAGAGCCATAGCATCTGTCAGATAGAGCGAGGAGGAGAGGGGAGAAGATTCCCTGCCATGGACAGGTGTGGGAATTTCAGTCACTGACAAATGCTCATTTGAAGTGCATCAGAGAGGGTACCTTGGAGAAAGCAGAGATCTCTAGTGTTTCCTTTTTCCAAACAAATGAGTTTCAAGTGTGAACTCTTTGTATTGTCTCATTTTGGGAATATTTTCCTGAAGATGATAATTTTCAGACCCAGGCCAGTAGCATCCCTGATAAACCACTCAATACATGTTCTGAAATCAGGCTCAGAAGCTTCACCCTGCCCAGCGAATACCCAACCTTCCCACAAGGTTGAGTGGCCAAGGCCACAAAAAGCTTGTCCAAACCCTAAACTGTGAAGATGATTCAGCTCTGCTCCTGTCTGAGAGGCAGCAAACACCCCTGTGCTTGTGGAGGGGTCAGCAAGGACATATCTGTGCCTCCTGAGGGTGCAAGGACAGTCAGCACTTGGGACTGTCCTAAGGATTGAGACAGCTCATGCAGGCAAGCTTCTTCTGGGGTAGGACTAGGATTGTTTATAATGTGAAAAATCCATGGAAAAACCCCATGCATCCCTGCATGCATCTATCTGTCTCCATAGATATATCCATGCAGGGAGAGTTACTGACCAGTGCTATGGCTCCTTACAAGGAGCCATCCTGCAGATACAGAGGAGTGTTTTATCTTTGCCTTGTTGCTTTCTCCTAGCAGGCAGGGTGAGTGGAGCCATGGGAAGATGTCTCAGTCTGGCAGGCCAGATGATGCTCTATGCAGGCCATACAGCTCCCATGATTTCTCATGGTGTCCCACACTGGGCTTAGTGCCAGTCTCTGTGTTCCAACAGCTCCAGGCCAGTAGGGCCCACCACATCCATGGTTCCTCAAGCCTGCCAGCTTGGGAATGTTCCTGTCAGGATTTGCAGGAGACCTGCAAGGTTGCCCTTGTCCAGCTGCTGGCTCTGTAGCAGACTTGGCCCTCCTAGGGACCAGGCATTCCCCTCCTGGGATTACACATCCTGCTTTTCCAAGTGTAAACTATGATTTACAAGTCATCACCTGAGAACCTGTCTGGTTGTCTTCCTTGGAAAAAATACAGCGGTCTGCCTCAGTCCTTCCTGTCACAGTTAGGGCACCATCTCTTGGCTGAAACCTGGTTTTCACACCTACTCTTCACCTGCAATTACCAGCTGCAGAGAGTGACCCAGGAGGAGGCAGGGCTATGCCTATACCTCCATCCCTCAGCTCAAGGGTGAGTCTACACCTCCTGTCCCCCATTCCTTGGACCCTACATCCACCACCGCGTGCACCCAGCAAACACCCATGTCCCAGCCCCTGGTGGTGGCTCACCTCCTGTCGGTTTCTCGGCTGTTTGGGTGGCCTGGAAAGGCCCGGGGTGGCCTTGGACAGCCCGTGCTTCAAAGGACGAGAAGAGGCTTCAGATCTTTTCTCGGTCTCGATGTTTATTAATTGTTTATCTAAAAGATTTTCTCTTTTCTCAAAATTACGTATACAATATTTATCATTTTTCCCCAATACCTTTTACCCTTATTAACCAGTGCACTTTTAGTAATAACCAATCCCAAAGTGCCAACATCACCACAGAAGATGGAGGCCAAGAAGAAGAAGAAGGAGGACAGGACACGCCCCAATTCCTCCATCTTACTTCTTTAGACCCCCCTGTACAGAAATCCTAAACCCTGTGTTTCACACTCTAATTAACTTATCCCTTCACCATTCACCCAGTGAAATCCTCCCATCCTCATACAGGTGTCATCTCCCGTGCAGGATCAAAGTGCAGCCACCAGACACTTCTGGCAACATTCCAGGACTCCCGAGCCCCCCAAGGGTGGTCTCGGTCACTCTGCACATCAGTCCTGAGGGGCTGAGATCCCACAACCTCCCCCCTCACAAGTCTTTGGGGACTGGGCACAGTGAGATGGCCAGCTGCTGGTCCCGAGCCAGTGCTGCTTTTTGGCTTTCTGAGCACACGGGGGCAAAATCTCCACTTCTTAATGGGGGAGAGCAGGATGGAAGCTAGGAAGAGCCTGAACAGCATCTCTTTTGGAAATCTGCTTTCAGTGTGTAAGAAATTTCCTTTACTTCCTTTATAAGACAATAGAAGATACTCCTGGATTCAGGTACAACACCTAGGCCTTGCTGCAAGGGGAGGCAAGTGCAGACCAACTTCTGCAGTGCTTCAGGCCAGACCTCTGCAGGAAATCTGATGAGTTTAAGGTTTTGATCAGAATTTGCAAATACGTGACACAAAAAGCCTTCGACACTATTAGTTTGATCTCACCCAACTTTCAACAGACCCCAGGCTGCTCTCCATTGGCCAAGAGACTCAATTACTTTTCCCCAAGTAATTTCATGAAAGCACAATACTGGCTCTAGTTCTGCTGAGCCAGCCAGATCCTGCAAGGCAGCTTCCTGGCTGTGAAGTGCAGCAGCCCATGGCAGCAGCTCCAGGAGAGCCTGGAGGATGCTGCCAGGGCTCACCCACAGGTGTTGGGGACAGACACCCCTGGGCAGGGAAAGCAGAGGTGACCTGCACTCAATATGCAGAGCAGAGTCTACCATTCAAGCAGCCTTGGATGACTGCAAGTTTTCAAGCTTTAAGAAAAAAATCACCAATTATTGTAAGAGCCAGTGTCATTGCACTTGTAAGGAAATACAGAAGAATCTCCTAGAAACTGTTAACCTCCAGGATCGTTCAGCAATTTCATAATTTTAAGAGAGTGGCTGTAATGCATTTCTCTACATCTACAAGGATGAATTAATCAAGCAGACAGTAGCTCTCAGCAAAGTAACATAAACACTTTTTTGCTTCAGTGCAAAAGTCCAGTTTCGATTCATGGAGTCACATCAAGCCATTGCAAAAAAGAAACCTGCCTCTTGCTGTTGCTCATTTTTGGAGCTTATCCAGTTCTTCACAGCCTGGCATGCAGAGTGGTTTTATCTCCTTCCTGTCCATCCTCCCTAGAGTTAGGTTCTGAAAGACCGGGGTATAATTTTACTTGAAGCTTTCTTAGGAAAAGACAGAAATGCCCATCACCACCGAGGAGCTAGAGAGCACGGGGCCCTTCTGGCAAACACAGCCCTGAAGGGTGTCTGCCAGGCAGGACCATTGCTCAGAGACAAGCCAAACTTGTTTGGAAGTCCAGTGCCAGGACTACTGGGGGCAACCTGCAGGGTGCAACCCACAGCTAGTCCATTTTCATCACTGAGATAAAATTAGCTGGTATTGTCAGAAGTGGCGAGACTTACAAATAAATAAAAATTAAAATATATATCCAGCAGTTTCAATTTCCTACCTCACAGCCTTGGAAACAGGTTCCATTGGTTCATGCTCCGACCTTGTGGATCTGACAGGATTCCCAGAGCAATGCAAAGGAGCCCTGAGCATCTCAGAAGTGGAGAGCCATTTGTCCAACCCACAGCACCCCTCAAAGTAAGGAAATTCCTCATCAAACCCAAACGGTGCAACCCACCACCCTGGCTGCTGGGACCAGCTCAGATGTGACCAGGGAACCTTCCTGACACCGTCCTCCCAGCAGAAACCATGGAGCATGGAGAAGGGAGTGCAGACTGGCAGGAACAGCTCTGTGTTAGAGCACCTGCCAAATCTGTGCCATGGCAGCATGGCATCTGAGGAAGGGAAAATACTGAACCGGTTCCTCACCACGTGAAAGACGGAGCATTGCAATGACAATGCAAAGAATGTTGAACAAAACTAAACTATGTCAGGCTCCAGGTGAAGTGATCTGTCCCCACTATCAAAGCTGTGGAGACTCACCTGAAAAAAATAAAGCCTGGTTTAAAACCAGAAGGATGCAATGCAGGACCCAGGCATGC
This sequence comes from Melospiza georgiana, assembly GCF_028018845.1. Lineage (NCBI taxonomy): Eukaryota > Metazoa > Chordata > Aves > Passeriformes > Passerellidae > Melospiza > Melospiza georgiana. The sequence goes on from NC_080451.1 coordinate 3,989,032, forward strand.
TTCCTCTCAAATCTTCTGCATTGCATAATGACCCAAACAAAACAAGCATTCCGGCTGCTCTTGCGACATCCCCACTCCTAAGCTGGCAGAGATGGGCACAGAGAATTGGGCCGCCTGTCTGAAAGCACTTTGTGATGTTCTGATGAAAGGAGGCCAGGGAAATCCAAACTCCTTTTATCTCTTCCTCACCAGCCCTTGAAAGTGGTTAGAAAGCAGCTGCTTAGCCAGGCTTGTTTGGACCTTCACAATGTCTTCAAGCTTTCCCAGAGCACTCATATTTTTTTTTAAGGTTTTAAAAGCCCATCTGTGCTCCTGGCCCTTTAAGCCAAGTTCCAAGCCCAGATGGAGATTTTAAATCCCTGTAAAGAATGGGTAGACAGAGCTGCTGGTGGTACACCCTGCTCTAAAATGGCATGACCATATCTCAGACCAAGCATGTCCATATGGAGAGCCTCTTCCAGAGCCAGTTTTAGCTACAAGAAAATGGAGAGAGGCTGTAATGATTCCCAGATAGTTTGATAACCAGGGGTCTCACCCCTAAAGGACCCTACCCTGTTGTATCTGCTGTTTTCTGTTTCTGTTCTCTCATCATTCAGACCCTCTGAACAGCTAGAGAGCAAGGCTGTGGGCCCCAGTGCCTCATGCATTTAGTGGATGCTTACATCCATAACCCACTTTGCACACTTTCTAGTTCACTTTTTCACATGGACTTCCTTCTCTCCAAAATAGGTAAATAAATTAATAACTAACTAACTAAACAACTGGACTAAAACCAAAGCCTGGCACTCCTGTGCCAGCTGTGGAATGCTGCTTGTTTGGCTAGAAGTCTCTATGAAACACTCTCAGCATCAGGATGAGTTTGGAGCAGAAGAGGCCTTGCTTCCAAATTCAACCACATCCCTGCACATGTGGGTTCAAGTGTCTACGAAGTGCAAGTTGTTTTGAAAAGTAACTCATCTGCTTCCCCTGTAAAAAGCACAGCCCCGGACTCCTTAAGAGATAAAGCAGAAGCCAGAGGGACCTTCCTGCGCACAGCCAACAAGATGTAAAAGGCTCTGTCTACAGCCCTTTATTTAATTTACAAACCTCTGCCTGAAGAGGTGTGAAGCAAATCAGAGCCTCCAAAGGCAGAAGGAAGAGCAAGCCTGAGGCTTTCACAAAAAGTGGGAACAGAGTATCTCTTCAGATTTGGAGAACAGAGGCTTTCTGGATAGGCAACAAGGCAAGCGGCAACTCCCCAGACTCAAAACACTGATAAAAATCACCTGAGGTTTGCTTCCTAACCAGGGAGAAAGTAGGTTGGTTTGTTTCATGAAAAGACTTGGGAAATCCCTTCCAGCACAATGGCCTCTGTAGCAGAGCGATCCCTTTGAGAGATCCCTACATCATCTCCTTTTTATACTGGATGGGGCAGCTCATTGCATGGCCAAAACAAGTGCTTTCCCCACAAAGTCAGGCTGACAGAAACCCTTAGCTCAAGCACTGCAAGCAGCGTATCTCCAAAGCACTGGGGGAATGCGAGTCTGTACAGGTCGAAAGAAGCTTTAGAGCTTTAGGAGGAGAGAAAAAAAAAAACCTCACAACTGAGCTTAATCTCTAATCCAGCAGGTTTCTGAAAAAGCAAACTTCACTGCATGCTGCCATTCCGTGCACACACCTCTGTGCAGAACTATGTGCCCGGCGAGGCTGGATCCATCCCGTGTGCTGGGCACAAGCTGGCAGCGCCCTGGGATAACGCCGAGCACGCTGAGCCCACACACGTGAAGACATACGAGGCACACTCATTCCTCGAATATCTGATAATTCCTGGGATCCTTCTAACTCTGTTTATTGCCTCCGGCAGTCTTTGTTTCTGATGTGAGAAGATAAACAATGGGAATTGTCTTAATCCTAAAGGCAAAGAATAAAAAGCACTGAGCGGGGGACGATCCTTTTATCATGATACATTTGCAACATCAAAAAAAGTTGACCCCCTTCCTTTGAAACGCACTGAAATGTATCTGCTTTTCCTCCCCTGTTGGCAGGAATGAGCCCCCCGCGCCCACCCTTGCTCTGCCAGCACGGACGGCTGCACACAGCCCTCCCTGACTAGTGCGGCGAATCACCGCTCCGCCTCGCCTCCCAAATCCCATTCCAGCTGCGTGCGGCGCCGGGGACCGAGGGGAGTCCCACCTCTGCACATCCGTGCGGGGCGGCTTGCCGACCTTACTCTGAAATCCCCACTTTCCGCCGTGCCCGTCCCAGGGCAGCCGAAGCTGCTCCTCTCCAGAGATCTGCCATCATCTCACAGAGCTTCCTCAGCAGGACTTTCCTCCTGCAGGAAAAACACTCCCACAGTTCCCAATATACCTTCACCAGAACCATGACAGCTTAAAAGACCACCTTGATAGCTGCTATGATCCACCCACCAGTTGCTAGAGACGTGCGGCATGCAAATCGCTCCATCTGGCAAAGAAGGAGGACAGAAGGACTAAGCACTAACGCATCCCAGGCAGGCACCTTTTCCCACAGGCAGGACACTTGGAGAGTGCGGCTGACCTGGCACTTTCCCCAGGCATTGCTGAGCATCCTCCAAAAAACACCTACATCCCACAGCCTCCAGCAAGCCAAAATGTAAAGGCAGGAGCTGCATCCGGATGCAGAGAGGACTCTTTGCACAGGGGATGTGTGCCCATCTGAGCACCTGTGTTTGGGATACACGACACTCAGGATCCTTCATGCTGACAATCCTGGGAACTCCTTAACCTGTGTGGTGCGCTTGCCCCTGCCGAGAGAAATCCATGAAGGTGAGATGGAGGCGGCCCACGCTCCTCAGCCGGAGAGCGGGTCTGCTGGGTGCGTGCACGGGAACTAATTAGTTCCCGTCAGCCGGCAACACGGCAAAGCGGGGGAAGCACCATCTCCCACCAAAGCAGATTTATCAGGAAGAACCGATGCCTTCCTTCAAAGTTAGGTGGGAAAGTGTTGTCATGCTCCATCCCCTCTGACCCGGGAAGGGGGAAAGGGGGGGTGTCCTCTTCAGAAAGTAGTCCCACCGCCTTGGCAAACACGTAGGAATTTTCCAGAACGATTTCCGCCCCTGTTTACCTTACACATTATTTCAGTGTTTGTTCAGCGGGTTCCCGATGTCATCGGGCTCCTCTGCGGCGTGCAACAGCCCCACGACACCCGTGCTCTTACCGGGAATGGGGAGCCGAGGCGTGGGCAGCCCTGCTCGCTGCAGATCCCCGGGCCCAGCACGTTTGGCCGCTCCCGCTCTGCCAAATCCTCCCCTGGACCGCTGGCCCTCGCGTGGCATCTCGCCAACACCCAGGCCCCGCTCCGACCCGACGTCCTGACCTCCACCCGTGATCCCGGTGTGATCCGGATTCATAACTTAAGGACAAAAAATGGGACGGGGCTAGATAACCAGCCCCATTCCCATCAACCGCGATAACACTCCGCCGCTGAGCGGCTGGGGAGAGCCGGCATCCCCTGCCGCCCACCTGCCCGCGGATGAGGGCTGCAAGCCCACCGCCCCGGTGGCAAGGGTCACCGGGGACAGGGCACGGGCGCGATGGCGACGGGCGCCCTGTGCCCGGCCGGGACCGAGCAGCATCGCTGCCGGGGGTCGCGCCCGGCGCTGCCCGACCCCGCGGCACCTGCTCCGCGCCCCCGGGGCTACCAACAAGTGGCGGCGTGTCCGCGTTCCCCCTCTCGCCCCGCGGCTACTCACAGCCAGTTGCTGGCGTTGGCCGAGAAGGTGGCGAGGATGATGAGCAGCAAGGAGCGCAGAGAATACTCAGGGCTCATCCTGGAGGGCAGGCGGGGTGGGACTACGCGGAGCCGGCGGCGGCAGCGCCCCCGCCGCCCCGCGCCCAGGGCAGCCGCCGCCGCAGGTGGGCGCGGGCAGGAGCGCCGGGCGCTGCCCGGCTGATGCTCCCGCGGCGGCCGCCGAGCCCGACTGTCAGCGCGGCCGGCCCGTCCCGGGATGGAGCGGCGGGGCCGGAGGCGGGCCGGGGGCGGAGGCAGCCCCGGGGGCCGCCCCGGCTCCGCCGCTCCCTGGGCGGGACTCACTGCCGGGGACATCCCCGGGGCGGGCCGGTGGCGGGGAGGGCACCGGAGAGGGCACCAGGGGCTCCCCCGGCAGGGAGGGCGTTGGGAGTTTCTCCGGCGACGTGGAGGACAGCGGGGAATCCGCCAGCGTCCCCCACCTTGCTGCTGCACCCGCCAAGCGGCGCCTCTGGGTGGGTTCTCTGTGTGCGGGGAGAGACGAGGGAGCCTCGCAAAGGGGAGGGGCGGGGGTTTCCGCGTTTGATGTTTTTGGGGTAATTTCCTGGTCGCTATGAAGCAGCAGAGCCCTGAGATGTCCTGGCGCTGCCTGGAGTGCATGGCCCAGGCTGCCTTCTTCATCAAGCACCCCTTTGACTTGGAGTGATTTCCGAAATTCCAGTTTCTGAAAATTCACTGTAAATACCAAAGTGCATCTGAAAATTGCAACTAAGGAGAGGGGTCTGGGTGGGTTCTTTCTGGGGGTTCTCTCAGGAGAACAGCATTTGGAGATGGAACAGGGACAAGTTTGCAAACCCTCTTGGCATCTCAATAAGGGCTGCCCCGTGGAGAGCTGCCAGTGGGCGGTGGCGGGCTCTAGAATGTGCAGATGGAGGGTGATGCTTGAACAAATATCAAGGTTTAAATTCACCTCTGGAAAGGTCAACTCTTGAGTAATCCCAAGAGCTCCTAACAGCATGTCTTAACCACCCCGAGAACAAGAGATGTGGTAGGGATCCCTATCTCTGCTCCATCCACTATGCCCCTGTCTATCCATATCTGCATAAATGACTTAATTTAAAGCCAGGAGCAACATGAGCTGGCTGCTTGGTGTGAAATCCAAGATCCCAGGCAGCCACAACTGTGCACCAAATCTCCTCTTGACAATGTTGTTACTTAGGTCCATTACTAAAACCTCTTGCTACCATCTCTAAAATCTTGCCAAGCTGGTTTGGAGCTATTCAAGATTCCCTTTGTCTTTTCAAACTCCGTTTTCCTGTAGCTGGGGCACACTTATTCAAAGCACGGCAACTTGCGCTAGGCTGCATATGCCTGTCTAACTTTATTACACCTACTTTAAAATCTCTGCATTAGTTCCCTGTCAAAGTGAGGATTTAATTTCAAAGTGCTTTGACTTATATTCCCACTCCTGACAGGCAGCAGCCCACCCTCACCTAGTCATTCATCTGGCTTTCACATCCTTGCTGATTATCCTGGATGAAAATGGGATTCTGGCTGCTTTGCTGGTGAATTGAAGGTTGTTGCCGTGAGCCCTGTCTGGGTAATTCAGTGCAACTGGAGCTGATTAATCTGGCTCATCATTTGAGACAAAGCTGATGCCTTCTGGCTTCTAATTGCTCAGGGTGTTGAGTGAACTTGTCACGAAGGCAAGAACTAATTGAGAGGCTAAGGGGAATGAGAGGTTAGAGGGCTGTGGCTGTCTGGCCAGAGCCACGTGGGTCTATGGGAATGTCATACTTGTGGGCCTCTCATGTGTTATTCCCCTCCAAGGAGAAACATCAGACAGAAGCCAGAAGGGTGGGCATGAATCCTGGGGTCCTGTCTGGCATGGACGTCTGCGGCCCACGGAGCGCTGCTGGCAGAAATGTTCCTGGTGCCAGGGCTGGCGGTGCTGCGGGCAGGCTCAGGGCACCCTGCTGCTCTTTTTGGGGTAGCTGTGGTGGCAGGATGGTGCAGTGGGTGCTTGACATTGATCTGGAGGATCTCTTGAGACTTCTCTTGGCCCGGGTGAGGAGTTGTAGATCATGTCCACCTAGTTCTGCAGCAGCTTCAGGTCCTGTTTCCATTGTAGCAGGTGGAACAGAGGGGACTGTCCTGACTTAACCAGCAGGAGAACAGGAAAGCCAGACCATTGCAGCAGTCACAGTGTGCACTGGGGATAGAGTGTCACATCCACAGGATGCACTGAGGATAGTGTCCGTGGACTGATGAGTGGTACCCCCGTGCCACAGGGGAGGCAGATGCAAACACCTCTGGAGTAAGTCACTCCAACAGGAAGGGCAGTGTGAGCTGCCTGTGGAGATGGTAACAGTGCACCAGGGCACGAGGGGTGTTTATTTTACAGTCTCTGGGGTGGAGGAGGTGATGAGTGTGAATGGAGGACAGAATATGGAAATGGGCACTCACTTCAAGGGTGTGGGTTCCTTGATCTTTTCAAAGATGCCCATGAAACACTGCTTGGTCATTACCTACCACTTTCTGGAAGCTGGATTCTTTTGGCCTCTGATTCAGAGGGTGCTAAGGTTCTTTAAAAACCTAAAGCCCAGCTGATTTGGAAGAGAGAGAGACCCAATTCCAAGGGAATGTTTAAGGGACACAGCAGGTCTCCTGGCCTGTGCGTTGCTGCAGAGGCCTCTTGGCCAGCAGGGCCCCTTCTGTGTCCTCCTCTCAGGACAGCAGCTGGTGATGAAGGCCTCTTGCCACTGCCAGTGTGGGTTGGAGCTCAGTGCCTGCTGGCTACCCCAGGCTGCACGGCAACACTCTTTGTGACTGACTGTGTGTTGCTTAATGAACGTCTAACTCCCATTAGATAAGGAGACTCCCTTTGATGTGTAAATATTTCAGTGATGGGAAGAGGAATGAAATGCACCCCAAGGCTTGCCCAGGTGGGTATTTGTTCAAAGAGAAATTACCATCACCATATCACAGGCAAGGCAAAGGGCAAGCAGTGGTAACAGGAAGGGGTTTTCAACTCAGAGACCAATATGAAAACAACAAAGCATGCAAAAATCCATGCAAAATTGTAGCCAGGCTCTGGATATAAGTATGTAAATACAAACTACACTGAAGAGTAAGTGCAGGCAGGTAGCACTCTTCCTCATTTTCTGGATCTGACCAGTGCTATCAGTCATGGAGGTTATGAGAGGTATTTTACAGGTTTTTTTCAGGTTTCTGATTCCCCATGGGCTTACCAAATGGGATTGAAAGTAGAGTACTCTAAAATTTAGAGAATAGTCTCTACCATGTGGTGGGGAGAAGAGCTGCAAGAAAAAGTTCTCCTTAAGTCATGGGTGAATCTGAGGCTGTGGGAGTTGGCTCTGAATAGAAATAAATTCCATTTTGGATTTAATGGAACATACCTATTGGACACTTTAGCAACAGTACATGTAATAATCCTGTCCTGGAGAAAGGAGAAGTTGTTCTGGGAGCCTCCATGCCAGAAAATACAGGACAGTTGTACTCCTTTACAGAAACCTGTATTTTTTTCTGATGAAATTTATTTCAAACTACACAAACATTTCTGAGTGGCACTGATGACTGGTTAGAGTGGGGACTGTATGGGACTGCAGTTCACAATCAGAAGCAGCCTTGCAAGCATGAAGGTTGCTCTGACAAAAGAGCTGTGTCCAGTCCATTACAGTCAGGGAGCGAGCAGTTGCTGTAACCCATGCTCAGCTCGACTCATCACAGTGGCCACTGGAACATCAAGACCAGCCTTGTTTTTAGCTGCAGCAGGATGCCTTTAGCCCCATACCTATTCCAGAGCCTGCTTGGGAATGTGCATATATTTGTATGAGTCTTCAGAAGCAGGTGTTCAGTTAAAATAAATCTTCAGTGGCATCGCCTGAAATCTGGCACTGAGGCTGGTAAGACTCACTCCTCCAATTTTATTGTCAAATAGGGCACTGAAAAAAATACAGTGGCTTGGGATTTAGGGACTTTTCTTTTGGATGTTGTCTCTGAACACACCATCAAAATTTCTCTGGGAAAAATGAGTGGCTATGGTGATCTTGTGGGTGCTGTCCATGCGGGAAGTTAAGAGCATCCCCAAATATTGTGAATGCCTTCAAACCATAAAATTGCAGAGAGAGCCAACTTTTCCACTGCTCAGATAGATCCTTTTTCACAGGTCTGTGAACGAACTGTCCCCTGGGTTGTACTATTTTCAGAGGAGATTGTTATCACAGTTCCAGATTCTGGCATTTAAAACATATCCCAGCCGATTTCCCCACTCACTTGGGTGCCATCCACACCAAGCAGTGCTAACAAACCTTGATCCAGGTGCCGGCCTGGCAGTGCACACGTAGACAGCTGACACTGGAGTGACAGCTCACGACTACATTGGCCCTACTCATTCTGCCCAGGAAGAAAATGAGATTTCAGGCTGGTTGGATTTATAACACCCTGATTCACTCCTTTGCAGTGCTCATTATACCTCCAGGCATTTAAGAGCCCTGAGACTTCATCCCCCACCGTGGGAGCTGGGAGAGCCCTGCTCAGCCGAGCAGAATGAAAGGAGGGATGGAAGCCACCAGGACCGCAAAGGGTCTTCAGGCTAGGGATGGTCAGGAGAGGACAGGGCGTGGGTGAACACCTTGGACTGTTCATGACTTGTGGTGGAGTTATCTTCAGCTTATCTTCACATTCAGCAGATGTGGCAGATGATGGAATTCCAGACTGGTTTGGGCTGGAAAGGACATTAAAGATCATCTCATTCCACCCCGTGCCATGGGTAGAGACACCTTCCATTATCCCAGGTTGCTCCAAGCCCCATCCAACCTGGCCTTTAACACCTCCAGGGATGGGGCAGCCACAGCTTCTCTGGACAATCAGTTCCAGGCTTCACCACCCTCTTAGTAAAGAATTTCTACCTAATTCATAAACTAGTCTCTTCTCCTTTAGTTTAAAACTGTTCCCCCTTGTCATGTCACTATCTGCTGTGTTAAAAGGTTATTCTTCCTCTTTTTTTATAAGCCCCTGTAAGGACTGGAAGGCTGCAATGATGTTTCCCCAGAGCGATGAGACCTACAACCCCCCCGGTTGGCGTTACCATTGCCAAGGTGCTCAGCCTAAGTAATGCCCACATCTTTCTTCCCGTGTGTGACCAAGGAGGCCATAGGGCTGTGTCTTGCTCCATCTCTCTCCTTGCACCATTGCTGGTGTGCTTTTGGCCCTGCCAACATGTACGTTGCAGACAGTGGCTAGGCAAAGAGCAAGGGATATCTTGTCCTAAGCCACAGGAGAGGTAAGGCCAGTTTATTTTAGGCTTTGCTATATGTTCCCCAACAACTCCATGCCATTTCACCCTCGGTGCCACGATTCCCTTGCCTGCTTTTGTAATGCAGACATGGCTTTTTGGGGATACAAACCAGAGGTGTGAAAGAGCAGAAGAAAATCATTGAAAAGACAGGTGCTGATTTAGGTTATTTGGTCTACTGGTGGTGAATAAAATACTGATGGAGGAAATCTTCTGAATCTCTGAAAACAATAAAAACTATGCCTGGAAAGAAATTCCAAGCTTTGTCCCAGGACAAGGGCTGACAGAGACAAATGAACTTGTCTGGGCCAGTGGAGAACTCCAGGACCAAATTCTTCTGCTGCTTGTCACCCAAGGTTTCTGCTTGTCCATGTGTAAATTCCTCCTCTTTCATTTGGCAAAGAGGATGAAGAGTTGCATTGGCCAAGCCATTTGAAAGCCATGTGAAATATCAATAAGGACAGAGTTTTTCCTGTATTTGGCTATCAGATAAATCTCAAGACACTGGCATTAGAGCAGAGCATGGCTATGTTTGGAGGAAATCAAGCTGCATTTCCCTGCCCTGACTGATGAATGTTTTAAATGGAGACAGCATTCTCCCTCCATACCCATCTTCAAGAGGTCCTAGTGTTTCTGTAGAACCATCTTTTCCCTTGGCTCAGTTTGCATCCACCAAGTGGAGGAAACGGGAGGCTGAAATATGAACAGCATCTTTGGGAGGTCTGTTCCTTTTGTGAGGATGTGTGTGGAGCAAAGTGCTGGCTGTACAACTTTTCATGCTGGTGTCAGATAGGTGATGCAGGTGTGTGGATAGGGAATTCTCTCCTGACTGGGAGGAAGCAGAGCTGGGCTTTGGGAGATACCCAAGGGACAGGTTGCTGCACTCATACCAAGTTTGAGCCTGCTGCTTTGCCAAAATGCAATTGATAATTGAACCTGATTCCTGAACCAAGTCCTTGTTGCTCCTGAAACACATCAAGAATGAAGCTCCTGCAGAAGTGTTTGGCTGTCTGGGGCTCATCTATTTAATTTTCTCTTGTGGTGGGAAATCTCCTATTTTAAGTGAAGTTCTTTTCAGAAATGACTAATTAAACTACAAAACAGGAAAAGTAAGAGACAGTAAAATCCCCTCAGCTGTCCAGTGCATTTCTACGTAAATATGGTGGCAAAATGATGAAAACAAAACCTTTTGGAGACAAAGGCGTATGAGAGACCTGGTGAGGCAGCGTTGAAAAATCTATTGTTTGTTATAATAAAGTGAAACCACTGTGTTTATCTTGTGTCTTGGAGGATTTGGCACAATTATTCTTAGGAAGGTAGGGAAGCCACATAGAAATCAGAATAGCCCAGATTTTTTGCTAAAATCTTTTTACAAATCAGGTTATTCAACTACAGAAAAGGATTTCTTTGGGGCTGTTGCTTCTGAAATTATCCTGCAAAACTGGAAGGACTGTAAATGTTTGGCTTTAATAGCTACATACAATGCAAACCTAATCAGTGAAGCTTGAAATGTCCATAGCAGGGAAGAAAGGTAGAGTTTTATGGCTCTATGGAGGTGTGCAGAAGACCAGACACAAAAGCTGCCTAACACCCATGTAGGAAGGCAGCCGCTGCTCTCCCATCTGACAAAAGTCGCTCTGTGATCAGAGACAACTGGACAAATTTTCCACGCCAACATGATCTGCTTGTTTGCCTGAGCTGGTTGTGAAGGCTGGGAGGAGGTATCGCACAGACTCTTCTTGCAACCAGCCTCCTCCCCCAGGGCGTTCAGCAGCCTCATTACCCCAGCCCCAGCTCCCACCCAGGCTGCGTGGCTGTGGGGCAAGGACCTGGCAGAAACCATCCCAGCAATTTGGGGAGGAATTACGGTTGTGCTGTCTAACTTTCAGTTTTTGCCTCCAGCAGAGGCTAAAAATGTTCCACATTGCTTAGAGGTGTCAGGTTCTGTAGCCGTAGGCTGGGAGCAGCCCTCAGAACCTCTCAGTTACACATTACCCTGAATATCTCAGCAAATTACTCGTAGCTAATTGAAATAAAGGAAACACAGTGGCTCAGTTTACCTGGTGGACTGTATATAGCAACGCAACCACTGCATTTTGCATTGGTCATAAAAACACGATTCATTATCCCACCTGTCAAACACTGACCTTTTTTTCCCCCTCAGTCTGTGCTTCCTTCTCATGTCAATATAGCAGTGTTCATCCCAACTAATGTCAATAGTTTCTTATTAACATTTCAGCTCTAAAAGTGCAGAGCCTCCAAATAATCCTAGACATTCTCTAGAATCCCAAAACCTCTGGTCAGTGATTTTCAACCTGCTTCGGTTTGCTGAGTCTGAAAAATTTTCCTGTGGCAATGCGGACCCTTCTAAAGCAACTTAACTGTACTGATAACAGACTCCAGGTTGATGAGTTACTTTTTGTGGACTCCGCATAAGTAGGAATTTGCAGATCAGAAGTTCAAAAGTGCAGATGCAAGAGATACACGGGAGACAGGTAATCAGTCAGATGTGTGTCATTTTGCATGTTGAATTTAGAGGGGTTCTTAAGTTCCTAAGGCAGGTGTGCATCAGAAAAACTCCTAACAGAGATCACCAGGAATGGGACTGTTAAAGCAAATTATGGTTGTGGGTAGTTGTATATGTTTGACTTATGATGATGCATATATATCTCTGTCTATATCTCAGTGTATGTATGTATGTATGTATGATCTATGATCTGTGAATCCAGCTTGAACTTCAGGAAAATGTCGCATGAGAAATCATCCTACACTGGCAATGATGAATCCATCACCTGTCCCCTGCTAATGGGAATGCTTCTAGAGACAATGCGGCTGCTGCAGCACAGGGAGCTTGTCCAGCTGAATTCTGCAGCATGGGGATTTCTCCAGAACAGAATAAAGAGGTAGGTCATGAATACCAGAGAACCAGGGAAACAAAATGCAGAGGGGCCCAGATGAAGGAAATTTTGGGAGGAGATGGGATAAGAAAGGCATATGTTTACAGTCTCAGGTTAGTGACAAAGAATGAAACTGCTGGAGGAAAGAGCAAGGAAGCTCCACATGTTTGGGGGACAAGCCATGGGCAAGTGGAAGTGGAGAGGAGATTAAAAGGAGGAGATTGTGTTGTCCATGTACCTGTGTTTCTTGCACTCAGTGACCAGATGATGGATGGTGATGGATGGTGGAGCAACACTGTGTCTCCTTGATGAGGGGAGCTGCACCTCCAGAGTAACTCCCTGGGGGCTTCTGGGCACATGCCAGTGGAAGGGTGGCCATTTCAGAGGAACTAGACACTCTTTAGGCTTGCTAGACCAAATGTCCTCTCCCATCCAAGGGGTAGCATTTGGAATTTGTGCCCTGGACTGAGGAGCATTGTGGGTTTCCAAGATGGCAAAATGTCCAAGCCACAGGGTAGACCACTGAGTGCTGAAATGCAGGAGCCCTGCCAGGATGGTATTGGCAAGTCAGAACATGCTAGCAGAGGTGCTCTGGAGTCACAGCTGATGAAGAAGAGATGTCAGGAGCACAAAGGCATGGCACAGAAGTCCAGCAGTGGAGATGGAGGATGTGAACTTCCCATCACCCTTAGATGTCTGGGTAAGCAGTGTCTCAGAGGGATGTTATGGGCACAGGATTTCCCTAACACAGATGTTTTCTGAGGCAGATGCTCAGCATCAAGGGAAATGTGCAATGTCCTGACCCTCTGCACAGTAAACAGCCTAGTAACCGAAGCTGAGAGGTGGCCATCTTTCTTCTCCCAAGGTTTGCTCAGTATCCTTTAGCTTTGGACCCCAGTGGGTACCTACCCCAAATGGGTGGCTATTCCTTCTCCTAGAGAGGGTGAAATATCAGAACACATAGGGGAAGGAAGGCCTTGAGGACACAGTTCTCCGACGGGAATGCCATGCTAAGATGTGCAACACTCCACCGTTGTCTCTGAAACACTTGAGAGCCTAGAGGATATTGTTGGCCTGCTGGATCCTTCAGTCATCCTCAGATGGGTCCTTTGCTGTGATTAGAGGATGAATCATCCTGCAAAAGACAGATCCCCAGCACACTGTGGGAAGCCCATGCAGGACAGCCCACCTCAAAGGGTTTGACGCATCTTCCATAATGTAATTACCTGAAGAGTGGATGTGAACTGTAAGATAATCATTCAGGCTCCCTTCTTAACCCATGGTGAAATGCTGGCCCCTTCATCTGTCCCCCACGCATTATTCTCGCAGGGGCTGTCGCAAGGCTTGGCAAAGCTGTAGAGAAGACCATGCCAAAGTTTGGATTTTTTTTTATTTTTTTAATTTTTTTTATTTTGGTGTATGAGTGGGTGAGATGAGCTCACCCCTGTCAGCCCTTATGAGGAGGACTCAAAAGCAAGATTTGTGAACCACTTGCTGATCAGAGGCATTTTCCCTGGTTGTCTCTGAAAGGGAAGTTAGAGCAGAAGACGCAGAGATCCAGTCCCACAGAGCTGCTGTCACTGATGCCAGAATTTGTAAATGAAGCCATGGGTGACTCAGAAGTCTCAAAGGACTCCCAGCTGTAGATGTTGACATTGATATATGGGTCATCTCCCATCCTAGAACAAAGTTATGGGCCTCATATAGCCTACAAATGTTACATGACTCAGGAAATATCTTGGGGCACATCTAGCATTGAGGGAAAATGATAGGGAAGATGTTTAACCATCTCTCTGGCTTTCTACCAAGCTGAGATGAGCAGTACAGACTGAATAATGTGGACTCAGGCCTGCTGAAATCAGTAGAAAAATGCTCAAAAGTATTAGGGTTTTCCCCCCCCCTTCACAAACTGCATTTTTTTTGTAATTTCTTCATTTTTCAGATTACTGATTTCTGCCACTTGGGGAATTTCTATTTTTAAAGAAAATTGAGAAATATTTGAAGCACTGTTATCCAAGCAGGTCCTCTCCAGAGGTGCAGGAGTTGATGGCAAGAGCCTTATGGTGACTGAACAGGGCCTGCAGCACTCACAGCATTCTTTTCAGTGGGCCCTCTGATGCTAAGTGTTTGAGGGTGCTTAGTTTGAGGCCCCCAATTAAGAAAGAAATTGAAGCACATTTTTGTGAGTTGAATTTTTAACTATCTGGCTATAGTCCAGCATGCTTAGCAGATTCCCAGCGTGTCCCATCTTCTCTTAGGGCTGTTATGGTCACTTTCTTTAGCACCATTTCAAGACCAAGAGTGGGTCTGCTCTCTCACCAAAGGAAACATCATACTTATTCCACACAGTTCAACTCTCTTGGGCAAACCAGGGCAGTTTTCATTTTTCACTCTACCAGGATATATGGAAACATGAAGGTGTGAAAGAATTGCTGTTTAAGAGAATCAGCCAGAGAAAACAACTAAATGTTTAGGAAAGTTGAAACAGTGATGTCCCACAGCACACACAACTAACAGGGAGCCAGACCTGATGTGTTTTTCAGCACTAAACACAATCAACAGCCATAAATGCAGCAAGGATATAAGTTTTGATCCTGACCCTGTTGTGATACTGTGGATAGGGAAAAATGAAACCAGAACTGCTGAGTAAATCTATCCAAATTAACAGTGATAAAGAGTGCTACATCCTTGTTCGGGTGAAGAGGCATCTTCTTGGCTTTGCAGCAGGCACTTATCCCTCCATCTGCTGGCAGCACTTGCCAGAAGAGAATTCCATTTAATCATCCCATTCCTCCCAGAAAAAAAGGCCTTCAGAGAGGCAGGGAAGATCACAAACTTTGGTACCTTTGGCTGGTATCTGTAGCATTGTCCTGATTTTTCAAGCCATCCTCCAGCCCTTCGTAGTCTAGCTCTGGAGAGGTTTGGGGGAGTTGGGAACATCCTGCTCGCTTTCATGGGCCAGTGTCTCTCTCCAGGAACGCCTTGCCCTGCCAACACTGATGGAGGATGGCATTCATACAGAGCAGCAGCAGCAGCATGTTCCTTTGGAGGCCCTCTTTGTGCGTGTCCTCTTGGAGGTCCATTTGGTGCACGCTGCCACGAGCGCAGGACCTGAATCGCGGCATCGCGCGTTCGTGGTGACCGTGCCACAGCGAGCACGTCCTGGTCGCCACGCTGGCCGGGGCCGTGCTGGCTGGGACACGCCACTAGAGGGGGACACAGCCACACGGAACGGGACCTGGCCACGGCCACCTGTGGGGCAAACTCGGTGGCCCAGTGACCAGGTGCTTAGCATGTGCCATGGCCTGCTCAGGTCTTGTGGACCTCCATCGCCAGGGTTGCTTCCAGCCAGCTCACACTCAACCACAGCACTGAAACATGCACATCAGACTCTCTGACACTTCTGATGGTGAAGCCAATGGCTGTGGTGTGGGATGCATTGACCTTCCTCTTTGCTCTTCCCACTCATCGTTGGTCTGACTTTGGAGGTTGGTTGGCATTTTCCAGATCTGAAAATCCTGGAAACTCTGCATTGGGTCTGCTCAGTATGTGGAGTGGGCATAAGGTATGGTGGGATATGAGCTGTGGGGAAGGCCCAAAAATTGCTCAAATGAGAGGAAGAGTTTCTAGAGTTTTGTCTGTATCTTTCCTTTTACTATGGCATCTCTTTAAAAAGGTGTCACTAGTATGGGATAGCCAGGCTGTATGCATGTCTGGTTTCATGATCTGCAGCCTCCTGCTTCTTTTTGCTTACAGACCTTTTCTTGAGGGCTCTTAGCTGCAGTATCTTCTAATGGTACAGCTGGTTTGATCCTGGGTGTACTCCTCTGTTGAGGCCTGAAGGTGGGGCAGAGTGTCAGAGGATGGAACAAGATTCCTACTAAATTGTAATGGGATCAGTGCTTCAACCAACTTTGAAAGCTACAATGTTGAGGATCAATTTCCCTCAAAAAGAGAATGAAAGTTATAACTAATTATGCTCATGATCTTCTGTTTGTCTGGAAATGAGGAAATTTTTTGCATGCCTGCAAGGTCCATTTGCTGAGTGAAGGCAGAGGTGTGATCCCAGCTATAGACATGCAGTGAGGAGAAGAATGGGACGTTCAGAGAAGAATGTAGGCTGGAACCATGGAACTTGATGCAGAGGGTGTCTTGCAGATGCTTGTTCAGACAGATGAAGGTCTGAGGATGGGGTGAGATGTGTCCCTTTTGGCTGCTCGTGAGTGTCAGTGGAGCATCTGTGGCTTTGGTGTTCTCCTGTTGAACACGGACAGCATGGACAAGGCAGATGTGAGTGGGCGTGGGACTTGAAGAGCACATGTTTGTGTGTGTGCTTGGATGGGATCCACTGACCTCATGGCATGTCTCCGGCGCAGGAGTTTCATGTGGCATATCTAATCCTGTGCACCAGTTATCTCATCCTCAGCAAACCACACAAAAGCCCTGATAAAGCTGACTGATATCAAATTGAATGATTCTCTCACAGGTGAGAGGCAGTGGTGGGGGAACCTGGCATCTGCAGGTGCATGCAAACACGCAGAAATGCAGCAAAGATCTCTAGGGAAGGCTAAAGTCTTCAGGCATCAACATCTCCCCGGTTATGTGTTCCTCTGGCCAAACCCAAGGCTGTTGCAAAAAGCAGTGGTCTCTGAAGTTTGACTGACAGATCATGATTTTGTCAAAAAACATGGGAACACCTGTATATTCCTTAGAGGTTTTTCAATCAGCCACACAAATTTTGTTTTGCATCTGAAAGGAAAAACAACTTAAAATTCAAATTAGAGTACGCGAATTTAAATGCGTGGCTTCAAGTCCCAGCAGAAAATAAGGAATGAAATTACTTTGCATTGTTTTAGCTAATTAGCTGAATTTTACAGTAATTTCTCCAACTCAAATGGTAGGTATTTTATTTAGTATATTTATTGCTAACTGAAACTGTCCATAGCAGTGAAATTACTTAGGAATTCTTTAGTATAAATTATTATTAATTTCAGCAATTGATTGCACAATGAATACTCTTTTTATCGCTCCAGAGAAATGCAAGGCTGGGATTTCATACCATTAATTTTTATGGGAGTTCAATGTCAGGGCTCCTTGGGGAACTTTGAAAATCACAGCCCCTAATTTTTAATTTTCAGTCCTTATAAACAATGCTATTTATTTGGGTGTGCCTGTGAACTGTGGGCCAGTCAAACACTGGTTCTTCATAGTCCCTGCCAAAGGCTGGGTCCTTTGGAGTTTATTGTTTTAATCTGTAGTTACAGGGAGGAAGCTGAGCCCTGATGTACAACTTGATCCCGCACTGCCCTCCCCCAGTCCCTCATCTGCTTGTCTTTGTTGGATGCATTGATGCACTGGACCTATGTGAGGCCTTAGAGATGTGACAGATAAGAGCCAAAACGTGTTATTTAGAGGGGTTGGTGGGGTGGACTTTGCTCCTGCTAGGCTGAGTCCGGACACCTACAGAAACTGCAGCGGGCTGGAGGATCAGGCTGGGTGGAGAAGTCTGTGGCCATGGTGGGCCCTGGGAGATTTCAAGCTCAAGAGTATACACTGCACTAGTATGATCTGCAGGACCTGGAAAAAATTTAAGAAAATTATTGTGGAATCATATTTCCAGATGTGCCAGAGAGGAGGTAGGAGGCAGGAGAAGTTTGGAAAAGCCTCTCTGCAGGGTTTGGTCCTGTGGGGATCATGTGAGTTTAGCTTTGTTCTTTGTGACCAAGACAGAGCTGGCATCCCATGCCTGAAAAGTACCTGAAGCTTTGGAAATGCCAGCCACACTGTGATCTTCACCTTTCTCAAGAGAAATGGCATTAAATCTCCTGTTTTGCCTTAGGGCACAGGCATTTCTCCCAGGAGAGTCTGGACTGGCTCCCACTGCAATGACCTTATTGCCCTGACTCATCTTCCTGGCCCATCTTCTCTTCTCCCTCCCCTTCATGGACAGGCTGCTGGGGGCCCAGTGGCCACCAATGCCTCTCTCTGCAGTCTTGTGTGACAGAACCCACGATGCAGCCTGGCACCACATTTGCTGTGCTGCTGTTCATCCTCTGAGGAGCAAATCTTCCCCACGCTGTCACTCGTGGCCAGTTCATCAGCTCTTGTCCTCTGCAGCAGCTCTGTGGCTCTGGACTAACCCAGAGGTATTTGTACCTTGCTGAGTAGTGGATGTGGGTTAAATCCAATTTAAGGCATTGGGAAGGTCACAAACCATACTAAGTAAAGACCAGTGTTATCAAATCGAGAGCCAAATTTATAAGAAAATTTAGCAATGATTTATTAGATTGTCAGCGAAACAGAATTTCGATTGGCAAGAACCACCACAGCCAAGGGTCAGCATCGAGCCCGGGATCGGCGCTGGGAGAACCCACGGACCGGACACCTGAATGTCCGCGGGTCCTTATACAGTTTATTCTGCCCGAGGCAGAGATGACCGAATGTTCTTTTGTGTCTCTTCACATGCAGAACCGGGGCTTTACATGTGCAGAGTCAGACAAAAGTCCAGTCCAGGTGTCTGGATGTTGTCAGAGCATTCACATGTAACAGGGTGGCGCCCGTGATCACCATGGTAGATGCAATCTTCTCTTCCAGGTGCAAAATCGCTCTTAAGTGGTCCTGGCATTCCAGGGAAGTCAGTGATCATCACTCAGGAAGATTCCATTCTTACAGTTAAAGAACCTGATATTATCTTAACTCCTGGAACTGGATGAATAAGAGTAAGACTCTGCTCCTGGCTGGGGTAGTTAAAAGACATAGCTTGGATCTTACAATATTTTATACATTAATAGCATGAATTATCTGTACCATATACTACACCAGGATCATCCCATGTTCATCAAAGGTAAAGCCCAGGGATGTGAGCTGTTTCCTCTACCTCACCTGCAGCCTGTGGTTCCCTGCTCCATTTTTTGTTCCAGGAGTACATTTCGCAGTGCCACTGGTTTGGGTGGGGAAGGGTTTAGCAGGGTTCCTCATGCCACTCAGAGACAGCCCTGGGTGTATTGGAGCCCAGGGGGTATTGGAGACTTGCAAGAAAGTGCTGGAAACTCCCAGCATCTGAAGCTGAGAGGCCATGGAATGTGGGGGCCCAGTCCTTGGGTGTATCCTTCTGACAAGGGGCATGTTGCTCTGGAATTTTGGGTGGTGATGAAGGACCATGACTATGGAGGACTCCGACTTTTTTTCTACAACGAGGAATAGAGTAAAAAGCTTGCAAATGAGTGAAGGCATTTGCCCCAGGAAAGTAAGCTCACTGACTTGGAGGCAGAATCTTCATTGGTCCTGGTGGCCCATTAGCTCATACTTGACTCTGGCATGCAGCACTGAGGTCCCTGAGACGGGGCTGATGAGGTCCAGGACCCAGGGGACGCTTTAAGGACTGGTACTGAGCATCACCCCTCACCATGCACCCATTCATACACAGTGGTCTCACACGCGAGCCTTTTTGATGACTTCTTGCTGCCAGGTGAGCTCTTGTTTGTGCAGTTGCCCAGTGGATGAGATGTATTTATAGCTGTTGTTAAATCATAGCCATGCAGCTGAGGGACTGGGCCGCTTCCAAGGACTGCTCATGATGATGTGGTGGGGGATGGAGGCAGGTTACATATTTACACATTAGTTTAAAATGTGGATTCTTTCCCCTTGGGGGCCCAGAATAGCTCATAGGCAGCTGCTCCAGCCATCAGCTCAGCTCGTAGTTATTTGTGTTTTTCAAACATTTAGTCAGTATTTACACAATAGATGCAATATTAGTAATATCTGAAATAATTTATATGATACCAAATGGGATTTCTCATGGCCAGTGAACTGCCTGAGGACTTGGCCCCTGATCCTTGTTAAAAACTCAAAAAAGCACAAATTAACAAGCTGTAAAATAAAGTCTTCATAAAAGAAGAGAGGAAAAAAGGCCAGATCCTGGGATGGGCTGGGTGATCGTGACAGCCCTGAAGGCTGCTGGGAATGGATGGTGCTCAACACCTGTGCAAATCAGGGCTCTGCTGCTCTGCAAGGAGGAGGAAGGGTCCTATGTAGCTCTCCTGGCCTAGACCTTGGCATTTCTCTGTGCCATGATAGGAACTGGAGAAAACCTACCACTAGATGCTAATGGCTACTGCTGGAATCCCTTTGTCCCCCAGGCAGTGGCTGGGACCACACGCCACTGGGCTGGAAGCCTCTGGCTTCTGCTTCTGTGTCTTCTGTAGGTGCTCGTGGTGAGAGGAGTTGAGAGGAGGCAGCCAGGCTTTCAGGGAGGGGCAGACTGGGGGCACGTGCCAGAAGCAGTGCTTGGGAGGGAAACCAGTGCACGTCCATCATCTTCATGGTTGGACTCTGTTTCCACCCTGGTCCTCTGGGCACAGTGCCGCTACAGGGACCAGCAAAGTGACTGCTGCACCTCGGGGACATGTTTTCCTGAGAGATGGACTAAAATGAGAATGTATGTGGGACACCTAAACATAGGCCAGTGTTTTCCCATCTTTCTCCTGAAAAGCCAAGAAAGAGAAGCATTGCATGCACTTAGCACTGCCCCTTCGTCAAACATCCTTCCTCCCATTCACCAAGCAGCTTTTCTTGCACCTCCAGCAGCTGCCTGGCACTGTGAGCCAAGGGGCTCTATGCAGGCAACTCTTGCAAACTCCCATGTCTTCTTGCAGCCTTTCAGAATCCTGGTGGGTGTCTTGCTTCACCAGAGCCCCTACAAGATCCCTATCCTGTGCTGACTGCAGATCAGAAGAGCATCTTCTGTTCTTTGGTGCTGCCCCAGAGTGTTCCCTCAGCACCTTGCACCCATTGACATCAGACCAAAAGTGACTTTCCTCTGATGAAATTCTCCTGGCGTTGGCTCTACCTCCCTCTAAGCAAGCCTCAGCATCCTGGGGACAAATTGGCCCCAGTGCTTTCATGCAGCCCCCACAGTGATGACACATCACTGCTCATGGGCTAACAGGGGGCTCTGGGGAGGGTTAGAGAAATAAAACTGTGGCATCCACCCTGCTTTCTTTTCCCTTTATATCTCCCCTCCTAATCTTTCTCAATTCCAGGGAAGGTCGACATTTCATCTGTGTTATCCACAGCCATCCTATGGATGTTACCCCCTACTGCTCTGAGGGGTTGTCCTCCTCCTCCTCCTCCGTGCCTCACTCCTGGCTTTTGGCCAGGGTTATGAACTCCTCAGCAGTGTCAGGGATGTGGGTCAGGCTGGCAGTGGCCTGAGATGATGGCATGTGAAGATGGTGGAGAAAGTTTGGGGATGTAGGGTGGGGTCTTTCAGCATGATGTAACTGCAGGCACATGGTCCATGGGTGCTGGAAGCAGGAGGAGGTGTGTGTTGTATTTCGAGCACGTCCACACTGTCTCTGCTTCTGCAGCCACTCGCCATATTCAAACCAGATGCAATATCCGCTTGTCAGCAGTGTAGTGTGCATGGGGGGATTTCATTCATGTGTTTTGGACCTATCCCAAGCTAAATAAATGATGGAAAGGCGCAATTAACCCAATTTTAAATCTAATCTGCTCTGAGTGCCTCTCTGTCCTGGGCCCTGCCTGTTCCATGTGGTAGTGACTTGCCTCCAGATATGTGTGAGGAAACACTGGACGCCTAGCCAACAGAGCTGGTGATGAAGAACTGGTGCTGGTGTTGCTGCTGTGTTACAGTGAGCCTGAAGAGAAGGTCACATACTTGTGAGGCAGCATCCTTGCCCCAGTGTGTGGATGGGGAGGTATGACACAAGCCTGAGATCATGAGTAGAAAGGGACCAGGTGACACACTCCACCATCTCCACGGCCACGGCAACGGCTGTGGAACACAAAAGTAGGGATGCTCTCATGTGAACTCCCCAGCCCTGTTCACCAGGTCCGTTTTCATGGCCAGTGCAGAGGAGGCCTGCTTCCATTCTGCTTTGTTCAGGGCTGGCTCCAGAGCCATCAGATATTCCCAAGACTGAACTGTCCCACTGAACACCTTTTGTCCTGGCCACAACAATTTCTCTTTTCATTTCCCTCTTTGTTGAGAGCCATTTGGGTCTTCTTCCACTGCCAAAACGCTGCACGAGGACATTCCAAAAACACCTTTTGGCAGATCCATAGGCATTGCTTTCTCTTCAGTGTGCTGAGGGAAGAGGCTTTTGTGCACTTCTTCATCTGCAGGGCAGAGGAAAGGGAAAGGTCGTTGTGTAGCTTGTCCATGGGCCTATTGACGAGGGATATCTTCTAAAAGAAAACTCCCTGCCCAGTTTTCCAGCTTTCTATCTTTTTGTTTAGAATTATCTGAGGGGGCCTTGACCTCTGAGTCTGAGTCCAACTGACTCTCATGAATAATCTTGGGGGATGCTCAGGGCTCTTTCAGGGGAGCATCATTGTGAAGAGATGTTGCATGAAGAAGCTGGCTGTGGTTCTGGATGTGGGAAGCTCAGTGGAAAAATCCCTGGGGAGCACCACAAACTTTCACCCAGCCTCAGAGGTTCTTTCTCCATCTGGGGTGGAATTCAGCCCCTGGGGAGATGCTGTCTCTGCTCAGACCCCAGGAAAATTGTCTGGATTTGGGATCTGTAAGTGGTGAGGGGGGTTTGTTTTCTCTTGGATTGGGCTTGCCATCTCAGAAAATAGCTCAAAACTTGCAGCACAGAGCTTCCAATCTGCTGCCAGCTCAGAGAACCTTCTGTCCTGGTGTATGCATGACAGAGATCCTCCAGCCTCCGGCGTCATGGGAGTCGCCTTTCTAATCCAGCCCTGCTCATGACAGAAGCTACAGCACAGTGGACGTGGGATAGAGGGATAATAGGGCAGCACCTCACTGGGAAATGGACCCAAGAAGATCACTGATCCATCACCCATCCCAATGCCATCTTCACCTACTGCTTTCCTCCTGCAGGGCCGGGTGTGTGCCCATCCCACCTGCCTTGCCTACACCTGCAATGACAAATCTTCATTTTTTCCCATAGTCCATCTTCAGCTGGCTCCATTCCACATGTTCGTGTTCTCCTGCCTCTCTTGTCCAGCACAGGCTGCTCTTGCTCTTACCCCACCACTAAGGCTGCCATTGCCCTTCTTTGCATTCTGCCCAACTGTAAGAGGCAATCCTTCTCTGCAGCTGTGAGCTCCACTCTCCTATCCCAGCTTCTGGAATTCCAAAAGCTCCAAGGAAGCTCAGGACAGACCCTTCAGCTGCTGTCAGCCTTGCTTTCTGCCAGGGCCTGCTGGTCAGCTCAGAAAGCTGTTTGGGATAGATTTATCTGCCCGGGTCTCTTTACAGCTCATTTCATCTGTCTGGATGCCTGGCAGATAAGCAGGCACCATGGCCCAACTGTGTCAGCCAGCGACTTTCATGAGATCTTCAGCAGGGACTGGGTGATGAACTGTAGCCACACAGCATCTTCTCACCCAGGCCCTTAACACTTAGAGCTGCTCTCCAAGACCCTCTGTGGGTCCTGAAGCCTCTTGACGGCAAAGCCTCCACAGGAATCTGTTCAGGAACATCTTGCCCAAGCCACCTCCTGGATTTGATATCCACTGTGAGGACCACTGCCAGGGCACCTTGCTGGGCTGACTGTGGATTGTTGTGACAGAGTCAGGGAGAGCCGGGGGGGTTCATCCAGACCAGGCTCACTGATGTGGGTCATAACTGGTATTTCATCCAAACTGGATAAGTTTTTCTGATTGTCCTTCTGCTGATGCTGTGGACCATAGGAGCAGGAGAGTGTTTGTCTGTCTATAGGCAGACAGACAAACATGCCAGAGGAGAGTGGAGATGGAAAACAGCCCACACTGGGGAGCAGAAAGAGAAGTTGAATGTTTTCAGAAAATTTTATCTCTGATATCAAAAGGCTGCTCTGCATTACAGTGTGATCTCTCCTGATGTGGCTCCTCCTGGCATCTCCAGGTATATGAATAGTAACCTGTTTTCTAAAGGGTTGAAGTGACTGCTCCACCCTCACAAAAACAAACAATAAGAAGTCCTATTGTGCCCTTTGCAGCCATGTACACTTTGGATAAAATCATACTTGTCCCTGTCTGTGTTGCCACTTTTTGAAGATGCACTTCTGCCTGGCCACACCTGGCATGCAAAGAGTGCCAAAGTCCTGAAATGCTAAAGCGGAGGAAATCACCAGCTCTCAGTACCCAGGTGAGCCTGGAGAAGCACTATCCTTGCTGTGTCATTCACATCCCAGCAGACAAGCTTGTGGATGCAATATCTAGCTAGCACTGTGTTCCTTATCCCTCATTCTCCTTTCTCCTCATCTTCTCACCTAATCTTTGCTAGTCCGTTCCTGTAGGCCTTCACAAGCTTGCATGGAGAATTCCAGATAAGGTACACCCCAAGCAAGACAGAGTTGAGGATTCCTTGTGAGTTTGCCTCCCTCCACTTGCACTTCATTACACCTGCTCCCAGCCCTGTGGAGCAGCTCCTCAGGCTGTGCCAGATGGCAACATGTACCAGAACCCATGGGCAACTCAGCCAGGGGACTCAGTATCACCCCTAATTTCTTCCTGGCCTCCAAATCATGTGAAGCTCTGCAAAGATCTGCAGAGGGAACACCATGGCGTGGCACTACAACAGAGATCTGAGGGTCTGCTGGCTCAGGTGAGTGGTGGTCTGGCAAGAGAGAAACACAGCACATCTTCTGTCTGCCAAGATCTATATGGGAAGGGAGCCAAAGGCAGCAGGGAGTTTGCAGTGAGTAAAGTGGCTTTAGCATGTGATTGCAATGTGTTCATGTGTCAGGGCCTGGCAAGTCTGGCTGTAAAAATTAGATGAAAGCAAAGAAACACTCTACATGCTCCGTAGATGCCATCTGCCAGCGGTTTTCTGTAAAAAAGCCTCTGTGGATTTGATGCAGAGGAAGAATTCAGTCTTCCTTTGGTAATCCCCTGATTCCAGGAGCTGGGTCTTGAAGGAAACAGCAAGTCTTCCAAAATGTGCACTGGGAGCTGGCCAGACTGCAGCGTCCTGCACTGCTGGGCATTGCTTGGTCCATCCCAGCTGGGGGCTCTGGGCATGGCTGTGGCTGTTGAGTCCCTTCATCTACACAGGGCAGTAGCTGATGTTGGTGCTTCCTTTTGTGTGTGAACTGGTGGGAAGGTGCTGGGGAGGATTTCCATGCTAGGAAATGTGTTTCCCACTGTAGAGTCTCTCTGCCAAAAGCGCATTGTGTGACACTTTCATATGTACACAGGAGTGGATGGCTTCCACTCTGCTGGGACTTGAAGTCCTTTGCCAGTGCTGGACCTCAGAAATGCCCTTCTGCCATCACAGTCAGAGACCATCTCCAGTGGAGACCATCCCAGCAGCTGGGCAGGGATGTGGGGCTGTCTTGCTGTCAAACAGCCTTTAGTTGCATGTTTGTATCTCAGCATGGCCAGACCTCCTCCATTCCAGCTGCTCCACAGCCTGGACACTTGGAACAGCCAGCTGGCCCTGTCCTTGGCCACAGGAACTGAAACACCAGCAGATTTCTCCCTGCCTCTCTTCTCTGTCCTGAGGCTGTCTTCCTGTGTGCTGGACAGCTTTGGAAGAGAATTTTGTAGCAGTGATCTGTTTATGAGCAAGGTAAACAGCTGATGCAGCAGGGGCATTTTCAGGGAAGGCTTTGCTTCATCATCCAGTCAGGAGAGCCAACAAAAAAGCATTTGGATTTGGCCATTTCGATGGAACAGTCCAGCTGGCAAATTGCGTGCATTTGTCCCTTCCAGAGGTTACAGATGTGTGCTGGACACTGTGGGAATGGGATTTTATAACAGTAATTAGTTTATTCCTGAGGTAAGCAGTATAAATAGGAGAAAAATTTGTTTCCTGTTCCAATGCAAATAACCAACTGGCAGCCAGTTGGATAAGGGCCACTGAATATCAAAAGCCGAACAGGGGACTGTGTCAGCTCTATATCCCCTTCTGGCTTATTTGCATGCTGGTTGGTAGTGGAATGTTTCTCTTTAGGTTACTAAATTTACTAGCTTACTGTATTTTTTTAGCTTGGGGCTGGTTATTTGAGTGGCCACTGGCCAATTGGCTGCCTACTGTTTATTTGAATGGCCAGTAGCCAGCATTTGTCACTGGTCCTCTGAGCATCCCAAACCCAATTGCAGTTATTGACCCAGGAGAATGTGTCTGAGCTTGGCTGACCCCGAGACAGCAGCAGAGCTCTATGTCATGTCCTGACAGTCTTCTCCTTATACAGCCATGAGACTTTTGCTTCTTTGTCTCTTGGAAGCACCGTGTGTTTTCTTTCTGCTTTTCTTGCTAGCTTCTAGTTTTCCCCACAGTGGCATAAGCCACAGCTTGAAAGAGTTCCTGCTGTTCCCTGCTGCATGATGCTTTCTAATAACAGTCTGGCCTGTCGCTGCACCTGGGCTGTGAGATCCACCTCCTGCTCCAGTAAACATTGCATCTGTGTTTTCCCCAAATTTTCTTCATGCCCAGTCCCAGACTTGTACAGGATCACCACCCTCTGCCCACTGTACCTGTTTGGCTTTGGCTCTCTTATAATGTCCAGATGGCACACAACCGCTCTCCCATAGAGGAAGAGGAACAGCTAATTGTTTTCCCATCAACAACCAACCAGACCAGAGGTCCCTTGTCTGGCTATTGGTGCTGGATTAGTAGAATGATGCTCCGCTCCCTCCTAATCAAGATCTGCAATAGGCTTTATTTTCCTTCCTCTACTAGAACCATGTGGCCTTTTCTCTGTGACTTTCTGGCCATCTTACAAGCCACTGCATTTTCCTTCTCCCAGCAGGGTTTTTACATGACAGAATGCAGCAAGATTTGGGGAGCCTTGACAGTTCCTCAGGCCCTCAGAATCTTCCTTCTTGTCTGCTGACCTACTTCCACCTACTATCTGAACAGCTTTCTTCATCAGCCAGCTTACCTTCATCTTCCTCCATAGTCACAGTCTTGTGTGTTTGGGGTCTCAGCCTTCTCCATTCCGCTACCTCCCTGCTAAATGTGTCTAGCTAGAATTCATTTAATGCCAGCAACATCCCTGGTTTTTCATCTCATTCATGTGGGATCATCATGCAGGACAAGCCCCTGTCTTCATGCAGACCCTTGGCCTGTGAGGGCAGTGCCATAGGTCATGTCCTTCCTGTAGTTAGTGACAAAGACATTTCATGGGAGCTTTCCCCTGGCCTGTGGCCAGGTCCATAAATCCCTCCTGTTTGCCTGAAGAACCTCCACCCAGCATACAAAGGTCACTCAGTGTTTCCCACAATTAAAGACTTGCCATTGAATGCTTTGCAACCCTGCCAGCTCTCATAGCTGAGGCTGGAATTATCCCTAGGATGGTGTTTGGGGTTTCTTTTCCTAGAGAAAGTGGGATATTGGGTAAAAAACAATCTCAAAATAAGGACAGGAGAAGGGTACCGTGTGACCCAGGTTAGGAGCAGGCTTGGTGCCTGTGACTGTGGAAAAGCCAAAGAAGGAACATTCTGGTGTTGGGAAGCTCTTTTGCATCCTCCTCTTGAACATTTACCATGCCTGGTGTCTGTCTAGCCTTGCAGAGAGATACAGTGGACACGGTGTGTGAGACATGAGCTCAGTCCCCAGCCTGGACAGTGCTCCCTCAGGGCCCTGCCAGGGCACAGGGTCGCTGCGGTTCAGCGATGTGGTTCTTCACTGCCCAGGGCTGTGGAGGTTGCTTAAGGACACTGCACAGACACCAACACGCCTTATTTACCAGGCTGAGCTTCCTGGGATCTTGTGAGGACCTAATAACAATCCTTTTACATGAGGACTTTCTTAAAATGTTCTTTCTTAAAATCCTTTAGGAATATACACCTGCAGAACAGGTGTGTATTCCTAAAGGTAGCCTCCCTTTTCCTGCCTTGAAAATGCTTTGCGAGTGGCAGATGCTTCCATGGGGGCTGATAGCAGAAATATTCATGGGATGATCCTTGTGTCCCCAGAGTCCCCATAGACACTGCAGGAAATTGTTATAGTGACACCAGATGCCAAAACCCAGACTCATGAGGGTATTTGGATATGCTGTGACATTTAAGCCCCTAATGAGACTCAGCCCACACTTCCAGCTGCTCTGGAGTAAAGTGACGTGTTCATGCTAAAATGAACACTTCAGGAGAGGCTGTTTCAGTCAGAATTAGAGGAGTCTTCCCTTGAAAAAATGGTAAATCTCAGATGTTTTGGGGTTATAGTGTAGAGTGAGTAACTGTTGGGTCAAACCCCATTCATGGCTCCAGCCAGTGTGGCTGCAGATCCCTGTCAGCACAGCCCATAGTATTGTACTTTGCTGTCTTGTTTCTAGACACACTTCTGGTGCTGTGTGGCTCCACATGGATTTAATGTCCAGCATCTCCCAACACATGCTGGTGACTCAGCAGAGCTCTGGCTGCTGAGGAGGGGATTAGGGCAGGGCCCCTGTGCTCGTTGCTGCCCCACCATCACCCTGTAACTCCCACAACAGATGAGTCCCCTGTTCCTGTCCTCCCAGCCCTCTCTGCAGACATAGGCTGGCATTGCTCCCTTTTTCTGAGCTCAGTCTGGCTGGGTGTTGCTGGAGAGTCCTGAAGGGACTGGTAGGAGATTTTGTACCAACCCATCTGGGGTGGGAGGTGGAAAGCCAGCCATGAGGTGTCTGCGGGGGCTGACAGCATGTCAGATGACGGAGGCACCTCTGCATGTGGTCTCAGATGTGTCAGGAGCAGTGGCTGGTCCTAAAGTGCCCAAGGGGGACAGGGACTGTGAGGCTTCAGCAGGATGCTGGGTGTGCAACAGCCAGGAGAGGAGACCTAGTGTGGTGCTGGTCACAAAAGCCAGCTGCTCTGGCAGGTAGGCTGAATGGCAGGTCTCTGAAGAGCCCAAAGCCTGCTTTGACTTCCCTTGGGCACTCAGTCCATACCAGGTCAGAATAAGTATTGCTGGGGCATGCTTACACCTCATGGAGGACCTGCTATGAGGAGACAGGAGGCAGTCATGGTCCCTGGGCCAATGCACAGCTGTCTCTGATGTGGATGGTTTTGCAGTCCCTTGTTCCCAGTGCCAGAGGCGGTCTGGCCTCAGCATGGCCTCGTGGCTCCTCTTTGTGTCTGGTCGTGGCCACTACCATGAGTTCAATGAGACAACTCCTTGCCATTCTCCCATTGAGGAGAACTTCCACCAGGCTGCTGTCTGAAGGGGGACCTGCCATCACCAGCCCAGTGGCTTGCAGGACATGAGATTTCATCTCCTGGCCCTTAATTCCTCCATCTGCTCTGCCAAATCCAGCCCCCATCCCACCTACTGCTGGCTGGCTCCCCAGCACATTCACAACCTGCCACACAAACCCGCTTGGGATTATTTTGAATTTAAAATCCTATTAGTCTTAAATTAATTGCCTTTTCTTTTGAAGCAGTGGATTGGAACTGGCGGGCCTGGCTTGTAATTATTAACTGGGGAAAGGCTTGCCCAGATAAAAGCTGTTTCTTTCCTGCTGGGTTTTGCTCTATAGGCAGGGCCCTTCAGTCCTGCTTTCTTCTTTGGCTTTTATTAACCAGCTCATCCCCTTTCGCTGATCGCCTTTTTATCTGGGAAGGGATGGAGAAGCTTTGAACCCTGGAATTAAATTCTCCTCAGAGCCATGATGAAGGGGCAAGTTTTGGTTCATTTCACTCTTGGGGAAAGTGGGAAAAGCCCTAATGGGAAATGCAATGTGTTGGCAGGAATGTCAAGGGGTTAATGCAGGGGGAACCACTGCAGCACCTGGGGAGATGATCCCACCTGCAGCCAGGGCTGGTATGCACCAGATCCAGGATCCCTGCTTGCATCATGGCAGAGAGCTTCCCCAGGAACAGTATTCTCTGCCTTTTTCTGGCATAAGGACCCTTGGATCCAGCACAAGCCAGGGGGAGCCTCAAGCTGCAAGTGCAAACAGCTCAGGCACAAATGGCAAGCAAAAATTATGGGGTTTTTTAGAGATTAAATTAGATTCAGGAAATTTCTGACACCAAGGCCTGGCATCCACGCACCCACTGAATCCAGATAAAGAGGGTTTGCATAGCCGGGTCAGGGCTATGTGAAGGCATGGCTCTCCAGACTTCCTGTGCTCATCTGGTGGGATGGTGGCCAGCCCCAGGACACAGGTCAGGATGATGGAGGCATTTCCCTTGTGTCCCTACTTGTGGTCTCAGATGTGTGAGGAGCAGGGGCTGGTCCCAAAGTGCCCAAGGGGGACAGGGACTGTGCTGGATTCAGTGGGATGCTGGGTGTGGAACAGCCTGGGGAGGACACCTAGAGTGGTGCTGGTCACACAAGCCAGCTGCTCTGGCTTTTTTCCCTCTTGGGTGGAGCTGAGGTCTGGCTGCTTCAGATCCCATCCTGACGGTGCTGCCTGCATGGAACTGGCTGCTGCCAGTCCTTCTTTGCCCAGAAGTGCTGGTGATGGTCAGTGCTGCTCTGCTGGTAATGGGGATCCATGCTGGGGCCGTTCCAGGTCATTCTCACCTCTGGTCCAGGGACTCCAGAGGGATTTTGCCATTTCTCCAAGGATGTCGGGGATGTCTCAGGAAACTTCCTTAAACTTTAAGCCTCAGTGACCAGCTGGATCAGCATCGGTCAGCACAGACCACAGCAACCCCCAGGGCCCTCAGCTCCATGCCCAGGCAGACAGCATGGTGTGGGGAGAGCAGTCCAGTGAACATGGCAGTAGTGGTCCAGGCTTTTCCATGATTTTTTAATTCCCAATGACAAATCTCTCTTCAAGTCTGTGCATGACTGAAATTCATCTTGGCTTGTGGGAGCTCAGCGAGCCAGCCAGGGAGGAGGGGTGGGAGGCTGGGCAGCAGGCAGCCGCTCAGCTCGCCCAGCCTGCTCGCCAGATTAGGCAGGAACAGCTCTCACGACCACAGCTCGTGGCCAGGGTGAAACAGGAATTCCAGCTTCACAGACAAAGTTATTTTGGTAGTTGTGTGCAAAGCCTCCACTGGAAAATGTGACATGCTTCTTTATCCCCTTGAATTTGCTCACAAAACACTAATTAAGGCATGTAATGAACACAGCAGCATCCATTAATAAAGAATTGTTATGGGGATGGATTAGTGAGCTTACCAGAAACAGGTGAAAGTGAGCTGGGAGTCTGCTCTGGGCAGCATGTGTGAGTCAAGGCTTTCCCAGCCCTCCAGGACAGCGTGCCAAGAGCCTCTGTGGGATGCACTGGGTGGATGGGGTGGACTGGGGGCTGTGCATTGAGGAAGCTCCCCTGCCTCACAGTTTGTTTTAGGAGCCAACTCTTCAACCTTTCTCAAGCTGTCCCACTTCCTGGGATGCTACCAGTGGCCTTTGGTCCTGTCTTTTGAGAAGTCACATCCATCTGGTGCAGCAGATAGGATTTGCTGGGGAGAGCATGATCCCCCAGGAAGGAAGGAGGTAGGGATCTGGAGCATGGGAAATATTAACTTCTTGGAGCAATAATAGATTCTCAGGCCAGGGGAGTATGTCTGTTGTGCCCCTGTTAGCCCCTGACAGCTGCCTGGCTTCTGTCTTGTTATTAATACAGAGCTGACTCATGGTCTCTACAGCCCCTCTACTCAGGATTTGGGCTGTGAGGACACTCTCACTGGTCTCACAACCCTTGATCAGGAGATATTTCCATGCAACCCTGTACTGCTGCCTGTGTGATCAGGAGCTGCCTGCCCTCCTGTAAACTGGGGACATGGCAACCCTTCTTCCAGTCACAGACCCTGGTAGGACCCCCTCCCACCTCTCTCTGCCAGCAGCTCCTACTGTGTTTGCACAGGCCACCAGCAACCTCCGTCCCTTTGCCAAACAGGGCCTCCCATGCCCCCTCTGACCGCCTCCCCCTTTCAGCTCTGAGGTCCCAGTCCACCCACACAACTCTCCCTGTGTCCCCAACTTTCTGATCAGGTGCACCCACACACCCCAGTATCTGACACCCTTCCACATTCTCTTTCCTTAGAAATTTCCCATTTCTCGCAGGGTTCAGACCCACCTGGGGTGATTCTGGCTGCATGCTCTGATCTTCTGTCCCATGGATGGTTACACGTGGGCTGGAGGTCAAGGATGCCTTCTGGGAAAGGACAAGAAGTCTGCGCCTATGGACATGTTGGGGAAAGCTTTCCTAAAGCCCTGTCTTTCCAGAGACAGGCAAAAAGGAACTGCTTCTTCTTTCACAAGTATCCTTCAGCGTGGATGCTGGAGCTCCCTAAGCACTGCCCAGGCTGCAGGGGCACATGAGGGTGCTGAGGCTGCGGTCCTCGTGGTTGTTCTGGGAGGGAAGCAGAGCAGCAGGTGTTTCTTTTTAGCTCAGGGCATGATGTCCTGTGAAGAGCAGGGGAAGGTGTGAGCCAGTCTCATGGAAAAGGAAACCAGAGAGGTGAGATTTATCCATGGGCATTGTGTGTGGTTTCTACAGAAAAGTGGTAATGCAGAAAGGACATGCATTCAACAGGAAGGATGTTTGGCTGGTGGTTCAGGAATATTCTGTATATTCTGATGGTTTTTTTGTACACCTGTTAGCACAGCAGAGGAACTGTGTCTGAGCAGCCTTGGTGCAGACCTGGAGCTGCATCCCAGAAGAGCATGACTTACTCCCAAGCAGGCCACCCATTTTCCTGAGAGGGAGAACATTCTGGCTTCCTCTGGAGCACCTGGGACAGAGCATTTTGATGGAAGGGCAGTGCAGAGGCCAGCCTGCCAGAGGTCAAAGAGCGTTTGGACATTGCTGTCAGGCACATGGTGGGACTCTTGGGGTTGTCCTCTGCAGGGCCAGGAATTGGACGTAATGATTCTTATGTGCCCCTTCCAAGTCAGGATGGATATTCTATGATTCAAGGATCCTACTGTGGCATGTAGAGGGACAGGACTATGCCCCCAATGGTAGGACCAGGCTTTCCAGGGTGAGAGGATGTTTTGTTGTGAGTATTGAGCCCCCTGCTCTGGTGTCTGGTCTGCAGCTGAATGGGTTACACCTGGACAGATACTTGGCTCTCAAGTGCCAAAAGAATCAGCAACTTGTCATGTTTTCACTTACCACCTTTTTGTCTCAGGTGGATCCCTTAAAAGCTAAGCCTAACTCTCCCGTGTGTTGTGCCAAGTATTGAAAAAAGCAGAACTGTAACAGGTCTCACTGAGGTGTTGCTGTTGGGATAATGCAACGTGCTGGCAGCCTGAAGACCTCTGCACCATGGAAAGACTAAGGGAACCCCAAGAGAAGTGGGGTGTTCAGTGCCAGAGGCTCCTGTTTTTGGCAAGGACTTCTCCAGGAAGCGCCCCCCCAACACCCACCCTACAAGGACCTGCTGGAGCTCACCCAGGCCATGGAGGGCTGGGGCAGAAGCACAATGTGTGAAGATATTATTGTATTGCATTTACTTCCATGTCTCTGAAAGAAAAGCAAAATCTTCTTTTGTTTTGGTGGATGTTTACCCCTGCCAGGAAAGCTGTGGCTGGTTGGCAGAATGTTCTCAGGAACTGATTTCATGGCAGATCTCATAAGCAGTGGCTATCTCCCAGCTCAGCCTCTCCAGCTATGCATTCCCACTGGTCATGCTGTGGCTGGAATCTTCAAAGAAGTCTCAACTCCCACTGCATTCCTGTGCCTGCACTCATCTGTGAATCGGCTCCTGCAGACCAGCACGGGGCTGGGCAGGAGAGGAGGAAATGCCTCCAGTTTCTTTTACTCCAGACCATCAGCACATCTTCAGTCCAATACGCTCTGAAAAGTCTTCCCTGGATGAGAGTGGTGGTCTCTACTCAGTCCAGCTCATGGCATCCTTTTGGCTTCTTACTGTGTAAACTGTGATTTGCAGGGAGAACAGAACCTCTCCACAGTATTTAAAAAGCCCTTGTTTTGTTGGAACTGAAGTGAGCTGCACAGCATACTGCTGGAGTGCAGAGCATGACCACCATCTCTGTTGCCCTGGGTGCCAGCAGTAAATCTCCATGCGCTTCTCCATCCATGTCAGCAGAGATGTCTGTCAGAGGCAGATTCTTAGTGGAGCTCCTGCCTGAGCTTCATACTACCAGTTTCTGAGCTCCTCCTTGCAAATTTGCAAGGATGAAGTTTCCCAGGCAGAGAAACCAAGGGGAGGGTCAGGAGAAGAGCAGCAGCCCTCATGTTTTATTGACTTGCTTTCGTCTTTCCGGGGGATTTTCCTTTCTCCCTTTTGCTTGTTGTTGCGCTCTTCTCCTGTCTGCTTGTGGTTTGTGATTTCCCCTTAATGTAACCTGAGTAGATTATGTGTTTATCTGTAATTATACTACATGTTTTGGCTGCCTCCTTGGTTTCTGAGGTTAT
The DNA here is from genome assembly GCF_028018845.1 of Melospiza georgiana. Classification (NCBI taxonomy): domain Eukaryota; kingdom Metazoa; phylum Chordata; class Aves; order Passeriformes; family Passerellidae; genus Melospiza; species Melospiza georgiana. The sequence continues at coordinate 4,023,195 of NC_080451.1, forward strand.
TTGTGGAGCCTTAGCCCTGGCCACCCCCAGGCTCTTAGGGGTTACGCTACCCTGCACAACAACAGTCTGGTATGGCACAAAAACTTTCAGTGCCTCATGTTGTCCTGTCCTGAACATGCATGGGAAGTGTCTTGTGGTTACCAGAGTGGTGGGGAAGAGCCTAGATTCCTCCCACATTGTAATACATCCTCTGCTGCACGACACTGGTTCTTCCTCCTTGCAAACCTCCCTCTTTCTCCAACAGGCTCTGTTGTTCTCTGCTCAGCCACTCTCCTCCAAAAGATCCTTTCTGCTCAGTCCAAAAAAGACTATTGTCCTCCTACCACCCTCCACCCTTGATGATCCTGCCACAGGGGCTGGCCAGCCCACCCTGCCTGACAGCTCTCAGTTGTGGGCTGCCCAGCTGTGGGCCCCTGCCACCAGCTAGCTGCTGCCTGCACCCAGCTCACCCTGCTGCCTGCACCCTGCTCTCCCTGCTGCCTGCACTCTGCTCACCCCCCTGCCTGCACCCAGCTCACCCTGCTGCCTGCACCCTGCTCTCCTCATTGCCTGCACTCTGCTCACCCCCCTGCCTGCACCCTGCTCTCCCTGCTGCCTGCACCCTGCTCTCCTCACTGCCTGCACCCTGCTCACACTGCTCTCCTCCCTGCCTGCACCCTGCTCTCCTCCCTGCCTGCACCCTGCTCTCCTCCCTGCCTGCACCCTGCTCTCCTCATTGCCTGCACCCTGCTCTCCCTGCTCTCCTCACTGCCTGCACCCTGCTCTCCTCCCTGCCTGCACCCTGCTCTCCTCACTGCCTGCACCCTGCTCTCCCTGCTGCCTGCACCCTGCTCTCCCTGCTGCCTGCACCCTGCTCTCCCTGCTCTCCTCACTGCCTGCACCCTGCTCTCCTCACTGCCTGCACCCTGCTCTCCTCCCTGCCTGCACCCTGCTCTCCTCACTGCCTGCACCCTGCTCTCCTCCCTGCCTGCACCCAGCTCACCCTCCTGCCTGCGCCCTGCTCTCCTCACTGCCTGCACCCTGCTCTCCTCACTGCCTGCACCCTGCTCTCCTCACTGCCTGCACCCTGCTCTCCTCCCTGCCTGCACCCAGCTCACCCTCCTGCCTGCGCCCTGCTCTCCTCACTGCCTGCACCCTGCTCTCCTCCGTGCCTGCACCCTGCTGCCTGTGTTCACATGCAGGGGCTGGGGGCTGTTGCTCCTGCCTGGAGGTACTGGCATCTGGGCAGGGAGTGGTGGGAGCATTCAGAAGGCAATGGCACATGTTTTGGTAACATTGCCAGTACTGTAAAAAGCAGAACTGTGATAGGTCTCACTGAGGTCTTGCTGTCAGGATAATGCGATGTGCTGGCAGCCTGAAGACTTCTGCACCATAGAAAGTGCCTAGGGAACCTTAAGAGGAGTTGGGTGTTTAATCGTTGCACCTTTGAATATTTTAGGTCTTCTTCTACTGGCTGTGACTGTCTCTGGTTCCCAGATCCTGTTGCCCTTGAAGACCGTCTTTATTTCCTCCATGAGGAGAGGATAGAAGAGGTGGTGCTGCCCATCTTGAACTGTTTTTTTCCCCTATAGATCCCTATAGATTCCCTATAGGAGCTGTAGTCCAGCAGTTTCTTGGACTCTGTACAACCTAAGTTCCTCAGAGGTGAAGCCAAGCTGTAATCTGCCAAGAATAAAAATCATGGAATATCCTGTGCTGGAAGGTACCCACGGGAATCATTGCATCCAACTCTGGGCCCTGCACAGGACATCCCAACAACACCATCCTGTGCCTGACAGCACTGGGCAAATGCTCCTGGAGCTCTGGCAGCCTTGGTCGTGGCCATTCCCTGGGGAGTTTGGGCAGTGCCTCACTGCTCTATGGGGGAAGAAATGGAAGAAATGCATGAACCAAGGTCTCTTGCTGAGGTTACCATGGTCTGAAAGATCAGCCAGCAAGCCTCCTTCTGCTTCTGCTCTCCTGATAAATTGCTTTCCCTCAGCATCCCACCCTCCAAACTATGCTCCATGTTCTACCCCTGGTGGGTATTTATTTCCTTTGCAGCCTTTTAAGGACTTGTGGACTTTTCAGGTAGGTGAGAAGTTCCATCCTTTTATTTGTGCTTGTGGAGGGCAGGCTGGTCCCACTGCTCAAGGACACCCTGTTTGCCAAAGGCATCGCTGGGCAATGCACTGACTGACACTGTGCTTGCTCAAAATCATGAGCCTTTCTTTTATTTGGACAAGTCTAGGTTTTCTTTTTAGGAGAATGAAATGAAGATACCCTGTGTTGCTGTGATCTAAATGAACAGAGGGAATGCAACCATTGGAAGTCTGAGGGTGACACCACATTGAGGGAAGGGGTAAATACACTGGAGGTCAGCGCTGTTTAGAGGAACACTGGCATGCACAAGAGGCTGCCAGAAAATTTATGAGGTGTGGGGCAAATGCAGATCCTGGGATGGAGTATCCTCATGCAACAGGAAGCTGGGAAGAACAAATAGAATTCTGTCCCCCATTTTGGCTCTTCTACAGAAGAAAGGGGTCTGCAAACTGAGGTGGGTCCAGCTGAGGGCCACAGAGGTGGTTGGTGGCTGGAGGACATGATGTCTCAGTGGAAGGACACAAGTTTGCTGCATGTGGAGAAGAGGAGCTTGGTGGGGATTTAACTGCCTGTGCCACTACTAAAGACAAGTGCGCAGAACAAAAAAGGCCAGCTCAGGTGAACAGAGAAACATGGGAATGTGTTGCACTGAGAGAAACTCTGACGGGACGTAAGGGAAAATGTCTTCATCCTAAAAGTGTGAAGCACTGGGAAGAGACTCTGAGAGGCTGTGACCAAAAACTGTCTCTATCCCTGGAGAATTTTGGCACCCTAGACAAAGTCAATTCTGAGCAATCAGATCTAAGTACAAGTTTAGCCATGTGTGAAGAAGGGGCTTGGATGAGAGACCTCCAGAGGGCCTATCTAACTTACATTTTTATATTCATTTCTGTAATTAACCATGTAAAGTAATTTGCAAATTGCTTGTTTCTGGGTATTTTTACTTGTACACATGCTGCCTTGCCAATCACAAACTGCAGCTAGAGGCATAACCTGCAGTTTGCCCAGAACATCTGTAATTACTCAAGCGTGCATTAACTGAGAGACAGCAGGAAAGTGGGCTGGACCTAAGGTATTGGATAGGGGTGTGCCCTATAGCTTAATTCAGCTCATGAGTCTGTGCCCTCAGGGGTCCTGGAGAAGTTTCTAGGTAAGAATAGTTTCTACTTTACACTTACTTCAAGTGCATTTCCACAGCTTAACAAGAAGAGATCTGAATGGCCGGGGTGTGTGTGTGTGTGTGTGTGTTTGTTTCTTTGTTTGTTTGTTGGTGTGTTTTTGGGGGGTTTTTTTTGTTTGTTTTTTGCACAGTAGGGATTGGAAAAAGTACTGTGGGAGCATGAGGAGGCAAAAATCTTTCTAATCTGTCCAATACTGAAAGAAGGTTGTGCCTATGCACTTCTCTGCTTACATGGGTGAGATTTCCCCACTGCTGTGAACATGCACAGGGGGACCAGGAGCAGATCTATGTAGTGTCTTTATATAAAATTGAGCTCTTATATATTCCATAACCTTCCTGTGACAAACACAGCAATAATGCCTCTGGAGTGTCAACTGCCTCTGAGTTTATACCATGGCAGATTGCTCAAGTCATATTTGGCTTTTCAGGTGCATCAGCCATACTTCCACCCATTCAAATGTTGGTTTGTCATACGGGAACATCTGTCTGGCCAATGATACTATTACTATTACTATTACTATTCTTTGCCTTCAATCCTATTACTATTCTTTGCTTCCAGTCTCCAACTAAACTCATCTCCCGACCTTGGCCAAGGTGCTGGGAGGAGTAGAGTAAGATGCCACTGCTGTCACCTAGGTGGCAGGATGGATGTTGGACTGTGTATCTCAGCCTTGGAGGAAATGTGGAGACAATGTTTTGGCAGGTTGAGAGTGAAATCCTTTGAATCTGCCATGTCTTCTCCATCTTCTTCATCTGCCTGCTCTTGGCTCTCACACACCTAGAAAAAAGGAAGAACTGGGTTGAGGAGGTTCTTCTCAATCTTAGGTGCAAATGACCCATGTGTCACTTCCTTTCATAAGGTATATCATCCCACTTGCAAATGCTTCCAAATGCCATTAGACCCACTCACCTTTCAGCACTGTCCCCTCTGGCACATGGGGACAAGGGTCCAGGGAAGGACCACACAGTGGAGCCTGAGCAGAGATGGAAGAGGTTTACACCAAACAGCTCTAGACTGGGATAAAGGAAGTGATGTTTTCAGCCTGTTAAAAGGATGATCAATTCCACAGTTCTGTCTATCTGTTCCTTGCTCTCCTCCTGTTAAAAATTTCCTTGGTGCTTCCGTGTAACCAGCTCCAGCTCATGGGATGAATGCAAACAGACAGCCCTGGGGGTAAAATCTCTAGGTGAAAATGAGACTGCTTCTTGTGAGGTATTTGGAGCATTTTCCTTTGGCCTTGCAGGGCTCCTAGCCTCTCAGACCTGACTGAAAATGGAGATAGACATGGAGTGGCTTTGTGGCCATTCCCAGACAGTGGGAGAACTCCCATCCTTGACCAAATTCGAGCAGAGATTGGGATCTGATCAGAGCAAAGCTGCTCACTTGCATGGGGTGAGCCCCCTGTGTCCATCACAGGTAGTGGTGCATTCATTATTAAGCACTGCCAGGCAAGGAGCATAGGAAACAAGGAGGAGGAGGCAGTGTAAGGCTGGTTGGATACCACCTTCCCTAAGACCTGGCAGCAGTTGGTGCCTGCATCTCTACAGGTGTGGAGAAGCTGCCACTGGAGGGGAGGAGGATATGGGGACAGCAGCACCTTCCCAGCCCCCAAGGGGCTGCATTATCCACTGTGCTTGCTTGGCAGGCCTATGTCTCTGGAGCTTCAGGGGTGCCAGGGTTACCCTGGCACCAATACAAAGTTATATCCAAAGCAGCCTATAAATGATGTTCAGTGTTTCAAACATAAGCCATCAGGTCCTCAGAGTTGCAGAGACTGGAAGCTCTGATTTGTCCATTTGTCATTCCTGTCTTCAAACTCTGTTTTATCACAAAATATGTGTGTGTTTTTCATGAAACCTGTGATTCCAGGTTGCTATAGGGCTCCAGAGGCTGAGTTTTTAAGAGAACCTACTGTGCTTTAGGTGTAACAGCCACTGAGGATAAATTTCTCAGGATAAATTTCTTGGTGTTAAACCACTCCCTGTGGTGGCTGTCAAACTTGTCCCAGGGCTGTAAAAAGCAATCACTATTGAAACCATCTTAAGTTGTTCCCAGTGAGAGGTGCTGGACTAATTCAATTAAAGGCCTAGCACAGATGGATTTAGGAGCTGGGCTGGAGAATGAAAGAAAGCAGAGAAACAGAAAGATCCCTGTGGAGGCAGGGAGTGGTGCTCCCTGGGCTCTAAGTCCATCATCTAATTGCTCTCTGCTTTGAATCAAAGGGACAAAGGCTGTCCCTTGCCTTCCATTCCCAGCATGGCCTTTTCCTGGCTGGAGGTTTGGGGGTACCCTCTCTGTGCATGCAAGGAGAGAGCTTCTTAACTCCCCTTTGCTGTCAAAGGATTTCTCCTAATCCCGACCTCTCCCTGTGCAGCTCAAATGCGGCTGTGGAGAGCAGGGTGTTAGTGCCAGCTCTAATCCCACCCCACTGCTCTCCCCTCCGCAGGGGGCACTCACCCCCTTCTCAGCCCCTGTGTTTGGTATTGAAAGACTTGCAAAAACATTTGGAGTTCAGTTCAAGAGCCACATTCCTCAGGACACAGACCACTCCCTGGGAGCCAGATTGCAGTGGTGCGGATGGCGCTCTCCTAGAAACCCCGCTCAGATGCTGAGGCCATCAGGGTGTACAGCAAGCACCAGGGCTTGCTGGCAGAGGAGATGGACCCTCTGTTTTCTTCTTGGAAAACTCTGATGAAGTGTTTCCAGCTCCTCCTGTGGGATTTTGTCCCATGAGCAGCAGACAGAGTCCTGGCAGGGTGGTTTCATCTGGCTGAGAATGCTCTGCCATCAGATTTATGTCTCATGCTGCTGAGGCTTCCATTGGCAGATACAGCTTCTTGCACACAAAAGTGTTCTCCCCCCTGCAAAGCTTGGCAAAGAACGTGCTTTGCTGAGGAGCAGGAAGCACAGATCAAAGTGACTGTCTGTCCACAGACTTTTCTGTCATTTTTCATGTGGGTAATTGCTCTCTATTGATGTGTGAAGCCCTGAGCAGCATTTTCCATGAGAGGACAGGCTGGCTGTGCTGTCAGGTGACTACTTAGGCTAATCCAAGGATACCCAGAGGAAAAACTAGGGATGTATGTCACCATGTATATGATGGCTGGAAACACCGGAGAAATGTAGTGCCAGGGCTGCAGGATGGTGGAAAATGGGATAAAGAGGATGTTTTCTCCATGGTTCCCTGGCAGTTCTTTCTGCCTGCAGTGTCTCAGGCTGGAAATCAGAGAGGTGAATTCATGGGCAAGCAGAGTCTTTTGTAGGGAAGCAACTACAGGACCATGAATGAGCACTGTGGCCTTCATGGAGGTGACTGACGGCAGAAGGGACTCAGCATGTCCCCAGGCTGGAATCACAAGTGCAGTGTTATTGGTGTTAGTGACTGCAATGGGGAGCAAGGATGAAGTCACCCTGTGAACCACGGCTATTCGGCTCCATCCTCCTGACTGTGAGCTGCTATTTTGGTCAGGCCCAAGACTGGACACAAGTACTGTGTGAAGCATTTTTCATACATATGCAATGGTGTCCTTCAGCTGGCAGAACTGCATCTGCTGGTCCCTAGCAGGCATGGCTGGGTGACAGACAGCACCACTGCTCATCTCTGCTGCCGTAACATAGGTGGCTGTGAAAGAGGAAGGTACTCAGAGGCTTGAAAGCTGCCTTTTGGGCAGCTGGGGAGTCCGTGAACAGGGTGTATATGCCAGCCTGAATGCTACCCAAGTCCTGCAGTGATGCCTGCAAGCCCTAGGACTTTGTTCAGGAAGGCAGCATTAGTAGTGATAGGAAGGAAACACTGTGGTCTGCACCTCAGTGGAGACTGCACTATCTTCTGCAAGGGGTGTGGAGATATTAATTGTCTGGATTCACATGGCTTGGTCTGTTTGCTCACTGCAGTTCTTTTGTCTTCATCAAAGGACAAGCTTCCACTATCAGCCCAGTCCAGAGCATCTCATGAAATCCCAAGGCGTCATCAGACCTACTTTCCTAGAACAGGCTGCAACATGAGGATTCCTCCTGATCTAAGACACTCATCCAGGGACAGGAGAGCTCAGGAACATTTCAGGAGTGCTGCAAGCTCTAAGTGATGCTGCGGAGCTGGGTCAACCCTAAATGAATCCATGCAGTCAGTGTCAGGTTGTGGGTGGATATAAGTCAGGGAGTCACACGCGGCATGTCCGGGGGCTGAGAGCTCTTTGTCTTTTCTTGTATGGGCCATGGAAGGCTGCAGGGATGAGGTTTCTGAGGTGCTCTGAGCTGCTCAGTTGGCAGTGTGAAGCCGCAAGGTAGTTTTTCTGCTGCCAGCCATGCTTCACTCAAAGACCTCAGACTGGGCGCTGAGAAGATGGGGGCAGTTTGGACTTGGGCCATACCAGCACGTTCAGCTGCAGATGTTTACAGGAACAGATAACGGGTCCTGCAGAAATTCCAGGAAGTCTGATCACCCTGGAACATAGATCCTATTCACATCGTCTGTAACCTGAGAACAGCTCTTTGGAGCTGGGATTAGTAAAAGTATTTGGCTTCACCTGCCCTACTCCTAGGGAGCTGGTGGGCCAGTGCTAAGCCCCTGTCAATGGGGAAGGAGAGGAAGGGTTTTCTGCAGGCTAATGTTGGTCCTGGCATGGGAAAAACTCACTATGCTGTGGTAATAGCCATGGAAAGGTGTGAGCAGAGGCTGCACCTGGATAATTCCCTGCCTGGATCACTGATGGCTATGAAATCCATAGGTGATGGGTCACAGGCACACCTTGCACACCCAGACCTGTCTGCAGGGTGAGCCATGTGCATGGGTGTGTTCTTGCCTTACCACCCTCAAATATCGCAGGCTGTGTGGTGGGATAGGGTGAATGGGGTATATGGACAGACTGGCCCCTGCAGCAGGAGAATTGCTGAAATCTGCACCTGGAAATTGTCGTTTTCTTTGTTGAGGTGTATCCTGCTCCCTCAGACTAGGCAGAGACCTGTTCCTGCCCTGTGGGATGGCACCTGGCCCCACAGCCTCTCCAAGGAGATGATGTGGCTTGTTTCTCAAGGTCTTTGGCATCCCAGCAGTGATGCTGCCTGGGCAGGGTGATGCCCTATGCCCACCACTGGAAGAGGTGATAACAGAAAGTCAGGAGATCATATGGACCTCACCATGGCTGGAGCCAAGTTAGGTGTTCAGTGGGCCCTGATGTCTAAATTTCTGTCCCAGAAGGCATGTAAATATGATATCAGGTTTTTGAAATAAACACCTAGGAAACTAAAGGTCACCCAGCAAAGTATCCATATTGTAATAGAAACTTGTATTAATAGACATGTGCACATTCACCTGGAAGAAGGTTGTGATGACTACTTGCTGCAGAGATGGTGCATCTCCAGGGCAGCAAGCTGAAGGAAAAAACATACGTGAATCAGGGAGAGTCACTTAGAAAATTGTCCTTGGTTTTCCAAAAGCTCCGTCACTAAAAGGTCTAATTTTGTCACAGCCTGAGCAAGAATGGAATTTCGTAACTTAGAACAGGTGAAGAAGCTGATTTGCCAAGGGGAGGTGTCAGCAGGTGTAAATCCAGCTAAAGGAAGGGTCTTTCTACTGTGTGTAACTAAACAATAGCACTCACTGACATGCATGGCTGGTAAAAGCCAGGTGCATTAAAGGTTATGAAAAGTAAGCAGATAAACCCATGGGGGACAAATTAATACAATATCAACAGTCTGTCAGCTGGGAGGTATCCAAAACACAGCTGGGACACGCATTTCAGTTTCTGTGATTTGTGCTGACCCGTGTCATGTCCTATTGGTTGTGAGGAGGAAGTGGGATGAGTGACCTCAATTTTTCTTTGTGCCCCATAACTCCACCAGTTGTATTTTGACGTTACTTGGGCTTTTCTTGGCATTTGTTTCTCAAAGACCCATTTTGCTTATGGCTGATCTCAAGGCTGGATGCAGAGACATCCTTGTGCTGCTGGAGTGCTCCTGAATGCTGCTGGGGCTGGGGCAGGCTGTGGCAGGGTAGGGCATGCACATGAGGCAGTGAAGGGAGCTGGATTTTGTCATACTGAGGGTGCCTCTGGAAGAGCTCAGCAATGACAGTCCAGTGGCTCAGGCCCTGGAGACCTGGGGTTCACATGGAGGTGAGGCAGGACTCCCAGGAAGATGGATGACCATTGAGCCCTGCCAGTGCTGCTGCTCCCAGCAGTTTCTTCTCTGGCAAACTCTGATGGACAGCACTGGCCTTGACAAAACCCGAGGCCACACCAGGGTGATAACAGTATTGGGGAGATGGCTGTAGGGTCAGAATATCAGCCCCAGACCCTGCCATACCAAGAGGGCTTCCAGACCCTCAAAACCAGCCATCAGAGACATGCTCAGATGAATGGCAGGTGCTGGAGAAAACATGCATTCAGGCCAGGCCAAGGAGCCACGTATTTGGGGAGGGATAAGCCTTCAGATCAGTTGTTAGACAAAGGTGGGCAGGCCTGAATGTTTTGCTCCAGCAGACAAGCGTGCAGTGCAGTTGGCCTGAGGGCAGCAGCTGCATTAATCCTGACCCGTTCTTTATCTAAGGCTCTGTCTGAAAAACACCCCAGTGTGTGCCTTGCACACCCTCCTGAGCTATTTGCTCCCTGTTCTGTGCAAGGTAGAGACTGTGGCACTGAGGGACAGCTCTGATGCACTGGTCTGTCCTTCTGCCAGGAGCTTGCTGTAGGATTGTGGCAGTGCATCCCCTGCTCCAAGCTCAGATCTATGGCTAAACCCAGGACAGGGCTTTGAAAGTGCGATAGTCACCCTTAGGTCCAGAGAAGCAGTTTTCCACCGGGTCTCCAAGTCACTTGTTCCTATATTTTATTGCTTTCCCTGCTGCAAAGCATGTGTGTCTGCTGCATCTTTTCTCTGCAGAACCAAACCCCACTTGCTCTCAAGCACCTCCTTGCATGTGAGCAGTTGGACCACACCTTGAGCATCTCTCTGATAACCCAAAGCTGCTGCTGCTTCTTGCTTGGCGGCAGCTTTTCTAGACCTTGACTTGTGCTTGTGCCCTCTCCTTCATTTTCTCCATGTTGCCAACAAATTCACTGAAGTGCCAACAATGGAGCTGTGCCCATATGGCAGCAATGGGCTTGCTCCCACCATGCTCAGGGATAGGCTGCTTCTCCTCTATTGACTGTCCCTCTGCTAAAGCCACTAAGAGTGTTTGCCTGGAAGCAAGCTCTCCTTTGTCCTGGAAGCTTATGCTCAGCTCAAGTTGTTTCCACAATTGCCTAAGGCCCTTTTAGTGCTGCTGCTTTCCAAGAGAAAAGACCTGGCCTGGTACACGTGACCCCCAGTCATCCTTCCCTGAGTTATTTGGCCATGTTCAATGCACAGCCCTTGTAAGCCCAGCTTTCCATCGAGTCCAGAGCAGTGGGGAACATACCTGCTGGTGACACAGTTTGTAACTCCCTCACCTTTTGATACTGCACAGGACCATAAATACAATATACCCTTACCATCTGGGCTGGCAGGCTTAGGAGAGATGAGTTTGGGTTCGAATGACCAGGCTGATAATAATATGCAACAAACAGTGCAATAAAGGGCATGTATTCCAGCCCTGCAGAAAACCCACTGTTGGTGTGTGGGGTGTGGATTGTTCAGTGTCAGAAAGGATGGAGGAGAACCAGGCTGGGGAAAAGGTACTGAGTATGTTCAGAGATGTGGACTAGCAGCAGGTGGCTATGCCAGTCCAAGAGCTGGCCAGCATCAGGAAGGCTGGTACCTTGGAGAGCTGAGTATTTTGTTGCTTCAGACCTCTATGTTTCTCCATCACCCCAAAGTAGTCATTAGGATGGAGTTACTCACAAGCACTCTGGGTCTGAGTCCCTGACCATTTCACATGAGCAACTTGCACTAATGATTAATTATGTTACCTGGTCACAGATGTGGAGAGTGCCATGTACATGTGTTGATACTGAACTGGGGACTGAATAGTGGCTCAATGAGCTCTGAGTTTTGGCAAGTTGGAAGCTGCTGCTTGTCCATCCACATTTGGGGAAGCCTCTGCCTCCAGGCAGGCTGTTCCCACGAGAGCTGCCCATGCCAAGGAGAAGGCAAAGGCTTTATATACTATCCACTCCACCTATGGGTGGGGAACACTTGTTTGGTGGTCTTAGTGTTCCCAGTTTGGACACCACCTCAGCCAGACTACAGGAAAGATAAACCTCTGTGACCATTGGAAAGCAGGATCTTTGGTTTTAAGAGGACAGATTACATCAAAGCAGGCAGAGTCAGCTAGGGGGAAGCCGATGTGTCTCTGTCCCCCAGGTTATCACTCTGGATGGACTCAATGGACAGTGGCAGTCTGCACCAAGCCTTGGCTAACTTTACAAACCCACTGTGCAGCAGCATTTCACTTTGGGATAACCTGGGATGCTACAAGGGGACTGAAGGTCAGGGATCCAGGTCTCATCAAATGGGCACTCTGTCATTGTGTGATGAGAGCTTTCCCCTGCTACCAGAGTCTTCTCTGACTACAAACTCCTCAGAACTAGGCAGGGAGCTGCCATCCTCTCAACCCAGCCAGTCTCAGGCTATGCATACTGGGCTGATAAGGAGTTTTCAGCTGCTTCATGGAGGCTTGGACCAGAGATGAAACAGAAAGAAGCACAGACCTAGGAGCCAGGGGAATGGGTGATTGCAAGGCTGGACATCTTGGTTTTGAGGGATAAGGTCTACCTTTGTTCAGAGTTCTTCATTCTGGCAGCACCAGCCACTGACTGGTGCAGCATATTTTCCTTTAAGACCTTGAAAGCTTCAGGCAGATTCTTCTGGAGCAGGCTGACATGTAGACAACTGGGATCTTGCACTTTGATTTGGACAGTTTCAAAGTGTCCGTACTCAAGGGATGAAGTTTTACTGTAGCAAGGAGCAATTCACTAGGAGATAGGGACCAGGTGTTGATCCTGGAGCCTCTTCATGATACCCTTTCTTGCTCTTCATTTGAGCGTTAGCTGCTAATGGGCTGGATTTATGACTCCTCCAACCCTGGCACCAAAGGAAATTTCCAGGTTTCCCAATCCTCTTTGCCAGGTGCTAGAAATCACCATCTTTTCCTTCCTTCATGCTCCTTTCATGGCCCCGGGCTCAGTGCCATGAAACTCTGCACCTTCCCGCTACCAAGGGGCTGCAAAGCATCCACATCTAAGCAAAATCCTCAGCACAGCTGGCACAGATGCTGATCCTGGATCCCAAAGCACCTTTGGGGGAGAATGAATTAACTCTCCTTGTGAATGCTGAGCAGGTACTGCCTGGACAATTGACCACAAATATTCGAATACAATTTGAAATGCACTTGTGCCGACCTGCTCTCTTAAGAATGCACTTTCATAGGCAAACACTCAGGAAAACCACATTGTAAGCTCAATTGTTCCCTGAAAATGAATTTCAGAATCATTTAAGTAACCACTAGTGGAGAGAACTGGAGATTTGACACTCAAGACAGAATCTTCAAAAGGCAGAGTTCCCTGCTTGGAATGGATAAGTGGGTCAAACAGCTCATCTTGCCTGGTCTTCAACCCTTGCTCCTCATCCTCTTTTGTGCCATAGAATGGAAAGGTTCACACCTGAGATGAAACCATTTCTTGGGTTTCTCTGTCCTTCTCTGGCCTGAACATGTGTACTTATGGTGAGACAAGGAGCACTGGGCCAGATGCAGGCAGGATCCATCCAAGTGGATACCTCTAGCTGGAGGCTGATCCTCTGAGATATGGACACACTTCTTGCTTGTCAGTCCCCCCAGCCTGGTGCCTTTCTGTACCCTGGCACCCTGGGTAAACCTCGGTCACCCAGTGCTCAAAACCTTCCCAGGGCGGCTGCCTGAGGGACTCACTCAGTGCCGTGGCTGATGGGGCATTTCCCTGGATGGAAAGGCTCAGAGCCAAGCCCTGCCTTTGCCTTGCAGAGCTAGCTCTGCCAGTGGGGGGAGCGTGACCTTGTGACTCCCACAAATCCCAAATTAATTAATCCCGGGGACACTGGGGCAGCATGAACAGCCTGTTTGATTTCTCTGCAGTTTTTTCCTGGGGCTCAAAGGGATTAGTGCAGGCGGGAACAGGGAAATATAACAAGGGGCTCAGCTTTCAGCTCCTGCTCCCAGCCAGCAGACTTCTGTTCTTACCAGAGGTATTAACAGCAGTAATCCACACTGTCTCTGAGCATTATCTGTGTGCGGCATCCTCTTCCTCTCCCCCTTGCCTTGGCATGTATGCTTCCATGCTCAGCTCACTAGTGTGTGTCCATGTCGTGCCTGATGAACTTGCACCACCCTTGTTTCTCCTTGACACATGCCCCTCTGTGCGTATCTCATCTCCCTTATCCTATGGCACGTGCAATGCCCCACACAGAGCCCACTCAAATTACTATGGGGCCATGCACTTCTTGCATATGGGTCCCTATAGCCCAACACTTTATGTACAACTCACTGATGCACTCTCACATGCACATGAATACCCCTCTGGGCTTGAGCATGTCTGCATCCGTTCCCCATGCATGCATGCACATTTCACTCATGTAAACTCACATGGGTTCACACTTTGCTCATCACAGTCTCATCACCCTCCCTCACACGATCTGCACCAAATTCTATCTCAGCTCTGTATGACCAGCCTGCTCATGCTGTAGTCTGTGGGCTCACGCCATTTCTCTTGGGCCATTCTTCCATGACTCCTCATGGAGAGTGTTGGTCATGCTGATCTCAAGGGACAACTACACCATGAGAGTGGTGTTCCCGTTCAAACCCTTTATTAAAAGGAGTGTTTTTACTGCTTGAGCAGGTACCAATTGCAAGGATCCATTTGGGCTTGGTATTCTCTCAGTATGAAGAAGCCTTAGACAGAAATGGGTGAGCTGAAACCATCTGCTTCCACCAACAGATCTACAAGAGCTGTTGTGGTTTGTCACACCTTTTAGAACCTGTGGGGTAGCTGTGAGCAGAGGGCATCTGTGGTATTCACATGCCCTCTGAACAGAGAGAAGCTGTGAGACAAGCAGAGAAGAGGGAAAACACAATTCTTATCTCGCTTGCTGTGCCTGTGTTGTGCTAAGGTAGAATGCAATATGGAGATTGTTTACCCAAAGTGAGGATGTTTTGTTCCCTTGGCCTATCAGGGCCAAATGTGTGTGTGTCAGACTGTCACGGGACAGTCAGAGGAGAATCAGAGATGAGTGCAGTTCTGTGCAGTTGTGAGCAAGAGTGAGTGCATGGCAGATTCAGTTTAGATACAATGTACGTAGTATGGTATGATATAGTAATTCATTAGCTTTCTGATGATGGAGTCAGATGCATCATTCTCTCTCCCCTTCATTGGAGTCACCTTTGATTTACAATAGGCATCCCTGTGAACCAGCAGGCTTGGGCATCTCTGGGAACACTTTGGGTCACTTGACTGAATCACCAGCTCCAGTGCCTGGCCATGGCTGCTGAGGTCCCAGATAACAGAGAGTTGAGGATGGATGGATTGAGTGTCCCCTGAGCGCCATTCATGCTTTGTATCCAGTGCTTTGCCATCCAGACGGGAAGATGTGAAGACCCAGAGAGTCCTGAGCACAGTCACAGTTAGCATAAGAGAAGCAGAAAAGTGTGGAGTGGACAAAAGTAAAGGGATTTTGTCAAAACATGAATCACAGGAGGGTGAGAGGTGTCCCCTGAAAGGGCAGGGAGGAATGACCTGCTGCTAACTCAGAACAGATCCACAGAAGATCTCACTGTTGTGCTATTAACCAACAGCATCTGACATGTGCAAACGCAATATCCTCTTCTCCAGGAGAGAAGGGGAGAAACCAATGAGAGATAATTGGAACCCTCCCAAGAATGATCAAATTCCTTACAATGTGGTTTTACTGAGTGTTTGCCTATGAAAGTGCATTCTTAAGAGAGCAGGTTGGCACAAGTGCATTTCAAATTGTATTCGAATATTTGTGGTCAATTGTCCAGGCAGTACCTGCTCAGCATTCACAAGGAGAGTTAATTCATTCTCCCCCAAAGGTGCTTTGGGATCCAGGATCAGCATCTGTGCCAGCTGTGCTGAGGATTTTGCTTAGATGTGGATGCTTTACAGCCCCTTGGTAGCGGGAAGGTGCAGAGTTTCATGGCACTGAGCCCAGGGCCATGAAGGGAGCATGAAGGAAGGAAAAGATGGTGATTTCTAGCACCTGGCAAAGAGGATTGGGAAACCTAGAAATTTCCTTAGGTGCCAGGGTTGGAGGAGTCATAAATCCAGCCCATTAGCACCTAACACTCAAATGAAGAGCAAGAAAGGATATCACGAAGAGGGTCCAGGATCAACACCTGGTCCCTATCTCCTAGTGAACACACAGTGTCTTATCTAGAGATCTTGGGTGCTGGGCTGGAGCTGATACCTGGACTGAAACATCGCACTGCTCACCTTTAGTACTGGTCATGAACATCATGTTGTGTCCTTTGTGCTGCAAACCCATGAAACAACTGAAATTACCCCCATGAAGATCCTGAGCTGACCTCAATTTTTTTTTTTTTTCCAGTGGCTGAGTTGCCCACCTGCTTTGCCTTGGACATTTCCAGAAGAGGGAGTTGGAGGGAAGGCTTGTTATGACCAAGCAGTTATGTCATTATTGAGTACCGGGTGGGGAGTGACTGGAGGTAATGGACACAGTTGCAGAATGGAGAGAGTAAAAACTGCATTCCGAGAAACAAATGGGTGCATGTGGGGGCCTACCTAGAGAACTCAAGACTGAGGAGAAGCTGCTGCAGAGGTGGCACCACCAACTTCCTAAAGGAAAAAGTCCCTACCTAGGAAGTTCTATTTCAATGCTTTTCTCTTCATGGGGAAAAAAAAAAAAAAAAAACAAAAAAAAAAAGGATTTTTTTCTTGTTTCAAATCATCAGTGGAATTTACAGGAGAAAGCTGAAAGTCCAGTTTCAAACTCAGCTTTTCGGGTTGCATTTCAAAGCCTTTCTTTTGAAACTGGAAATAGGAAGTTTATTCTCTTTCATCTCAATTTGCTGCTGAGGGCAGTGAGATGATTCATGTTCTGTAGTCTGGCTTTACTGCCTGCATTTTACTTCCCCTTTGTTTTCTCCAACTGCAGGAAAGTTATCAAGTAGGAATAGGAGTATTAAAATCATGACACCATGTCACCCGATGACTTGTCCAGCACTGGTGAAATTTCAACTGAAAAAGAACCAAGAAAGAAGGAGGGATGAATGAAACCAGTGATTTATTAGAAATAAACTTCTTAGAAGCCAGCATTTGCATTTTCATTCATCTTGAATAAAAATAACTTTTCTGATTTGTTTCACCTCAAAATTTGCTTCTTTGCAGGGAATTTTCCTAACAGAAATGATCTCACTTTAATATTTTGGCAGGATTTTCCTGTGCATTTTTTCTCCTTGGAACTGCACTAATGCAGGGCAGTAAAAGATGACGGATTGGTGAGTTGAGTGGGTGATGAAAGGGTTGAAACTGCTGCTCTATAGCTGCAAAACTCACTTGGACATGGAACCAGTGGAACCTCCTCTAAGGTTTTGCCAGGCCAGGGCTACGAGAAGTTGGGAGCGTCTGGTGCTGCCTGCACTGCCTGATGCAAAACCTTCCCAAGGAGTTCTGTGGCGAAGCATTTTAAAACAGGACCCATTTCCCTGGCCAAGAGGGAGGCTAGGAGCAATGGCTTATGGAAAACGAGTATTCCCATCACCCCCCAGCCAGTGAAGATTGGAACAGCTGCAGTTTTCCTAGGAATTTTCATGGGTACTTAGTGCCGCAGGCCTGCAAGAAAGGGTTAAAGTGTTTTCAGTTACGAAGTGCACAACAAACAAAGGGGATGTGGTAATCCCTTCTGCCACAGAGTGAAAAGTTCACTTGATATGCTACTTTACACTGATTCTCACAGACTCTGGGATTAAACCGGACACACTCTGACGTCCAGGTTTTCTAGTAAAGGGCTCCAGCCCAGCCTGCCACATTCACTTCATATTTGGGAACATATTCTCTGAAAATCCTGCTGACAGATGAAGAGCAGGAAGACAGCCAGTTTCCCATGGAACAATAACTCCATGCAAACCACATCTCCTGGCACCCAACCTGGCCTTGCTGGGGTGGCGGCTGGGGATGTTGACTGGAGCAGCATCTCTGGGTCCCTGCCAGGTGCAGTCTGCCAGGATTGTCTTTCTGGTCCATGTCAAGAGTTTTCCTTTTATGCCCTGTCTCCCTGCCAGGCTTTGGGGCTGTGCCACACTAATGGGTTACCTGCCAGTTACTGAGCTTTGGCTGAGCTCAGGGACAGAAGATGTAGGAGGCCAGCATTGGGATGGAAGGGGCAAGGCAGGATGCCTTGTGCCATGGGTAGGCTGGGATGCTGAGTGAGCTGTTCTCCCTGGATGCCCCTGGCCTTGTTTATTTTTACGCTTCTATGTCTTAAAAGGTTCTTGCAGAGTGGTCTCATGTATAGGGACAACTAACAGAACCCCCCCGGTTGCAAATCTCTGTCACCACTGCCTGGTCCACAACATTTCAATGGCCAGTGGCACATGAGTACAAGTAGGACATTTGTTTCTCTGGGATGTTTGAGCTAGTTGGAAAAAATTGACAATCTGACTGTTGGAGAGGGCAGATTCCTTTCAGTTGCACACAGAACTTGGCCCTTCAGGTGTTCTGGGTTTCACTCTTCATCTGCATGGCAGCATCAACCCAGCTTCCCCTTTGTTGGGAGATGTTGCAGTGGTGTTTCCAAATTCATTGCTCTTTCTTTCTTTCAGATGAAACACTGAAACTTTTCTCTGACACCAGATGTTTTAATGAAAGTAACTCATTCAGGTGAAAATCGGATTGTGTCTTCAAAACCTCCCTTTAGTGCATAATTTCCGACCAGTTTTTCTATATAAGCTATTCAAGGAACAAGGTACAAAACTTCCCTCTTGTTCAGTCCTTCCGCTATTTCCCTGCTTCAGGGCACCACTATTAGCTCCTCTGCCAGATTCTCTCCCAGTGGGTGTGAGAGTGGGAGAGAAGCATGGTACACATGCCAAGGGGATGCCACACACCAACATAAGCCTGCCCACTCCACTGTTCCCAGCTGCTCCTTGGAGCAAATACTTTGGGTTTGAAAACAAGAAGAACAAAGAGAAAGGTTTCATGGAGACATGTTTACCAAAGGCTGCAGCCTGCAGGGTTGTTGTGACCATCACTGGTGGTCATGCAGAGGATGAGCCAGGGCAGCCATATTTGGAAAAAAACCCCAAAAAAAACAAGAACAAGAAAACAAGAAGTCACCTTTTCCCTTCAGAGATGTCCAGAAGGATTTTGCTTCAACATCTCTGGGGCTGAGATGAAGCTTAAAATGAAATTTAAGTCACAGCAGTGGTCCCAGTGTTACCCAGTGCCCTTTTACATTCATCTCTGGGTGTCAGGGGGAAGAGTACGTCCTGTTCTGATCCTTCAGCTCTGAATGGAGAGATCTTTAAACTGTTCACTTCTCTCTTTCTAGACCATTGCAGTGTACAGCAGTTGGGGAAGACTCCTGGGGGTATCCAGAATGCCACTCTCTATGAACCAGGAAAGGATCTTGACATGGATGAGACACCAGAGCACTGTGGTTAAGTCCAGAAGGGTGGGATGGGATGGGGAGAAGCTCTCAATACCTGAAAGAACCACAGACCTGGGACCTCCTGGGCCATGCACAGGACAGTCCCCATGGTCTGCTGCAGATATTTGCACCCTCATTTCCCATCTCCTCACCCCATGGCTTGGGTGATGCTGCAACTCAGCCCATCCAAAACAACAGGACCTTGATCCAGTAGAGCCAAGGGAAAGGAGGGCATGGGCTTGATCCTGCTCCGTGATCTGCGCTCCTGACCCACACTAGTGAAAAGCTAAGTTGAGGGGGCTGGAGACTTGCAGACCTTGCCCCAGAACAAATGTGACAGGGACACAGCTGCATGTGGGATGCTTCCAGGATTGATGGAGTGGGAGAAGTGTGGGGCAGCTGGGGCTTCAGACAGCCAGCCCGCCCCGCCTGCCTCCCTGCTGCTGTCCCCTGTCTGGAGGACGAGAAAGTGCCTGCAAACCTCCAGCTGTCTGTCCCGTCCAGGCCAGGGTGGCTGTACTTAGGGGGTTAGTGGAGCATGAACTTTAAAATGCATCCTTCCCCTGTCCCTTACTCCTCTTCTCTTGCTCTCTGTCCTTCCCCTATGCCCTCCCACCCTTTCCTCTTTCCAGTGTGGCCCACCACACTCTACCTTCTCTAATGAAACCTTGCCCCTAACCCTCACAGTCTCCTCATCCCCCATCATCATCTCAGGGATGTGACATGAGGGAAGAAAGGGAGAAACAGGTTGAACTGTTGGGGAAGAAAGATCGAGAGAGACATGCAGCTCCTATCTCTTCAGAAGCTGCAGCGGAACATCTGGCTTCCAGGAATAATAAGGGATTTGAAAGGAATTGCCCACTAAGGGCATTTCCTTCCAGCTGAAAAACCTCCTGGGAGGAGAAGATCTGATCCTAAAGATGGCTTGTGGAGACTCCCTCCACCAAGGCATTCCCAGCCCCATGTCAGATGAGCTACATGTGGGTACACACACGGCTCTGTGAAAGCTGGCTGAGGGTTCTGAGCCCTTGGGTCATCATCCTCCAGCGGCACTGCACCATCCAGGGTTTCAGAGAGCACCCTTCAGTGTCAGGAGAGGCAGCTGCGTCTGGATGTCCGGGGACAGGGTGTGCAGCTCCCAGCTGGGGAAGGAGGCTTTAGGTTTTGGCTGGACCTCAACAGCAGATCTGTTGGCAGCACTGGTCTGGGAAATGCACTGTGCCTCCTTCTCCAGCCAGACCCAGCCTGATCCAGGCCCCCCACACAGCTACTTTTGCTACTGTGCTGCCAACCCCACACAAAGTAGCTGCAGCACTGCCACACACACAGAGGGTCCCAGTGACCCATCTCCTTGTCCCTGCAAGTGGGAGGGGATGCTGAGCATGGACTCTGTTATTGCCTCCTCACCCGGGGGGTCTGGAATGCTTTTGAGGTTATGGTGGGGTGCAGCTGGGCTGCAGGGCTTGTGGCTGTCCCTTTCCAGGACCTGAACAGGGCAGCAGGGTGGGAACAGCACATGGGACAGGTTTCTACCGTGTCCCCTATTGCTCATGTGCTGCAGGTGAAAGAGTGGGAACAGACCTGGCGAGGAAGCACATCTCCAGCTCTGAGTCCCAGTGTTTAGTTGACAGAGCCCCACAATCTCCATGGCTGAGTGACCTCATAATGCTCCAGTGTCGCTGCCTAGCAAGTGCTGGGGGATGAGGAAACAGCTGCCGGCCAATGCTGGACAGCTGTGTGCTTTCACGCTGGGTAATACACCAGAACCACGCTGCAGAGGGCTGCTGGCCTGACTGTTCCTATGGAAACTCCTTTCAAAGGAGGAAGGCAGACAAACGCCCACCCGGTGATGCTGGGTGCTGGCAGGAACTGGATGCTCTTGCAGGCCTGGGGCTGGCTGGGCTGGTGGCAGCAGCTGCTGTGACCCCAGCGTGAGGCTGTGGGGAACATGGCCAGACAAAGGGGTGATTCCTATGGTGCTTGAGCTCCCTGGAAGGACTTTTGCTCTATCCCCACAATCTCAGGCAGTAACGAAGGTAGTTAAATAAGGAAATGAGCTATTGAAGGAGAGGGGTCAGATCACAGCCCTCTCCTAGGGCTAGGGATTGCAGCACCATGGCAGTAGGAGGGATGATGTTTGGCCATCCACAGTTGTGCAGGTAGTCACAAGGACACCACAGAGAGCAAGCAAAGATTTGGAGGCAGGATCTGTCTCTTTTCCTGGTGCATGGCACTTCCATGTCTGGAGGTGAAAGGATGCTCTGTCATAGGATGGTTATCCCTGCAGGTAGAGCTGTGCTGGGGGAGTGTGTTTCTGCTACAGAGGCTTCGTCCTGCATCTGCAGTCCAGGCAGAAAGATCCCGGGCCAGAGTCCTGGTGGGGTTTGCAGCTGATGGGCATGGATGCAGGAAGGACCAGTTGGGATGACAGAGGGGAGGCAAAGAGCTGGGCTCTGTCTGTCCATATTCTCTGCAGGGACCAGACCATGGGAAACCCACTGAATTTCCATAACAGGATGGTGGTTAAGTCTGGCAACCATGGGTCTGCCTCAGTGAGCAGATGTCTTGGGGTGAGCAAGGGAGGCAGATGTGCCCTTGGGGAAGAGTTGTCTTGCTGCCCTGGAAATTGCAGAAGTTTAGTTAAGTGCATGACATTGCAATTCAAGTCTCCCCTGGCCCAGGCAGTGCCTACGGGGTGCTCAGGGCTTGGTACAGAGGACAGGGGTGTTCAAATGTCTCTCTTCCCCTCCCCTCCCTTGGATATTACAAGCCAGCATGGAACAAGGCTGATGGCGCCAGCCTCAACAACCCTGGTGCTCAGACTGCCTGGTTTGTCTTCCCAGGGTGAGGCAGGTGATAAACATCTGACGTGCCCAGTGTGAGCTCAAGCAGCAGTGCCTTGGGCCAGCAAGTAGCTGCTGAACTGGAGAGCCTCCCATGCCACCCTGGGGGCATGGCCCTGTCTCAGGGACACTGTGGCCTATCACACAGGGATAGGGACTTTCCTGGCCCAAGCGGGAACTGCAGCTATGTGGGATGCATGGCAAAGCTGCTGAGGCCTTACTGGAATAGAAATATGTTGGCATCTGCTTGGGCTGAAGCTAAACAAAAGTGGTGTAAAGCCATGCATTAATGCTTGGGCTGTCAAACACTTTCAGGTGGGCCTCTGCCTAATTGAATCCATTTCTTTGGGCAGAGAGAGCTGGGAGTGATGTGGGTAAAGGCATCTCCTGGTCGCTTTTAATTAGGTTTCTGTGCTGGTTGGAACTTCGACTGCTTCTGAGGTGATGGTGGTCCATCTGTCTCCATCATGATATGCACAGTATACTCAGAAGAGTGACTGCTCTCCTGTTTCATCACAATCAAATTCTGGAACAACCTCGTCTTGGATTTGGAAGGTGGTGAGCAGGTCTCTCACTAAATTAGTTTTAGCAAGAGGAAGACCAGGTGCTTCCAAGAAGATTGATATCTCCTAAAAGCTGATTTGCTCTTAACTGTTGATGAGGCTTCAGCAGCTTCAAACTGTCTGAGCATACACTGGAGTTCTGCGTTGGAATAACTCTCATGTGGCTCTGGTAAGCCCTCGGACACCTGGGCAGACAAGCATGTGCACAGGTGACAATGCTGCATGATCTACAGATACCCAAATCAGAGGTTCCATGATGGACTCTGCAAATTATTTTGAGACATGATATCCTGTTGTCTCTTGAAAACCTTGCAGGTATGCTGACAAGGTCATACATCTGCCATGAGCCTACTTGTGCCAAGATTATTGAAAATATCCCAAGTCAATTGCACAAACTTGGGCACCCCTCCCTGACAAGCTCATCCATTTCATCTTGCATTTAGTTCTTTCACCCTTGAAAGAGACTGGTTGTGACAGAGTCTGGCAGCAATCACTTTTGACCACAGAAATATCTTCCCATCTTGTACTGCAGCTGCCTATGAAGCATTTGAGGGGTGCACAGAGACACCTTTGTGTGCGAGCATTTCTGCTGGAAGCGGCTGGGCTGCAGAAGAAGATAGCACAGTTCCTCTTGCCATGTGTTGCATCATGGGGATGTAACCCATGTAAACCTGCAACCATGTTACTCTGGGCAGGCTTAAATCTTGTCTTTGCTTAATCCAATCACATCCAGCTTTGGAAGAAAATTCTCCTGGGACACCAGGACTAACTAAGGAAGATTTCTGATGGACAAGATTCTTTGAGTCCAAAATACTTCAATTCCAACAAATACTAAGTCAGGCAAAAATGCCAAGAAGTCAGCACAGATGAATAAAGAAATCATAGCCAAATGAAAACATGAAAGAGAGGCATACAGAGGGTACATGTAGGGTTGGATAACTGGGACAAATACACAAACATTGTCAAAGCATCCAGGACTGAAGTTAGAAAAGCCAAAGCCCAAGTGAAATTGAATCTGGTTGAGAATTCAAAAACAACGGGATGGACTTTTGTAAGTATATAGGTAATAGATGGAAGAGCATGTAACATGGTCAACATCGGTCAATTTGTTTGCAAATAACATATGTCTTGGGGATGGTTTTTTATCCCATACCCATTTTTGGTTTTGTTTTGTGTCCAGGGTGGTTGCTGCCTCCGCATCCTCCTTGACCCTGGCTCTGGGAGTGTTGCAATGGGTGGGAGCCAGCCTGGGATTTTCTGCGAGAGGTGGGGGGGACGAGGGGTGGTTGCTTCCTTCTGTTGAGGTGTGTCCTCTCCATGGCCGCATGGTGCAATCTCTGATGAGAGAGACTTGTTGCCATGTGGTTGTTGCCTGCTTTTTTTTGTTATTTTCCTTCGGCATTGTGACTAGAACTTACTAGCTTGCTTCTCAGCTTCTCTGCTGCCTGGGAGCTCAGAGCCAGTGCATGCCAGCCCCAGGTCCCGAGAGCATCCCGTTCCTGGCTGGGGACTGCCCTCTTGGCGCAGCCCAGCCCCGGTGTCAGCCATGGCCAGTGAGCTACCCAGGAGAGCAATTCCCTGCTCAGCCCCATGGGGTGCTGCTCTGGCTGGGTGACAGGAACAACCTGGTTGTTCCTTTTGGGTGACAGGGACACTCCAGTCATGGGGTGCTGCTCTGGCTGGACGACGTGGACAGCCTCGCCAGTGGGAGATGTCCCTGTTGGGTGACAGGGACAGCCTGGCTGGAGGGGACAGAGGCAGCCTGGTCAGGGGGTGGCAGGGACACCCCAGCCAGGTGAAAGGGACACCCTGGTGGGGTGACAGGGACAGCACAGCTGGGTGACAAGGACACCCTGGCAGGGTGACAGGCACAGGCCGGCAGGGTGACAGGGACTCTCCAGCCAGGTGACAGGCACAGTGTGGCAGGAGGTGACAGGCGCACCCCAGCCGGGTGACAGGGACACCCCGGCAGGGTGACAGGCACTGCCTGGCTGGAGGTGACAGGCACAGCCTGGCAGGGTGACAGGCACAGCCTGGCTGGAGGTGACAGGCACACCCCAGCTGGGTGACAAGGACACCCCAGCCGGTGACAGGCACACTCCAGCCAGGTGACAGGGACACCCCAGCAGGGTGACAGGCACACCGTAGCTGGGTGACAGGCACATCCCGGCAGGGTGACAAGGACACCCCGGCAGGGTGACAGGCACACGCCAGCCGGACGACAGGCACACCCCAGCAGGGTGATAAGCACACCCCAGCCAGTGACAGGCACACCCCAGCCGGTGACAGGCACACCCCAGCAGGGTGACAGGCACACTCCAGCAGGGTGACAAGCACACCCCAGCCAGGTGACAAGCACACCCCAGCAGGGTGACAAGCACACTCCATTGCCCTGCGGAGAGGCGGCTGCTCTTGCGCCACAGCGCCCCCTGCAGCCACGGGGGACTCATCGCACCTGCCCCGCCCGGCCGGGAGCCAGCAGCGCCCCTGCTGGCTGTGCCCGGAACTGCACGAAAGGGAGCCTGCAGCCGAGAGCCTGGGACTGGGTCTCTGCTTCTGTTTGGTGTTGCTGCCATCGTTGCTGTTTGTTTGTCTTGCTATACATATATATACTAGTAAAGAACTGCTATTCCTTTCCTCATGTCTTTTCCTGAAAGCTGTGTAATTTCAAAGCTATAATAATTCAGGGGGAAATAGGTCATATTCTCCATTCCAAAGGAGGTTCCCGCCTTCCTTGGCGGACACCTGTCTTTTAGACCAAGACAACAGGGAAAAGCCTGAGGTTACAAAGGGCACATATCAGGCACATGATAGACAAGAAAATAATCAGGAATAGTCACCAAGAGGAAGTCATGCTTGATCAACATAATTAACTTTAATGAAAGACTGGCCTAGTTAATATGTGGAGAGAATTGGACTTTGCCTGGACTTCAGCAAGACCTGTGGCTCTTTTTTCCCACAAGGTTCAAATAGTTAAGCTGTGGATGTACAAGCTCAATGAGCAGACAGTAAAATGGATTGAAAACTGACAGAATGGCCAGGCCCAGGAGTGAAACCAAGTCCAGTTGGAGGTCAGTAACTAGTGGTGTACCCTAGGGCTCAATGTGTTGAATTAAACCTGGATGCATGTCTGTACCCAGCTCCTAGCAAGCAGCTGCTAAAAGTTGAAATCTTGTTGGGAAGGACTTGAGGAAAAGCTCCACCATGCAAAGAATGCTTGCTTTCCATGAGACAATTTGGTGTCAATTCGGGTTTTCATCACAGACTTCTGTAAGTCAGCAGTGAGGAAGGCAGCCCTCCACAGGGTGATCCAGATCATCCCAAGCTAGATACTTAAAAGAGGTCACCACTCTCTATAAAGGCAGCTGAGGGATGTATTTAGGTATGGGCTTTTAACTTACGGGTATATGTGGCTAAGTGAAATGGAAATGGTGTATTTACAGGCAAACACTTACAATTTCCAAGCCTGTGATAAATCCAGTTAATGTGCGGCTACAAGTACCTGATGGTTGCCAGCTGCTTCTCTCCAACTAATTGCTGTCAGACTATTGGTGTGAGTCCAAATGGTCAGTGGCTTAGGGTGGGTGGTGGGTGTGTAGAGTGAAGCAGACCCTCTAGACTGGAGGAAAGAGTTAATTTTAGTTCTTTTGCATAACACATACTTCACTACTTTTCAGCTGCCTGCTAAGACTTGATTTTAAACTGCTTTTCCAGAGTGGGTATCATTTTCTGACAAGCTGTGAAGAAGCAGGCAAGTGTGAGCAAGGGGAAGTGAGAAGTGGAGAATCGCCAAATATTGTCTTCAAACACAGCACAGAGGAATTGAGAACACCCCTCATGAAAGCAGCCTGGAGTAGGTTGGGTAGGAAGTGCCTGCCCTAATTGTCCTACCCAACCTCTTCAAAGATCCAGCCCTAAATGTATCCAGGACTGCAGACCCCACAGGAGCACTGGGCTCTTAGAGTAGGCTCAGGTGAATCAGGGACCTTGCTTAACGCTATCCTGCGTGTTATTATTAGTGTCTTGTAAGAGTCATCAACTTCCCTGTCACACCAGTGGGATGCTTTCATCCAGTTTGTAATAATGCCTAATCTGGCTTTTCCCAGAGGAGTTTCTGGAAAGCCAGGGCTTGGTGAAAACTCTGCTGCTAGTGTGTCCCCATTTGTATCTGTTTTTCTATCTGTCATGGTTTGACTATCTTATCAGGGCACATGGTGGAGCAAGGAGGAAAGAGCTAACAGAAGTGTGGGATAAGGTCAGACGGAGTAATCCATGTAGGGTCCAGCAGGGACTGGTGAGCACCTGCTGCCTCCTAGCCTTTCAGCATGTGCTGGGCAAAGCTCATTTCCTAAAGCTGATCCCTTGGATCCTCCGCTCACAGTCTGTGCTTTCAAGTTAGCCCTACCATGACCTGAGATTCAAGTGGCTTTTTCCTTTAATTGGGGTCCAAATCAGAGCCACACCAGGGCTGCTTAACATGGTGTCTCCTTAAGTGGCATCTTGAAGTTATCCATATTCAGAACATGGTACTGTGTCTTCTGTCGAGGTGAGCCAGGTGAGCTTCTTCAGGGCTGGGAGCACAGCCTGGGGGACACACTGGTCTCATGGGGATGGAAAAATATCCTCAGAGCCCTGTGCTGTGCCTGCTTGATGGCATGAGCCTGTGGGTGGCCGTGTGGCTTCCGCCCCTGGCCCCAGCCATGGACCTCCTATCCCAGACACAGGAATGAGAGCAGGCAACGAGGGAGGAACTGGGAATGGAGAAGACAGGAGCCCTGAAAGAAAGAGGGAAGGGAGGGGACAGGAGCTTTTTGAGGGAGGTTCAGCAGGTTTTGGAAAGCACTGTGTTTGTACAATTCAAGGGGCCTGAAAGGAGCAGTAAAAGAAGGGGGCAGGGCTGGGCAGCAGCTGCCAGGGAGTGAATGTCCCCCGCTCCTTTTCCCTTAGTCTGCTTTGTCACCTGCCCACAATGAGTCTCAATTTATCACCCCAGGAGTCTGCAATAAGTCAATCATCTGCCTGTGGCTGCCTAGCCCCTGTTTCCAGAGAGCAAGTCTCCTCTTTCCCATGGGTAAGTGATTAGGCAGCCATGTACACTTTGAGTAGGTTCAGGGTGGAGGAGCTGCCTTCCCCTTGGTTCTGGGCTCTCCAGCGAGACCAGTGGTCCTCACTGCCCTGATTGTCCTGCTGTGCGCTTGCACTGCTTGTCACTGCCCTGCTGGGCAGCAAACCCTGGCTGGAAATGAGGCCTTTGCACAGTTTTGGGGGAAAAGCAGAAACTTTGGGGTATGTATGGCTCATCCTACATTGCAGGAGAAGGTCCTGTCAGGCTCCAGTGTTAGGTAGGGTACAAAGCTCTGTCTGCCCCTCTCTCTACCATTTTACCCAACTTTCATGATCTTGCACTCAAGACAAAGGTCATAGACAAATATCTGTCTTCCCCTCATATAGAGAGAGATCATGATGAAGAGCCTCATGATGGAGCCATGACTCATGTGAGGACAGATAGGCTCAATGAGGATGCTGGTGCAAAGTGAGGTTGTGCTGAGATGCCCTCTAAGTCCAGCCTTGTGTGCCACTGGGACTCCGTTTCCACAATTTGTTGATGTTCCCTACTATAGAAAAGCACCAGCTGAGTGTAAAGGCTGATGAAACAGGTCCTGACAGGACCAGTTTAGGGTAACTGCACTGGCAAAGGCTGTCCTGTCCATTCAGCAGGGCCCCAGGAGCCAGGCTTTTTGCAAACCTGTGTGCATTTCTATTGCAGACATTGTCCTGTGTATTTCCTCTGGACACCTTGTCCAAGGTATGGATGATGAAGGTAGGATGATTTGCTCTGGTAATAGAAAGCATGGGGAGGGAGGCTTAGACTTGCTGTTCTGCTGTCCATTCTCCCCCATCCCCCTGCCCAGACCTTTACATAGTGCTGCTGAGGACAGCAGGACTTTACACCTTGCACAGCTGCCAGACTCCTGGCTGTTGCAGCTTGGATGAGAGGATAAAGGGTGCCCAGGCTGCTACAGATCCTCTAGCCTTTTTAATGTGCTCTGCCAGCCTCTGAGAGGGACCAAGCTGGGGGAAAGCCTGGCCTGTCTGTATCTTCTATCTCCACAGAGAAACCCTGTCCATGGGGATGCTTCTTATGGGCCCTGAAGGGACTAGGCTGGGTTTTGCAGGGCTGTGGATACCACATGGGTCTTCTTGTTCAGGGTCCTGAGGGATGAGCTGAGTAATCTCAGCAGGAATGGGATGAATAGCAGATGTACTCTCTGTACTTCATGCCAGTCATCTGGCACGTGGCATGGCCCATCTCTGTGCTCACCCTCAAAGAGGTGATGAGCACGTCTAAGGGCACACAGGGTATTGTCTGGTCCAACCTAGGGCATGAATAAGCAGAGCTCTCCAAAATTTCATGCTTTCTCTCCCATACCTCTAGCCCAGCCCTTCTCCTCCCAAGAGCTGCTCCACTGCAGCCACTAAATTACCTCTTGCCTGCAGGAAAGAGAGGCCTTGGACTGTTTCTGTTGTCACCACAAACACCATGGCAGCAGGGGAGGATGGGTGGTAACCCTGACAATGCCAGTAAGCAACTTGTGCTGTGCAGTGTGACCAGCAGCCAACTCATCCCACCAGGTAGACCCCGGGGCAGTGACTCACAGGGGTGTCACAGCCAGCATGGTCCAAGCTGGTGTGTGGGAATTGCCCATGGTGCTTGGAGAAGACTTGCTGATTAATGCGATGAGTGCTCTTCTGCTGATTATATTTATGGCTGCCTCCAGGGAACATGTCCTGAGCTCTGGTTTTTCTGGCTTCTTGTTTCCCTGCCTCTTCCTGGCTGTCATGTTGCAGAGACAGTCTGTGAATAGTGTCCTGACCAAGAACCTGGAGCACATTCTTCCTGTTTCCTCCTCCATGAACTGGTCATGAGGTGGGCAGCTTTCTGTTTTCATGAAGCTGTGCGTGCCCCATGCCATGCCATGCCATGCCATGCCATGCCATGCCATGCCATCCCATCCCATCCCATCCCATCCCATCCCATCCCATCCCATCATCCATCTGCCCATAGCTGTGGTTGCTGCTGGTGGCTATTAGCTGTGACAGTGACACTTAGATCCTATAAGGGGAAGGCCTGAATGGGAAGCATAAAGACCTTGAGGTACTCTCTTGAGCCACTAATGCCTCTGAAAAGGAAAATTATCATAGCGGCAGGAAAGGACACCTGGAAGGAGGTGCAAACACCAGCCTAGCATGACTGGTAGTGTTCTGTCTGCCAAGCTTTGCCTACCCAGTGCAAGCATGAGCTTCTGCCCTTGGCTGGTGGCTCCTGGAGCACGCTGAGGGTGTGGGTTTGGGGCTGCCTTCCCACTATGTGTTGTTCAGGTGGATGAGCTCCAAGTCCTGCCCCCCAGGCCCCTGAGTTCCTGAATCAACACTTCTCCATTCCAAGGCTTCTCTCGTTCAAATGTTCAACTTGGTGCCTGAAGGTGAGCACCTGCTGGCCAGTGGAGTCTCAGCCTGGTGATGGGAGAGGTGCAGCAGGACAAGATGAGTGACTCACCCCTGAAAATTCCCAACCCATGTCCTGGCCACGTCCCAGTTCAGAGACCTCTTCCTGTGTCAGAGCCAGGTGGTTTCTTATGAATCCACAGGGAGCTGGGTTGTCCCTCCCAGGGTTCTGTGGCAGCCGTTGGAGGCCACCTTCACTTGTGCCATGGAGGGAAGTGGTTAGTGAAGCATGTACTAAGAGGTCCTGGGTGGTTTTTCAGCATGTACCTCTGACAGGTGGCACAGAGGAGAGCAGTTGCCATGTTGTTCCTAATGCCATTTGATCCAAAGAGTGCAGGCAAGGACAAAGCCTGTGAGAGCTGCTACACCACCCCACTGGCTTTCTGGTTGCTGGTACTGCTTGCCTTGAAACAATCCCAGTGGGGTGAAATGAATTGGCCAGGATGTGAAACCAGGCAAGTGTCAGTGGTTCCCTCTCTCTTCCCCAAAATAACGCTCCCAAAGGGGAAACAACATCATGGCAAGGTAAGTCACTCCATCCCAGCCTGCTGTCTGGATGCATGTCCTTGCTGGTGTTTGCCCCCGGAACAAAGTACCCAGGACCTGAGCTCCCTGTTGGGCACCCTGAGCCAGCGTATGAAGACAGTCACCCTTCCCCATCACCATGGACATTGGTATTTGATTTATTGCATCTTCAGGAGGGACTCTTAGACTTGCCTTTGGAGCTGAAGGCAGATCTGAGCAGCTGTGTTTGGCATGGCGGGGTCCAGTGGTTGGAGCTGGAGACGAGAGGGCAGGACTCCTGAGCTCATTACTGTAATGAAGCTCGGGGAATTGGGGTTGCTGTTTATGGAGCTTTCCATTTAAGGAGGCCAGACTAGATATGAAGCTACAAATAACTCAGCCAATAATTAGAAATTTGAGTCTCATTCCTGTGAGTATTACAGGCTTGCTGGACTAGAATTTACAAAGGCTGGACCGAGCTTTCCTCATGTTTTAAGAGAAGTGATTTTCTGGTAGCGGGTTGTGTTGGTTTCAAAAGACAGGTGTCTGCTAAGAAAGGCAGGAGCCTCCCTTGGAATGGAAAATGCAAACCCTCTCCCTCTATATTATTATAGTTTTGAAATTAAGGGGGCTCTCAGGTAAAGATATGGGAGTAGGAATAATAGTTCTCTATCAGGAAAAATTTTAAAAAAATTCAGTAATATAAAACAACACTGACAGAGTCAGAAATATAGTCTGAGACTCTGTGGGTCAGGGTGGTGTCCCAGCCCCATCCCATGGTGGCTGCAGTGCTCCTGCAGTGCCAGCTGTGGTTCTGTTGAAGCCGTGATCCTGTAAAAGGGTGGAATTTTCCTCTGCAGCTCCAGGAGTGGTGTAGATGGGTCTGGTATTTCTCTGGGAGTCCAGTGAAGAAGAAAGCTGCTCCTCTGGGAATCCAGTGGAAAAAGGCTGCTGTGGTGTCCCAAAGCTCAGATTGGACCCAGGTAGGAATGCTTGACTCCTCCCCTGGGCGGAGCATCTCCCCATGTAATACTGGAATTGGATCAGCCATGCAGGGACACTCAGTGGCAGAGAGATCTCCTGGAGGTAGGATTGGTTGTGGAAGAGATAAAGAAAACTACCCCATGAACAGCAGAGAACTGCCCCATCTCTAAAAGATGGTGCTAGAATGGACACCCCTGGCCACATCTTGCATTTGCAACCTAAGACATGGGCCCCCTGAGCAAATCCCAAGGCTGATGTCATTGGCGTCGGTATGGAAGCATGTGCAGGTAAACGACACCACTGTGAACTTGTGTCATGTCCAGTGTCATCTGCATGTGGCAAATAAGGATAATAAAGTGGGAAAGGTCAGATTCATGTCTCCTCTATAGTTTGGATTGACTTGGTGTCCTTATCCCATCCCACAGAGCATGGGCAGAGCATCCAGAAAAGCAAATGTGATGCTTGGTAAGAAAACTTGGAGGGGAAAATGCTGTTTTCAACATGCATCTTCACCTGCTGGTCAGGGCGTATCACTTGAGAAGTTTTGTATCCCTAACATGTCTCTTAACTTTGTTACTGCTTTTTACTTGAACAAGTGTTACTGACTTCAGGTCAAGTCTATGTGCAGGGTAACCCTGGTGTTGGGCATATTTGGGGGCATGGAAGGAAGTCATGAGGATGGTGGAGGACTTTTTTCTCTCTGAGGTTTTTCTCAGCAACAGGATTGTGGCCACCTGGGCCTAAATGGGACTGTGAGGAGAGGTTTCATGACAAAGTTTGGGAATTTATCACCAAATGAGATTAGGAAGTGCTGTTATCACAGTTTTTTGTACAGCCCCCCTCAGTGTTGCATGTAATGTCTCTCTTTTTCTCCTCCCCTTTGCTGTATGTTCCTTGGTTTCACATAAGATAATTTGGACTGTCATCTTTGCTTTTTTAGCCCCTATCCATATCAATATTTCTTCTTTCCCTACCTGGCTGCAGCAACAGTTCCAGCGCTGCCAGGAGGACACTGCATCCCTAGTGCTACCTCCCAGACCTGCCGCTGCCTTTTCTGTATTACAGAATAGACTGAGCTGGTGGAGGCAACCTGGGTCAGGATATAAATCTGTACTCAGCCAAGCTTGGCTGATCATAACCAGTATCTTTTAAAAATACAGGGAAAGGCTGCAGTGAATCAGAAGACTGAGTCACTCTCTTCTTCCAACAGTGTGTATGTATGCAGCCTCCAAATGGGTAACAGCCATGGAAAGCATATCCCTTGGGACCAGGGTAACAAGTCCCAGGCAGAGAAAAATGCACAAAGAGAGGAAAAGGGGGTGGCCATGTTACCAAGGGGATTCACTCCACAACAAATAAAAAGGTGTGATGAAATGCTGGGTTGCACATGAGCAAACATCAGCCAGTGGTATTTCCTTGAGCAGGACCTGAATGCTGGGGCTGAGAGCTCAACAGCTCAGCATTGCACAACGGATGGGCTGGAGTCTAGTCTGTTCTTGTTTTCCCAGTTAAATGCCTTTTTTGAAATATTTTATCCTTTGTGTTCTTTAATCTCTGCCATAAACTATATGGGACATGTCATGAATTAGTGCTGCAGCAGTCTTGGGAAGTTTCCATTTCTTGAATAAAACTCCTTCCCCTTATAGTTTTGTAGCTTTAGCACACACATCCCTTTCTTGGATCTAGACAGCAAGGTTTAAAACAGGGGTCACAACAGCCACCAAGCATCCTTCATTCATATCTAAAAAGACCTAAAAAAGCCCTTCCCATTCATGTCAAGAAGTCTTCCTGAGAAATCCTTTCTGCATTGTTTTTTGCTGACATCTGTACTGCCCCAGGTATGATTAATTCTCCTGCTCACAATAAAATGCTTCTCCTTTCCTCTGAAGCAGTCTGCAATTTCTCAACTAGTTGGTAAAACACACCATGCATTCACCTTAAGCAGCAATGTGAACCCAGGCAGCTTTGCTTCTGACAGCACGAGGGAGATTTGCCCTCAAGGGAAAACATCTTGGCACTTGTAGCTTTCTGAGGAAGGATGTCCCTAACAGAGTTTAGAGGTGTTGGAGCAAGTGGTTTAAGTTTCTCAAAGGACTGGTTGTTCTTGGGAAGCTCTTCCTAGGGTTTGTGAGGCTTGGGGTGGGCTTGGAAGGAGGGTGCATTTGGGAAATCACTGTGGGCCCGGGATCAGGCTGATCCAAGCGCAGGCCTCGGCACCCCGCACCTGCTGCTGTTTCAGAACATACCTCTCATTCCTGCAGCCTCAATTACTGCATCAGATCCCTTCCCTGCCAGAGCCCCCGGGACACAAACAGACACCCGCTGATCAGGCTTGGGCTCCTGTGGATCCCTGGGGCCCTGTGGGAGCAAAGGGGCCTCTGCCAACACTTCCACCCGCACTAAGGGCTGCCCCACAGTTCTCCCTAGGGACCCGGGGATCCTTCCAGAATGAAACTCAGGCATGGATACTTTTGTAAGAGGAGAGGTGTTGGGGGGTTTGAGAATGCTGGGGTTCTACAGGTTGTTGGTTAGCATCTGAAGGATTAAACAATGATAGTCGGGACCAATGCTGGTGCCAATGTTAGGACAGGCTGGACTGAGACCAGGGTCCCTGGAAGCCTCTTGTAACTCCCTGTGTCCAGGACAGGTCTGTGTTTCTCGTGCTGGGGTCACTCTGCCTTGCAGCTGGAAAGCCCCCCTATAAATCCTGCTGCAGGGAGCTCTCAGTCCTCACCCGTGATGATAAAAGCTGCTTGTTTGGAGCAGGGCTGGCAGATCCTGCCCTATTCCGTGCAGCAGCTCTTTGGGGTGGTCTGTGTGAGGGGGGAGTTAGGCAGGGTTAGCGCCTGGAGGCTGCAGCCTGGGGCTGGGCTGGGCTGGGCGGGTGCAGCCTGGCTGGTAATTTATCGCTTTTGTTAGTGGCAGAGAGCAGGACCCAATCATCCAGCACGCGTGCAGCCAGGGAAAGCTATGAGCACTGGCTGCCCAGCACAGAGTGTAAAGCTCTCCTTATGGAGTCCAGCACTCTTGTAAAAAAGTGCTTTAAGGTTCAACCTTTCATCGGCTGCTGCAGCTGAGTGTGCAGCCACTTGCAGGAGAGGTGTGGAGGGACGGAGCAGTAGCAGCACCGCCACAGAGCCCCTGAGATGGTGGCACCCCTGGTGTTTGGGCTTTCCCTGGGAGAGATTGTCAGAGGGATACATAAATGAGTACCCCCATCCCACGTGGTGACTGAACTGGCATCCGAAATCTGCCTTTAGTCCAGAAGAGCTTGGGAAACCACCAGTGAACAGAAAACTGGAGCTTTCTGAAGCCATGGAGAGCTTGGACTCAATGATTCTTGTGGATCCCTTCCAACTCAGATTATTCTGTGATTCTGTTTTTTCAGTGGTATGTCTTTAAGGTTTATCTCCCTCTGTGCCATTGTAACTTGCCTCTATCACCAGTAAAGTGCACGGTGGCCGCCCATAAGGGTGAGGTGTCTTGGCTGCGTATAGGCTGCCCAAGTTTGCCTGGTCAATTCCTAAACACCAACTCTCCAAAGGAGAGGTTTTGTTCTCTAGACAAGGCACACAAGTTCCTATTTTAGAAGCACAAAGAAGGTCATACAGACTGACAATGCAACCGGGTTCTGGTAGGGTGTTATGGGACCGTTGGTGGGATGCAGAGAAAGAAACCTGGAAGCAGAAAGAGCTGGAACACAAAAAATTGAAAACAAAGAATAAATCTGCAATGGGGTCTGGCAACAGGGTAGGAGACAATAATATGTACATGGATGCAGATGGAAAACTCATGGCCCACTGTGCTGAAAAATCTCAGGATGGACCAGTGTGATGGCCTCTGGATATCACATTGCCAGGGTGAGACTGGAAAGAAAGGACTGAGGAGAACACAGCCTGGAGGGGCAGGTGAAGGGCCGTCTGGAGACAACCTACAAGGGAAACAAAACAGCCTTGGCTGCCATCCCACCCTGGTCTGTTATCTCAGGAATAATTGGTCTGAGAGCTGCTGCTCTGCTCTGTTTTCTTGGGCTGTTTTGCCCCAACAACTGGATGTTTGTGTTCACAGCTCTTGTTTAGGGTGGGAGACTGGATGATGATGAGGGAAGTAAAACACTGACACTGCTGAGCAGAAGGGGATGAAATCTAAGGTACTCATCAGGAACCAGACTTTTCCAGACTCCTTTATCTGAGATTTCTGTGAACTTCAGTGGCTTAATTAATATTTTGACTAAAGCTTAGAATCTGAAGGACAGATTCTCCCTCCTTGTCACAGAGCTGTGAAGACACAACATGCAGCATCCCCTTATTCCTCTTTAAATCCCTAAGCTTGACTTATCCAGGTGGCCCCATTTCTACCTCCCTGATATTTCTAGTGGGAAAATTAAGCAGAATGCTCTCTTCATGAATTGCAAGTTTCTGCCACTCTTTTTCCAAGTATCAGAAAGAAGGGGGAAACATAAGCCTACGAGATAAATCCCTTGCGAGTCCTGTATCTGTCCTGCCTTTAATTAAATGTTGTTAAATTATTCTCTGCTTCAGCAATTTGGTGGCAGAGACTGGTGTCTGGAGTAGCAGAGAAGATCCTTAGGGCTCAAGTGGAACACGATTGTTTTGTAGTGTAGACCTCCCTTTAATATCCCAAGTTTTCTAAGTTCTTCTGTTGTTGGTAAATAAAGGCAAGAGGGCAAAATAAAGGTGAAAGAAAAGTTTTTCTGCATAACTGGTGTATAGTGAGGAGTCAGGAACCTCTCTCACTGTATCTGTGGTCTTTGGTGTGGAGCATTGCAATGCTGCAAACCCATTGGAAATGGCCCGAAAATGGGTTGCAGCAGCACCCTGAAGGCAGGGGCGAGTGGGTGGGGTCTCATTTCTCATCTTCAACCCCCTGGACAGCTCCAGCACGGCCACCATGGCCTGAGCCACATGCTGCCCTGGCCAGCAGAACCCCGTATCAATGTAAGTGGCCCCGTATCACTGCACCCACCACCCAGCTGGCTCTTTGTCCTCCCTGTGCCCATCCCTGAAGCCGCCCCAGGGCAGCTGCTTCCTCCCAGCACTGTTTGGGGTGTTGCCGTGGGAGGCTTAGCAAATTCCCCGGGGCTGTGGCTCTCCAGGAAGCCAGATACCAAATGCTCTTCTCTTCCCAGACCCTCCCAGAGCCAGAGCCTTTCCTCAGCATCTGTTTATAACTCCTGAAACTGGCCAGGCTGTTTGGTTTGGGATAAAGCACAGTCTGGCAGGACTCCTCCCTGCCACCACAGTGGCACACAGCTGCTTATCTTCCATGACAGACCCTTACCAAAAGCCCTGGGAGCTGGGCTGCCCGCACTGGCCCCAGAAGGCGTATGCCCGGGATGGGTGTGGGAGGAAGACAGCAACACCAGCTGGGTTTAATCATGCAGGATGTGCCGGGGAGCTGGGTGGGATG
The DNA here is from genome assembly GCF_028018845.1 of Melospiza georgiana. Lineage (NCBI taxonomy): Eukaryota > Metazoa > Chordata > Aves > Passeriformes > Passerellidae > Melospiza > Melospiza georgiana. The sequence goes on from NC_080451.1 coordinate 4,059,861, forward strand.
GCTGTGGTGGCAGGCGCTGGTGCTGGAAGCAGGGAGATAGCCTGGGAATGGATGTGATGTGGGAATGCATATAGGGAGAGATGTGGAGAGCAGATGCTGGCCGTGATGGGCATGGTGTCCTCAGGGAAGTCTGGGTATTCGATTCCAAGCAGAAGAAAGTTCCTTTGGAAGCTTTTGAGTTTGGGGAGGGGCAACATGCCTGTACCCCAGCACTCCAGGACTGCCCAGGAGGGTCCCAAACATTTTGTGGGTGACTGGTCAAGCAAGGCACTGGCCTGGCTGCTCATGCACCAGCTTGAGGACCTTGTGCTGGAGTGCTGGGGAGGAGAGCATATGCACATGGCAACGTGGGCTGCTCTGCCTCTTCCCCTGTTCTGCTCCACGGAGAGCATTTCCATGTGTGACAGCAGCACCTCCTCCAACAGAGAATGTCCAGGGCAGAGTATCAGCAGGATGGATCAACAGGATTCCACCAGCACACCACCACTTCATGCCTGGCCTCAGTTCTGCCCAGCTGACCTTTGCACCAGGCTGGGGCTGCTCTCCTCCCTGGGAAAGCATACGGCACTTTCCATGTGGAGATGGACAGACTAAGACAAGCTGAAGGGCACAGCTCTGCCCATTGGTGTCACAGACACAAGCAGCCTCCTCTTCTTTCCAGATGTGGCTGTAGCAAGAGGGCGGTGGCCCTACTGCCCGCACAGAGGATGCTGTCAAAGCCGTGCAGCCCTGGATGGCTCCAGCCTGTCTCTGCCATACTCAGTGCACTGGGTCACTGCGCTCCCAGACCAGCAGCACAGGGCACAGCCCCCAAGCACAACCTCCCACAGGCAGCGGGCTATGAAATTCCCTCTTTTCCCAGGCTGGTAAAGGAACAGTGGCTGCCTCCTGACACACTATCAGTATGGAGTGATAAAGACAGCTTCCTGTCACTGGAGCACTTGCTTTCATCTCTCACATGAGTTTATAGACAATATTAGCATGAAATCTATTTTAACCCTAGACTTTCTGCTGTAAAGCTCCAGCCATCATCCAGGCATGACACTGGGCCAGCACCTGCATGATGTAACGTGTTTATAGGGAAAGCAGAGCCTGAGGTCAGCTTGGACCTCCTGGAGGAGGGTGAGAATCAACAAGCATTCACTTGCAGGCAAGTCACAAAACCTGCCAACACCTTCGCTGACTCATCAAAATGGAAAGTTTTTTTGAGAATAGAGTTCAGTTTTCTGCATTTCTGATGGGAAGCAGCCAGAGGGCCAAAGGAGTGATGTGCCTGAACTCTTCCAGCCACCCACCTTCCTGAGGGCTGTATGCCAGAGCCTGGCTCCATCATGGGGAATTTGGAGATTTCAAGGTCTGGGTCCAAATCATGGTGAAACCAATACTGGCACATCCCAGCGCCCCAGGGAAGGGATCTGCTGGCTATGCAGAGCTCTCCTCACTCCCACACAGCTGTTAGTAGGCAGCTGAGATGGCTCCCAGAGGGTAGAAGGTGAAATGCCTGTTTCTCCCAAGCTGGACAATGTTCATGCAGTATCACTGGGGTGGATTCAGCACTGCTCCTTGCAATTCTCTTCTCTACAGGCCTTGCAGCCTGCCTTGCTCTCCAAAGTCATGGCCTTACTTGATCCACGAGATTCTTTGCTTCCACAGAGCCCCCAGCTTACACCCTGCTGGACCCACATTGGAAGCACTCTGGATAAGTTCCTCTGCTTGGATAATGTTTCTTTGCAAACCTGGGAGATTTCTCTCTGGCAGAGCACATCTGAGCCCTCTGAAAGCTCCCGGGCTTGTTTTGCAAACCCAAGATCTGAGTTTGCTTTAATATGCCAAGGCTGGGGGCTCTGCTTGTTGGACACTGAAGTTGCTGGAAGACTTGGCTGAAGACATGCTTCTAGGACAAGATAGGAGAGATTTGTCTTTCTAAATCTGCCACCATCTGCCCTTACGCTGTTCCCACTGGCTGAGTTGCTTATGTCTTATTTGTAATTATTTCACTGTGTTTGCAGATTGGGGGCAACACTTTTCTGCTCATGCCAAACACAGAAATTAAGGGGCCAGTGACACATGCCCTCTCACTGCACGGCTGCTCTCAGCTGGAGGGAACAGCTGGGCTGTAAACCTCAATGCAAACCAGGGTAAGGGATGCTTGGACAGCCAAGGGACATGCAAGTCCTGTGGAGGGAGGATGAAGTATGGAGGGAGAAGGGGAGGTTTGCTGGGACTGCTCTCTGTGGCCATAAAAACCTTGAGCTGAACATTATTGGTGTGAGACTGGAGCTTGTTATTAAACAGGTCATGTAGACAAGGGACTGGAGAAAATGTGATGACTGGGAAACTGGGCAGGAGGGTGAGAGGCAAAAAAACACAGCGCAATCCCATTCTGACAAGGTGGGCAGAGGGGAGACTGAGATCTGCTGATGACAGAGGCAAAGCCTTGCTACAAACACCATAAAGAAGAGATTTCATTGCATCCTGTACATGAAATCTCCTGGCAGGGCAAGCCAAGCCCTGAACTTGTCATTCATTTAAAATTCTATTGTTTGTCCTTCTTCCCATGGTCTTCTTTTGCTTTCTCCAACACTGGAACAGGAAGGCAGAAAGACATAGCTGAAATCTTGCTGCTTTGTAAGGGTCAGGGAGCAGAGTGGGAGTGAGAGGACAAGGGTGGTGACCCTCTGGACTGTTCCTTCTATAAAGTCTGGTAGCAAAAAAGGAGCAGAAAATGAAAAAAAAAAAAAAAAAAAACAACAACAACATATGAGCCTCTCTTTGCCTCATAAAACAGCTCTTTAAAATCAGCCAGTCTGTTGTGGGAGTGTCCACAAGATGCACCCCTTCTCTAGAGACCTCCAACTGTTTGGTAACCACAAACTGCTCTATCACTTCCATTGGTGACTCACCTGCACAAACGTCAGTGTCTCCCATGGAGGTGTTCATACAGCTCCTTGCATGACAAAGTGTTGGTCTGGATAGCCTCCAGATGCAGCCATCCATTACGTGTCAAAAAATAATCCTGTTGCTGAATAACCTCCACCACAGAGCCAGAGGAAGATTGATGCCTACTTGCAAATAAAGGCAGTAATAGCATGGCCCATCTTGAAGACCCAGCAAGAACAACCAGGTTGTTCCAGGGTTGCAGCAAGAAGGTCACAGCAGAAAGGCCACAGCCAAAAGACACAGGGAGGTTACTGCCATGGGAACTGATATGATGTTGGGAGAGACCTGAAAAGGGTCATAGGGTATTTCTGCAGGATAACTCTTTCCTTTTTTTCCCCTAACAGGCATTTCCCAAATCTTCAAAGCGGCTACAGCCCCAAATCTGACAGAGCCCAAGGAGTGTGTGGACAACACTCTCAGGCACAGGGTGGGATTGTTGGGGTGTCCTGTGCATGGCCAGGAGCTGGACTCAATGAACCTTGTGGGTCCCTTCTAACTCAGCATATTTCATGATTCTTTGATCCTCCAAGCAACTCAAGTAGTGGAAAAATGAATCAGAGCCTCAGACATGTGGGACATCCCCTGTTGTGTCAAGCAGGTCATGCCAAGCAGAGTGGGAGCAAGGTCCTGTGGGGTCAGTAAGCAGGAGCATCAGGTTTGAAGCAGGCAAAAGAGGCCAGCTCCCCATGAGGAAGCAGGTCTGAGTTCATACAGGAGAGGTGGGAAAATGAGACCACAACTGCAGAAAATTAAAGGAGCTCAGGGCAGAGTGTTTGTGGAGAGAAAAAAGAAGTTGCTGAACCATCAAGAGTAACTGAAGCCATCTCCTGAGGCACCTGCAGATGGGTACTTGGAAATGAAAAAACAGCTGTGAAGTTCAATGGCTTTGTCCCCAGACTCAGCTGACTGCAGGAACAGGATTCACTGAGCATGGGTGCTGGGACACTGCATTGTGACAATGCAAAGCAGTTATTGCATTGCTTCAGAACAACAAATTGAGGTACATTCTCCTCAGACCATGAGCTGCTGGGCTGGACTGTGCTGTGCATCAGTTCTGTTGCACCGGAGAGGGAAAGCACCACAAGAGCACTGTGAAGAGCCCACGGGACTTTTTCACAGAGCTCACGTACCAAAGGTCAGTGCTCCATTTTGGGCCTTGACCAAAAGGTTCAGATGACACTCAGATGCTCTTTCTCCTACATCTTTGCTTAGACATGAATCAAGTGGTAAAAGGTTGGAGAAATAAGCCTGATGGGGTTCCAGGGCTCTTATTTCAGTGGCTTCAGAAAGCACAAGGCTGGCAGTACTGTGCAAAGATGGGACCATGTGCTGACCAGACCTCTCCTATCAAGTCAGGCCTTCTCCAGGTCAAATCGCAAGGTGTTTTTAGGACATAAATTGGAAGGGTTAAAGAGAGAAAATGCAGAATATTAAGTTAAAGAGGATAAAATAATATAAAAAGAAAGGTCTGTATGCCCATCTCCCCTTGCCCTCTCTGTCCTTCCTTTAGCACTCAGTCACCTTGTAAAAATCTGTCTCTGTGCTCCTAAGAAGTCTTGCTCTGCTGTCATCTCTGAGGCCAGGCCACCAGTCTGTTCCCTGTTTCTCTCAGCATATTCACAGCTTTTCTTAGCCACAGTCTCCTTTCCTGGTGATAATTTTGGTCCTAATCATGTTTTTCTCCACCTTTCAACTCTGTCTTACTCCCTTAGGATGAGTGTCCCATCTTCTCCCCAGGGAGGAAAAATCTGCTCTTCTCTTTTCCTTTTTCAAGTGATATGAGGGCAAAGAAGCACATATCCCCTCCACCACTAATTATCTCTGGAGATAATTAAAGCTGGAACAGAAGGAGGGAGCTTTCAAGATCTGTTGCCTTTGGTGTGGACGCAGTGATCCAAAGGGATCTAGGTGCAGTGGGACAGGCTGTCTGCACCAGCTGGAGTGGGTGCCAGAGCCTCCAGCAGGCTGGGGGGAGGTGGGGCTCCCTTGAGTATGGAAGGGCACCTGAGATACTTGAGAGCTGGCACAGCATCCTGCAAGAGCAGGAAAGTGACCCCAGCAGCCAACATCACCCCAATGCGTCTCCTCCCTGAGCTTGTAGGGGTGCTGGAGGGCAATGAAGGGGAGCTCTGCCCATGAAACCTCTGAGCACCCCTGTGACTGTGGTCACAAGGGTTTTCAGGATGAGAGAGAGACGGAAATTGTTGACTCCATGATCAGAAGGCTTGATTTATTTTTTTATGATATATATATATATTACATTATAACTATACTAAAAGAAATAGAAGGAAAAGTTCTCAGAAGGCTAACTATGCTAAGAATAGAAAAGAATGATAACAAAGATCTGTGTCCCAGCAGAGAGTGAGACCCAGCTCTGCCGTGAGTGGTCAGTAAATCCAAACATCCACAGGAGACCAATCACGGATCCACCTGCTGCATTCCACAGCAGCAGATAACCATTGTTTACACTTTGTTGCTGAGACTTCTCAGCTTCAGCAGGAAAAATCCTAAGAAAGGATTTTAATGAAAAGATGTCTGCGACACACCCCCAGCATGGAGGGCGCTGTGCATGGGTCTGGTGGGGCTGGCTGAAGAAGACAGCCATGGTCACTATGACTCTCTTTTCTTGGCTTCCTGCATCCCAAGACTCTAGTATTTGTACATCAGGGCATTAATTCAAATCCAAACATTTCTGCTCTTCCCAGATTTCTTTTCTGAGCCCATTCAGCACCTTCCATCACTCTTGCACCACATGTACGTTCATCAGCTTTCACCCTCTTCCCCACCACCCAGCTGAAGGGGATCTGGACACCAAGCTCTCAGAGGGCCTTTATCAACTTCCTACTTCTTAACCTCTCTGAGTCATTCTGTGCCTGCCTGACATGGCCAGTGTCACCTTATTTCAGAGCTGTGCTGGGAGCACCCATGCCTGGGCAGGGGTCCTGCTCCTCACCACAAGATTCAGACACTACTGCCCTTGGTTTTTTTAGGAGGGGCTCTTTCTAATTTTCACTTTTTATTTTGAAACTGTTCCCATAATTTAAAACATTGGTAGACCTGTGCTTAAAATACCTGCAGGGACTCCCAGGAGCAACCAGTGCAGTGCAGAAGAGGTTCAGGTTTGCAAGCCCTTAACTCACCATGGGACTATTTGTCCCTTTAAGTTCAGTGCTGGAATGATTCAAGGTGTTTAAGCAAGGCCAAGGCCAGGGCATGGGAATGCTGGTCTTTGCCAGGCGTTGCCTTTAATTACCTTCTTGCCTGCGCTCCCCTGCCCCCGCAAAGTAGAGAGATGGGAGCTGTGCAGACGGCCAAGGAGAAAGGTGAAGGGGAGGAACTGAACTCCAGCCCTGGGAAAAGCAGGACAAAGGGTAGAGGGCTTTGCAAACACTTAGTGCATGATAAGATGTGGTACTGATGCACAGAAATAGTCCCTAGTTATCCTCATCAGCAAACCCAGCAGAGAAGAGTTGGAAGAGGGGTTTGCAGGGCCTGGAGAGGACCAGGCATTGCTTGGCTAAGGTGCTGAGCTCCTACCAGTGGCACTTTACTCTCACAGGCCACTGTGTCCCTGGGCTGAGGTCATTAAAGATGTCAAAGAGCTGTTTTTGACAGGATGGCGTGTTCGGTTTGATGCCTGGCTCTGCTCCAAAGGGAATAAAATCACAAGCTCCCTGTGGGATACATGTGCAGCTGCAGTGTCCAGGGCTGGGGGCTGGGGGTATGACAGTGCTGTCAGAGGTGTTTTGGAGGGACAGAACAGTCCCTGAATTTTTACAGCCCCCCTGGGGTTGCCATAGATCCAAGATCATGCTGCAAGGTGGAAGGTGGCTGGAGCCAGGTTTAAAGCAGCTTTGGCTGCAGCTCAGAGGGTCTGGAAGCTGGGGAGTGCTGGGCAGCACTCAAATGCGGCAGAGGGACCCCAGGGAGGCTGAGGGAGATGGGAGGGTACTGGGTGGGCTCTGGAGAAGGCTGGTCTGCAGAGCCCAGGGAGGTGGTGCAGAGCAGAGGGGAAGGTGGATGAGAGAGGTCAGTGGGAGGGGGATCCCACTGGGAGGGCATCAGAATGCTGGTGGTGATCCTTGGTGGCAAAAAGTGCTCGAGTTTTTGACCATGGACCCTGTGGTGTGACCTGCCTGTGCTGGCAGTTTTGTAGGATGGACTTGGTGTGCTGAACAGAAACTGTTGATGAGGAGACAGAAACCAGCTGGGGAGAGAAGAAGGATGCAGGGGAAAAGCAGCCGGGGCCCTGGCAGGATGGGGCAGGCCTAGGTGCTGGCGTGTGGAGGGGACAGGGACAGGCTGGGGGGGAGTGGGGTGGGGAAATGCTGCCCTGCACCTGCAATAACAACCTCTGGGCACAGGGCCTGACAGCAGGATGGAGGCTGAGCTGGAGTTACAGCCCCCCGGGGAGCCCCTGGTGGCTTGGTGCCCGGGAAACACCTCTGAGTCAGCCCCCTCTACGCCCAGGAGCTGGGCCACCAGCCCACAGCTGCCTGGCTGGGAGCTCGTGTCCCTGCTCGGCTGCCTCTGGGCACCCCCTCTGTTGCACTGTCCCCAGGATCCCCTCTCTCTTGAGGAACCTGCTCCCAGAATTCCTCTGTTTCCCCCTGTGCTTCAGGGACCTGATGTGTGGCTTTGACCCTGGACACCTTTATGCCCTATGTATCCCCTCACAAGTCTTCTCTGTCACATGTAATGAACCCTGTTCGCAGCTTTTCCCTGTCTGCCCCAAACTTTTCTCTGCTAGCATCCCCCAGCATGAGTGTTGCTCCCCGGTCCAGCCTCCTTGCAGGGGTTAATCCCTCCTGCTGCCCTCCCTGCCCCAAATCCTGACCCTGTTTGCTCCTACTCTAGCTCAGCAGACATTGCTCTCACCATTGCCATGTTGAAACCAAGGTATTCCATACCTTTCTCCCAATGACTCCCTCTCCTCCATTTCCCTCTGCGTTCCCTGATTTATCCACCACCAAATGTGACCTTCTGAGAGTGTGTGGGTTCATGGTGGTTCAGAAATTTCCCCAAAAGTGTATGTTCCAGGCAAACCCTAGGGACTGTTTGCTAGGTATCATCTGCACCAATTCCATAAGTGTTTACAGTCACACACCCCAACAGTCTGGCTATTGCTTCTCTTGCAACTAACTGCAGGTGATGCAAAGAGGAGGAAGTTAATGGGATTTAGGAGTTAGATCTCACCAATGGGACCTGGGAGCCTAGTCAAGAATATTTACTTTAAGTAAGAATGGTCACAAAGTGTAGATTGTCCCAAGCTGCAGGGGCTCTTCAGGTCATAAAATCAAGAAGGCCCAAGTCAGGAACCACCTATGTTGCCTGGAAGTGGGAAGATGGAGCACAGCAAAGCTTTTGCTTGCCGCTGGATGAGGACAAGCAAGAGGAGCAGGTGAATGTGAGAACTGATTTTTGCAGCAAATCAGTGTCAAAAATGAGATGTGTCCTTCCCTCCTTATGGCAGCTTGTCTTTGCCATAGGGCATGCTGGAGATATGGTGAAGCTGGGGAGGGTCAATCTGCTCAGGTCAGGGGTATGTCAGATGTGGAGTTAACAGGGGGTGTTAGTGTCCTCCCAGCATCCCTTCTTTCCCTTCCTTCCTCTCTTTGTCTTTGGGCTCCTGCTCTGTGGCTTGAGGCTATGTCACAGCCCCTTGAATGCTGACACGCAGACTGGGCTTGCTGCTGCTTCTGCTCCTGACTCAGCCTCATGGGCAGGAGACCTCACTCAGGAAGGCTGAACATAGTTTGTCTGCCCAGTAACCTGGCAACTGCACTAATGCATGTGTGCGCATAAAACATCCTCCTGAACCAGAGCCAGCACCCACTGAGGGCCGTATCCCCTTACAGCAGAGACACGCTGCACTCTGCACTGCTGCTTCACCATGGGCCATGCTGAAGGGCAAAACCTGCCCCATATTTCTGTCTTATTCCAGACATGTCTTCTCCTCATCCATCTTGATACGGCACCCTGTGTTGCAGTAGGATGCTCAGAGGTGAAGGAGGCTCTGAATATGGAGGGGAAGGGGCTCAGCCTGGCCTTGTTACCACTGAGAGGCACATTCACTATCAGGAATGCCCCAAATTCACAAACCTGAAAAATGCATCTGGGTGTTAAAATCACAGGGCTGGTTCACCCCCACCTGCCTGGCCATCAGAAGAGGAGGCTGCCCCATGCCAGAGAGCAGGTCTTGAAGTGCTGTGGGGTACATGCTCCTGTAAGATGTGTTCCTAATGACCAGGTCTGTGTGCTCAGGGCTCAGCTCTGCTGTGCTCAAAGCCTCCTAACCTTGTGTTCAACTTCTCAGATTTATTGAAAAATGTTCCAGCAGTAGACAGTGAATATAGAGGATTCTAAGGCTGATTTGACTTTTCTGTAAGAGTCTAAATATGGCACGTCAGATAAAATCTGCAGTGCTGGAGAGAATGTTCATGCTCCCCACCCAGCACCTCTGTGAGCTGGACGGCATTTGGATGAAGGCTTGGGGGCTGCGCTGGGGCAAGTCCCTTGAGGAGGAGACAGGAGGAGTCATTCTGCTGTTTGAATTTGTGTTTTGCTGCTCCAGAGGTTTCCTAAGACTGGAGGGCACAGGGAGGGAGGTGAAAAGAGAGAGGCGGTTGATTTATAGCTTACCATCTTCTCTGATCTTGATCGCCCTTTTTCTTGGGAGTCTCTCTTATCCAGTCATGGAGATGGGAGGAGGGGATCTGTTTCAGAGATTGCTGAACTCTGGGTGTTTGCTGTTTCCTGGAGATCTTTTGATGTTCCCTTTGCTTTAAAACATTTTCAATGTTAAGTTTTTCAGCCTCCTGCTGCACCTCGACTCTCGACATTGGGGCACGATCCATCACAACTTACCCAAACAATCTCCAGCAAGTCGAGACCTCCCCATCTCTGGGGCAGAGAGGCAGTCTGTCCCTGCAGGACTCAGCACAGCTTCTGAGGCAGCTCAGGCCAGGACCACGGGCTGCTGTGGGCTGTGCATAGCTCGTTCCCTTCCAGGGTGACGAGGGGTGGCAGGTGCCAGGGCAGCGTGAGGGAAGGCTGCACTGCAAACAAAGGGGGCGGATCGAGGCCTGGCACGAGCTCTGACTGAATGGAGCCCAGCACAGTGGCATCGCACAGGATGGAAACCACCTCTCCGGGTAACAGGCTTGTGCCATTAAGTGATTCCTATAACTAATGCTAAATGTTTGATTTAGGACTCACTAGAGGAAGAAGCACAGAAAAAAACACTTTCAGACAGTGAAAGGTCTCCAGCTCTGATGATCCCTCTTGCCCAGCATGTGCATCTTGTCAGCCCTGGTAATGGGCATCAGGTCTATTATTAAAAGCCCATCAAACAGTCCTTTTCCATAAATCTTTTCACAGCACTCTCAGTTAATAAAATTGATTTTGTTTAACTGGTGCTGTTCTCTAGAAGAGACAAGCCAAAGAACAACATTGCCTGTAAAACAATCTGTTTTGTTCTGTGAAAGTAATTAGTTTTTCTTGGACCTAATGTGCTTGGGGGTTAATTATTCCAAAACTGCCCATAAACTCTGAAGATGTGGGGATATTTTTGTGGAGGTGCTGAAGGTGCCAGTTCTTGCACCAAGCTCTTTATGACTCTTGATAATGTTCATTATTTTCCTTAAATTATCAGCTTAGTGGCATTGTGTGCTTGCATGAAACTTTTCTTTCACAGCCTGTCCCCAAAAAGCTTCTCTCCTTTGTGGTTCAGACCTACAGCCTGAGAGCACCAGAGACTACAGGCAAACAAGATTTGCTTCTGCATTACTGATTTAATAATGATTTTCAAGCCAAAGTCAATTTTGCAGTGGGATGAGTTGTGACTTATCATGGCTGAGGCTGTCAGTGACAGCTTGTCCTTACAGCAGTGCCAGACAGCTTTTTTGGGATGAGAGAGGCCACAGAGGAAGATGGTCCCAGGCTTTGTTAGTAGCAATAATCTTTCCAAGGGGATGGTCTGTAAAGGTGAGATCGTGTTAAAGATGCTGATGCTTCAGCTTAAGAGGAGCTTTTGGGTGGAAAAAAGTGAAAATTCCTGAACTTTCACCGCATGTTTGTCTAGAAAAAAAAAACATTCAACCAAAATAGCTAATAAACTCTTTTTTTCTTTTTTTCTTTTCTTTTCTTTTTTTTTTTTTTTTTTTTTTTTTTTTTAAGAAATGGCTATACATGGCCATTTTACTTGTAACCCAGCCAAAAATAATTTGTGGCAGGAAAGTTTGAGCATTTGTAAAAATAAAATAAAAATTAAAAAAAAATAAAAATTGAAAGCATGTCAGAGTGTTCTAGTGTGAAGCCAAACAGAGAGGTGGATATTCAGAGGGCAGAATAGCCCTGATAACACAACACACTGCATTTCTGGCCATGTGTTGAAAGTAAGATTTTTTTTTTTTCACATTTGTTTTATTAATCACACTACAGAACTCAGTGCAGCACTTGCTGATTTTTGACTTGTTAACATTTTTCTGTCCCATAGCCATTTGTTCTCCATTTGAGGTCTACACCTGCTTCCCATGTGATAAATTGGAACTTCATGCAGAGTAGAAAACCACCTCTTAGCCTGCCCCAGCTCATTTACCTTTTGCCTTCCTTTTGAAGGGTGGCTTTGGACCCCAGGGCTGTGCTGACTGAGGGGGGCTTCGGCTGCAGTCCTGGTTCACGTGGGATGGGCTTTCTTCATGGAAACACTTTCCCTGGACACCAGTGGGTTCTGCCACGAGCAGACGCAAACAGTGGAGTGTCTCACCAGAGCGATTTGGAAAGGGAATCAACGTCCCACTACACTTTTCCCAGCTCACCACAAAAGACAGATTTTTGCAATAAAAGGCTAGGCCGAAGTTTTGTGGTCTCAAGTAGGGAACAGTGCAGGAGAGAGCTGCAGTGCCTGTGGGATAACCCAGGAAACGTGGCAAGGAGAACAGGTGGTGGCTGGGGATGATAAACAGAAGTGTCTCTGCACAGAGTAATTTGCCACAGGATGTTGCTGAAGCTGAAGAGAGAAGCGAGATTCCAGCCTTGTGTTGGACATTTGCATGGCTAACAAGAATATCCAGAATTATAATAGTTAATACTGACACCCTGTTTGGAAGAGATATCAGATCCGTGGCCCCAGGGCAAATGCCGACTGTAACAGATTAAGGAGAGGCCTCCAGTAGGGGATGGATTTGGGGGGGATTGGATTAGCTGACACCTGCCTGATGTGGGGACTTGCACCTTTTCCGAGTGCTGGACATTAACCCCTCCAGTGGGCAGCCCATCTCCCACCTAAGACTGCTGATTCATCAGGACGGAAATATTTCCCGGAGATCCGTCACTGTGGATGAAATCCTGATGGAAAACTGTCCAGTTTCCTGCCAGCATACCCTTGGCAGCGTGCCTGACCAGCTGGCAGCAAGAGGAGAACATGGGAGCCTGGCTCCTGAGTTAAACTCTCCCAACTGCTGTGCAGACGCGGAGCGAGGGGCGGCGGGCTCGCTCCCAGCTGGGGCAACCACGGTGCTGTGGTGTCTTCCAGCCTCCCAGCCCGAGTCTACCAGCTGGGGGAAAGGGGGAGAGAGGGCCAGACTGCTCTGCCTTTTGTACAGATTGCTTCTGGGCTCTCATCTCAAACTGACCTACAAATAAATTTCAAGACACTAAAAGGCAGTGGTAGTCTCCATGTTCCTCTTCTGTGCTGTCTGACCCTGCTCATCCACTCCTCCATTCATACCTCATGCCTTCACCCCTCCCTCACCTTTTTCTGATCTTTGCACGTTTCCTGGGTGACCAAATGTCTTCCAGGGCTGCAGAAGATCCCAGCGGGTTCCTTGCTGGCAGAGCTGGTATGTGTCCAGATTTGTTACTGGACAGAGGAAGCTGAGACTGGTCTCTCAGAATCTGGCAGCCTCAAATCCAGGACCCTGTCTTCTATAGCAGCACTGGCATAACACCTTGGGGACACCCTGTCCCAGTGCTCCATTGTGTTCTTCTTCTCAGGGTGTGGATAAACAGGACATGAACATGAGGATCTCCATAGGTGCAATGGTGTAAGTCCACTCCAGGCCTGACTCCTCAATGTCTGCCTCTGCTGTTAACAGTTGTATGGAAATGGCATTTTTTTCTTGCTTCAAACACGTAATTGCCTGGTTTTTAAAATAGCCCTGAAACAGAAAATTCTGCCAGTTTCCTCCCTGGAAAGGTCGCCTGTGCTCTGGCCATGACAAAACTCCCATCCCTCAGATAAGCTGTCTTTCAGAGGAGAGCTTCAACAGCAACTGAAAACACTGGGCATATTAAATTTCTGGGCATGGGAGCTGTGGTGGGATGTGCCACTCCTGGAAGAGTACACAGTGCCATCTAGCCGTGCTGGTCCGAAGTACAGAGCTCACCGGGCAGCCTCCCTGCCCCAAACCTCACCTCCAAAAGTCAGGTCACCCTTTCCCATCACCTCTGGAGCAGCTACTGGCTAACTAACATCGCCAGCATCAGGGGCAGGCAAGTGCCGATTTCAGACCTTTGGTTTTAGCTCATGGTGGGGCTTGTATCCGAGCAATGCAACTTGGCTGAAACAGTGACATTTTAGTGAAAACTAGGGCTTGAATTAGTTGGTCCCGTATTTTCACAGTCACACCCATGGTGGTGGGTTTGTCTCCCTTCTATTTGGTGCCAGTGTGCTGGATTTCCAGTCCCCCTCCTCTACTGTTCCCTCTCCTGCACAAGTAATTCTTCTGGTCTGGGCCATTATTTCCCTTCTCCACCTGGTAGATCTCTGTGCCAGCCCTGGCATGCAAATCTGAAGAAACATCAGAGATGTTAGGTCAGCTGGAGAGCTTGGGGTGGCTTTAGACTCCATCTAGCAACATGCTGAGCTCCTCTATTCCAGCACAGCCATGCTCATAAACATCTGCATCAGGTGTCAGAGGCTGTGCCCTCCACTTGGCTTCAGTCAAGGTCCCCTTTCATGCTGTGGCATTTCACTTGTGAGGAAACTGTCTTGCTGGTGCTGAGTGTTGGTCCTTGGTGCCCATGAAGAGCAAGGCCTGTCTTTTGGAAATTTCACTGCTGGAGTTAGCAAGGCTTTGACTGTGCTGTTCTCCATCCATTTCTTCTCTTTTGCCCTCTACCATTTTTCCTTCCCTCTTCAGAGGATGGGATGGAGAGAGAAATGTGCACCTTACCCTCTCATATGGAATGGAGGGACATTTAAGACCTTATCTGGCTGGATTAGAATTTCACTAGGACTTCAGTCCTCTGTCAGGCACTGGTACAGCCATAGCTGCCATATTCAGTTGATTCCAGCTGCTGTCACCATCCAGGAACATCCACAGGACATCTTGCCTTTCTGAAGTCCCCTCTGCCTCCCACCCTTGGCTACCTAACCTACAGCTGTGGCTCTTCCCAAACCCCAGTGCTGATAGCATGGTCCTATATCACCATGTTGTGTCACCTACATTAATTTCACTCCCCCCTCCCATTGCTTTTTCTTATTCTGGTCCATTTCTTTCAGCTTATTGTCCCTCCTACTGTTCCATTGCTGGACTGTGTGGAGCAAGTAGAGTGTTTGCATAAATCTGGGATGTGTTCTCCTAGAGCATGTCTATTACCCTTAGGGGCATAGTGCCAGTGGTTGAAAATGCTCCAAGATGCCCTTCACTAGCTAAAATCCCATGTCCATGAACAGTACAAGAAGAATGGAGAGGACAGAGTCTTAGAAAGACTGGATCCTTGGGTGTCCTCTAGTTATGTGTGAACACAAGTTTTTATGATGCTGATAGCTTGGCAGAATTCATGGTAGCATTGAGATGCAGGCACTCACATACACACGGACAAATTCTTTAAGCAAAGACCAAGCACTGTTTCTCCTTGGCCCAATCCTTCTGGCCTCGATTTCCCTTCAGACAATCTAGCCCCAGCTGGGGGTGGAATGCCTTGGACCATCTGCAGACACCAGGTGTCTGTGGGAGGGACAATTGTGTAGACACCTTCTACAGTGTCACTTAATGCCAAGAAACTGTTCTACCTCAACTGCTTGCCACAGGGTGATGTGACTTTTCCCCTAGAAGCCCCCCTTTCCCTCTAGTGGCTATAAAGGCAGACAGAGCCCGGCTGAGGTGGAAAATTGCCCAGTGGTTAAAGTCTGGTGAAATCTAAGTGACTGAAAAGAGTGTTTTATAAGAGGAAACACTGCCTTAACACCAGTGCTTGCTGTGAGACCCACCTGTGACAGGGCAGGAATGGGGAGGCAGAGCCAGGTCTCAGTTACATCCTGCCTCCAGGGCATTTCTGTGCCAAGCTGAGTGTCCAGCTGCACTTTTACAGTCATCTCCCAAATGCTCTGGTAGTGACAATGGCATTTTGGAGAATGGAAAGCAAGATGTGTCCTGGGCCGCAATGAGATGTCCTTAGGGGACATCTGAGGGATCCTATCCCCCAAGAATGCCTGGGTGAGTGCAGAATTCTACTGGACAGCTGCATCCCATAGCTTAGTGTGGGAAAATGGGAAAAAGTCACCAGAATAGGAAAAAATAGGGGAAAATGAGAAGAATGGGAGAAAATTAGCTTTGTCCAGAGATATTTTGCATTAACATTAAGGAGAAGCGTCAACAACAGTAGTTATGACAAAACAGGAAAGTTTTCATCCAAAGATAAAATTTTCTTTTGGCTGTGAAAAGTGTTAAAACCCAGGAATGAAGCCATGACTGCCTTTCTGGCTCTATTAGGTATAATGTTGCCAACCTGCATGACAGAACTGCAAGTGTCTTTAAAAGTAGCATTTTTCTTAAAACTTTGCCTGCTGCAGCCAAATAAAAAGCACCTAGTAAAGAATTACTATTATTAAGCCAGTCTCATGATTTCTGTAGCCTGATGTTTTAAAGATTGTTCAATTGTTTATCCTCTTTGGCAATCCCGTAGGTGCCAGAATACAGCTGGAACCTCACACAAACCTCCAAGCATGAGAACACATGAGTATTGGGTCTGCTGAGGTGCTGCCAATGGACATTATTTCAGCCAGGAGTTGTTTCCACAATAACCTGAGATACTGGAGTTTTGTGAATACCTACAACACTGAGCTTTTATTTGAAAATAAAAATCCTTTTCTAATCCTTCCAGTTGCAGAAGAAAAGGGTTGACAGACTGTTTTGAAAGCATTTTAAGTACCCCAAAAGCAGAAGACCTATCAACCAGATTAGCACAGGTAATATTTAAACAAGATTGCAAGTATTTTGAAGTCTAATCATATTCTGTGACTAACTTGGCAATGGCTGGGGTGAAGGTGATGTGAGCAAAGGAAAAGCCATCATTTTCTCTGCAGCTTAACTCTGCCTCTGCATCTTGTATATATAAAAAAAACCCTTTGTGGCACATTTCTAAAGGGCTTTCCAGGACTGAGGGCCAAGTGTGTTCTTGGAAAGGGCAGGGAAATTTTAATTTGGGTACATAGTGAAATGCACAAGGTAAAAGGTGTAGATGGAGAGGTTACCTGGTGTAATGCAAACTCTAAAGGAACAAAAGAGACCAAGCATTTGCCAAAACCTGGGGGGAGGTCTGGAGCACAAACCTGATGAGGAGCAACTGGGGAAGCTGGGGAGGCTCAGGGGATCCTTCTCCCTCTTCACAACTTCCTAACAGGAGAGTACAGCCAGGAGGTGGGAATCAGGTCCTTCTCCCTGGGAACGAGCAGAACAAGAGGAAATGGCCTCAAGTTGCACTAGGCAAGGTTTAGATTGGATATTAAAAAAAAAAATTCTTCACTGAAAGGTGGTCAGGCACTGGCACAGGCTGCCCAGGGCAGTGGTGGAATCACCATCCCTGGAAGTGTTCAAAAAATGGGAGTTGTGATGCTTGGGGACATGGTTTAAAGGTGAACATGGGTGATGGTGCTGGATTAATGGTTGGACTCAATGATCTTTGAGACTTTTCCCAGCCTTAGCAGTTCCATGACACGAAGCAGGTCCTCTGGCTTCTCTGAGGTTCTGCACTCATGTCCTGCCCCTCCTCTATGTCCTCTCAGCCTGACACCAGGGCAGGGATGTTTGTTGGCTCTGAAGAGTAGTGCAGGTTATAATAGGTGTTTGGAAACACTTTTGGAGTGGTTTACTGGAACCCCAGCACTGCCTCTGGGAGGCTTAAGGCTCCAGTTGGAGTTGCAGACACTGGGGTCAAGAGGAGGTCAGGTTAAAAATACAGGATCCAAGCACACAGCACAGACAGGCTCCATCTGACACCCAGACACTTGACCTTGCCCAGATCCGTGGTGGGTACACTTGATGGCCACTGCTGCTGCTGGTGCCGTGCTGTGAGTCTGGCTGCTCAGTGTGGCCCCAAGGAGATCTCTTAACCCTCCCAGACCCCGCACTCGCATCCATTGCCCCACCAACACTCCCACGGACACTTTCACATGAAGCCCAGTGGAAACTCAGTGAGGAAGAGAGGGAGGTGAAGGACTCAGCAGGAAGAACAGCAGTTCTGGGAGCTGCCACGTGGACAGCACAGGAAGGGCTTTTTGATGCTGAGGTGGTGAGGAGCTGAAGTAGGACATCCAGGACAGACAAACCTTGAGGAGAAGCCGGCATAGCACCCTCCTGGGTACTTTGGATTGGAAAGACTGTGAGAAGAGTGGATGAGGACTGAGTTCAATGTCCCAACCTTATGCCTGCCTGCTCCCTTTTTAGGTCATGATCCTTGACATTGAGTATTTACTCAGAGCTAAGCCTCTGAAGAAGGGCTTAAGCCCTTGGCAACTATTTCCAACAGCAGGTCAAGAACTTGTAAAAATGCGTGTGACAAGAGCGACCCTCAGAGAAGGTGGGACTTGGTGTGCAACCCTCTGCCTGCCCATATTCCAGTTTGGAGAGGACTGGAATAGGGAGCTATAAAAGCCAAGTTCCAGATCCTTCAGGAGACAAATGCACATTTATTTAAGTACTTAGGCAAGGACAAAGAGAAAAAAAAAAACCCATGGAAGACCATGCACATCTCCATGGCATCTCTGACTCTTGCATCAATTGTAGAGCCCTCCAATGGTTTCCAAAGCCAGATTTTCATTCCCTGACTGACAGCAGTGCTGGTTTAACTGAAAATACTCTTCAGCTACCCAGTGTACACAGGCATGCAGCCTGGGAAAGTGCAGCTAAGACAGTGAATGTCTGTCAGAGGCCAGAAGAGCTTTAACTACAGGCTTCCCTAACTGTTGCCTCTGGATTTTGCTTCTCCTTGCAAAATGAGGACATGAAAATCCTTAAGTGTCTCCTGGCAGGATGATTGCTGTGAAGTGTCTTGGGGCTGCTGTGAAGGGCAAAAATCAATGTGACTCAGAGGCTGCAGGACCTTGTCCTGCAAATAATGCTGCTGGGAGCAGGAGGGGAAGGTTCAGACTGAGGTGCTGGTGGGTCCTGGAGTGATGCAGTTCAGTTTGGGAATGAGGAATGCAGAGGTTGGTAGTGGCAAAGATCAATGAATGCATTGTCAAACAGGAGCTGATCCGTAAAACAAACTGCTGCCGCTCAGCAGACAGGTTGTGCTGGGACCTCCCGAAGAGACAGTGAAGAATGGAGCCAGATATCTGACTGGTCTGACTTATGAATGACAAGTGCCTCGACCCTCTTGCTTTGGCCACAGGGTGCTGGTGGATCAGAGAACCCTCTGATGGCCATGGTGGAGCTGCATTGGTTTATACTGGTTAAGATCCAGAGTCCCCAGCAGGAGTAAATACAGAAGCTGATTTCTACTCTAGCTGTCTGGGAAAAAAAATTTGGAAAACTGTTTTAAATCAACTCAGATCAATAAAATAAACAAAACAGAAGAATGAAGAAGAGGAGTGGGACATGCGAGAGAAGACCTTCCACAGGCTCTTGTATGAGTCCTGCCACGTGGGAATGAGGACTTGCAGGAGAAGAGTGCCCAATGGCTGAGGTATCCATCAAAGACTGCTGCAGTTCAGCTGTGATGAAGTTTTGCATAAGTGCATGAAGGAGTTTGAAGGAGGCCCCTGTGTGCCAGAGGCTTGCAGACTTTCTGAACTGACGGTACCAGGCTCAGTCCTGCAGGGTACAGAGGAAAGGGTTAATGCCTCCCAGGACTCAGTTGTGTTGGGAATGAAACAGAAAATCTGAAAGCAGGTCAGTACCTCAGCTGCTTCTGAATTCTCATTAATTTGCATTCCCTTCTCATTTATTAATGGTCTGACTCACACTATATTTGCTTTCCCTTTGCTGCAATTTGCAAAATTCCTTCTTATTCCCAGTAGCCTTCTTGGCAGTGTTATTTTTCTCTGTTTTTCCCTGGCCTTTATCATTTCCTTGCAGGTCTTAGCTGAGTTTGCATATTCTTGTTCAGTTCCCCTGACTATTTCTTTTCAGCCTTTTTTTTAATCTTCAGGCCTCTTAAAGCATCTCTTGGGGCTATATCAGTGTGTCTGTGAGCAGCTGGGATTATCCTGCCACCCATCATGCCCCTGAAGGGGATTTTAAGAGCTCCCTTGGCTCTCCATTCCCTTTTTTGTTCCAGTTCCATGTGAGGACTCAGATGGTCTTCCAAAGGCTTGGAGGCTTCAAGCTCCAGGGGTTTGGAGAAACCTGGGTTTTTCAGATGGGAACCACAGTCCTGAACAGCCAGTGGGTGCTGTGGAGATGCTGCTGTTCTGCACTGCTGTCTGCTCCTGAATGCTCCATGGGCTGGCTGTGGCCCTGGACAGGCTGGTTTCCTCTCCTGTGCTCTGCCCAACACTGACCATCTCAAGGGTCAGGTGGTTCCCAGCCTCCTCCCAAGGCAGCGAGGGGCAAGAACCAATCTCTGCTCTCTGATGCCCAGAGACAGGGAACGGTATGAACTTGGGTCAGGGCAGATTTAGGCTGGATGTTAAGAAAAAAATTCTTCCCCCAGAGGGTGGTGGAGCACTGAACAGGTTCCCCAGGGAATGGGCAAGGCCTCAAGGCCGCCAGAGCTCCAGGAGTGTTTGGACGCTGCTCATCTACCTCAGTCCAAGCCTCAGCAGTCACACAGAGAGCAGGATCTGACTTTGTCAGCCCGTTGGTAAGGCTCTGTTTGGCTGTGTGAGCCCACCATGAGGGCCTGTGGCAGGATGAACCTTTGGGGGCTCTACAGGTTTGTCGTCCCAGAAGCTGGAGAGCATGGCATGCTTGGTGGGTGTTCCCTGTCTGGGGAGGTGAGAGGGGTGTTTCTGTAGGTGCCAGCCTTGCAAGGCTTCCTGAGTGCTCTCCCTCATACTTGCCCAAATTCACCCACAAGAGGGAGGCAGTGGCTTGTGGTGGCAGCTGCCACTGGTGTGGGGGTCCTGGGTGGTCGTGGGGGCCCAGACACAAAGCCTGGGCTGTGTCATGGCCTGTGAGCTGCATGGGAGCCATGTGCACCCTGCACCACACACCTGAATCACTGGAACCCAGGGATGGAATGGGATGGGATGGGATGGGATGGGATGGGATGGGATGGGATGGGATGGGATGGGATGGGATGGGATGAGATGGCTGAGGTACATTCATGGCACATCTTGTCCTGCAAGGGAACAGCCAAGGGATAGCATGGTCCTGCCTTGATGGCATTTATTTGTGTCGATAAGTGGAAAGATGTTGGTGAAAGATATTTTTGACCTGAGTGAGATTTCTGTCCTCTGCTAGGGCTGGGAGAGACATATGATGGTGCTGTGCCTGTTAGCAGAACGCTGCTCCTTCCCTGTGACATGTGTGGTCCTGTTGCTAGCAGAAGGTGGAGCTGGTGGGTACTGTCCATGGCAACCCTCTTCCCTTCCCCTTTGTCCAGAAAGAGTGTGGAGTCTCTCTCACTGGAGATATTCCCGAACCATCTGAACACAATCTTCTTCCCATGTGCTCTGGGATGACACTGCTGAGGCAGGGAGGTGGGACTCCATGATCCCACTGTGGTCTCTTTCAACCTGACCCAACCTGCGATTATCTCTCCCAGCCTTCAAATCTTTCCAAACAATCTGCCTACTCTGGAGCGAAGGGGGCCGAAGGGAAAGGCTGAGAGACTCCTTTGTGCATGTACCAAGCTCATCCTTACAACTGATGCTGTTCCATGCACATGTGGAAGGCAGAAGAGTCCTGTAGGTGTAGAAACTCTGCTCCACAGTCATGGGTCCAAGACAACAGCTCTGTTTCCAAATATTCCTTGGAGCCAGCTCCAGGCAAACAGGCTTCAGTGACAGCTTTGCCCTCATGAAACTTGCCAAGATTGAGGGCCTGTTGGGGTAGTGTGGTTACCTCTGTTCAACCCAGGTGGATCATCCTTTGTTCCAATATCAAAATAACAGGTTCACCACACAAAATTTACTCAAATGCTGTCTGGAAAATTTCAAATGTAAGCAAGCCCCTTTGGGAAGTTCGAGAGAAATTCATAGCAGCCAGGGATTTTTGTCCCAGATCCTGAATCTTTCTATTGCTCAGAGGAACCCAGGCTCTCTGGGCTGGACGCACACAGCTGTGATGTTTTCCTGGCTACCACAGACAGAGCCCAAGCTTGAAGCTGCTGTCAGATGGACCATCCCAGACTGTGCCTCCCAGCAGGCAGTGGGCTCTGGGGTCACCCATGCCAAATAAGCAGTTCATTCTTCCATGCAAAGTGGCCTCACTCTAGCAAGGGCATGGAGACTTCTTGCCATGGAGAACTGTGACTCCAACAAAGGCTTCTTTTCTCTGAACCGCCACACAATTGTTGGAGTTAAATAAATCTGTCAAGCACAAAGCAAACTGTGTTAAATAGCGTCCTCTCCCACTCCAGCAGGATAATAGCTAGGCACTTTGGAAAGTTTTTAAAAGCCATTTTTCATTCGCTCGTATTCACTCTTCCCTCCTGTTGCATCCTCATTGCTCTCACTCATTCAGGGGCTTGCACAGGGACCTGAGTTTTTAACAGGAACAAAAAAGCATAAGGAGAATAAACCCAGTGTTAAAATTCATTCAGAGCTTCTATTATTTGGGACCAAAAAGGGCAGGTCCCTTGCAGGTCACTTTTAAATGTGTCTGTCTAGAGGGAAAGAGATTCAAAGTGCATTTATCATCCTTTTTTGTCGTCCACAGCAACAGGGATTTTTTCCTGCTTTGTGTTGTGGTGATTGGTACAAATAGGACTGGGCTCAGCTGCTGGGTGGGGAAGGAGGGCTCTCCTTGGCCTCACACATCAGAACAGCACATACTGCTGTCACAGATTGGTGCTGGCATGCAAGGTGGGAGGGCCTGAGATGAGCTGTCCCAAAACTCACCTGGGCTGTGGGACACCAAAACCTGGGCAGGGGTGGCAGCAGCCAGCTGGAGCTCTTATGCATAGTAATTCACCAAAAATGGGGTTTCAACAGGAACAAAAGGAGCTGTAAGTTCAGGTTTCAGTCATTCGGAAGTATTTGAGAGTGTCAGCACAGTCCTGGTAGATGTTTTCAAGGTAACATGTATAATTTCAGAAGTGCTGGAGTATTTTATTGGACAGCCTTGAAATGAAACTCGTTTCCTATTTTCATAGGGCATTTTTATTTAAAGACTGACCCAAAGCAGGAGAACATGATGCTAAACAAAAACATTGGATGTCCAAAAGGAAAGGGTTCGTTTTGGGTCAAGGGAACAAATTACTCCAGAGAAACCTCTTTTGATGGTTGTGATCCCTGGGCTTGGTCCTTAGCCTCAGGGAGCCTGACCCAAATTTAGGCTGAACTTGGGCAAAAGCAACTGATGCAGAAGATGAGCAGAGTCACGGCCAACTTCAGGACTGGACAGCTGATGAGAAAAGGGAGAGAGCATGGATGGGGGAGAGGAAAAGGGAGGGCAGCATGTGGGTGATGGCAGAGGACAAGAAGGAGAAGTGGAAGAGGCAGAGCTTCTGCTTAACTTCCAGTGGTGCAAGGGAGGACATGGTGGGAGAGCAAAAGGCAAACTGAGGCATGAGCTGGAAGGAGAGATGGGTGCTTTAGCATTCCCTCACTATTGCCACTGGGGGTTTTGCTGGAAAGAAGACCCTGTAGCCCATCCAGGGGTGAGGTCTGTGAGGCTGGTTCAGCTTTACTGGGGTTCAGGATGGGACATCAGTGTTGGACAAACTGTGGAGGGAGCAGCCAGACTGAATGACCCAGTGGCTGTGTCCCTGGTGAGTTGTTGAGACAGGCAGGATCTGTCTGTCCACTGGGACAGAGAAGGAGTCATGGAGTGGTGTCTTCCTATAGTTCAACATTTCCAAGTCTTCATACCCCTGCACATTTCAGGACACTGATGTAGGAGGGGATCTCTCTCTGGCATATCTGGCTGGTGCCTGTTTAGCCTTCTCTTCTCTCACCCCATTAAATACAATCTGGATTGTGTCTCGCTCCCCTTCCAGCGCTGGTGTCCCTTCCCATGCTGAGCAGCGAGGCCAACGCTGTCATCTATCAGTCAACATCTATCAGTATTCCCTTAGCTCCAGATCCTGCCTGCTGCCGTTTAGGTCCCCCCATCTCTTTCCAAACAGGTGGCTTTGAATTAATGAGGTCTAGGGATAGTTAGAGTGTTATAAATATCTTCTGAGATGATGAATTTTAATCAGGAGTCCCTAATGAGCACAAGATGAAGTCAGGAATGAGAATGATGGTCCTCCAATGGATCTTCATTAACAATTCAAATGACTAAGGTCTTAATTAAAGGGCTTGTGATTTAGCTGAGGGATTACAGATTGCCCAGGGGGAGAAATCAAAGACTTCAACCCCCTTTTTTTTTTACAGAAGGCAACGAGCTTTTAAATTACATTTTTTTTTAAGGAAAAAAAATAACAAGGCCTTGTTGTTTTATCTGGCTGCTTTGTTAATTTAAATGATGGTCAGACCTTGAAGTGTGCAACCTTTGCCTGACACCCCCTACCCCCATCCCCTGCAAGTACCCACATTGCTCCTGTCACTGCCTCACCTCCACATCCCACTGAACGCTGACCCTTGGACACAGACAGCATATGGGTATCCATGTTCCTGTTGGGGAATGCTCCAGGGTTCCCTGATCCCAGGGAAATACCTGTAGGAAGACAGTCAGATGAGCCCAATCTCCCATCAGCTTTATGACTCTCCCTCTTTGGTTAGTTTCTGGGTTGAAATGTGTTTTTCTAGAGAAAAATGATGCAAATATTCAGACTGTGTTTGTGGAAAGTTTCAGGATATAGAAAACCAAAGGGATTTTTACACTTGTAATGTGTTTTCACGATCTATTTCAGGCCCATTGCCCATGGCACACAAGGCTTCAGGCAGCAGGTTTCCCTCCTAGGGAAGCCTGCAGCAGCTAACCCAGCAGTTGTCCCTTCCTAGGACAGAGCCACCCTCTTGTCTCTGCTCCCATTAAATATCAGCACAGTCCCCTTGGAGTGATGAATGTGGTCCTGTTGAGGTGCTGATCCTGTAGAAAGGTCTGGTCCTTCCCTGGAGGTCCAGACGTAGTTATCAGCTCTTGTCCTCTGGGAATCCAGTGATAGTGCTCCCATGGTGTTCCATGCCTCAGATTATATACAGATAGGAATGTTCTGTTCCTCCCCCAGGGCATCTCACAGGGGGATGATAGAATTCCACGAGTCGTTCTAGGAGATCTTGATGGACTATTATGGGAGATGGCTCCTCCCAGAGTGGTTGCTGCTTCCCAGGAGGGAATTATCAGGGCTGAATTATCATGGAGAAGGTAAGAACACTGCTCCACCCATTTTAACAGCTCATGTAGATGCTAGTGGCATAGGCACTTTTGCTTACACCTTACATTATAACCCAAGACACACCAACACAGCACCTCATCCAGGCAGTGGCTCTCCTGAGTTTGGGTTACTGGGTGTTAGGGTGACACCTGCAAGCAGGTGATGCCAATGCCCCAGAGTGACCCCTGCTAATGCCAGGGCCTGCCCGTGGCTGCTGTATCTGTCACATCCTGGGCATTCAGGCAGGGAGGGGGTGCTCAGAGGTGGTTTCTTGAGAGACCCCCCCCCCAGGGAAGAGGAGCGGTTTCAGACCATGGAGCAAAGATGAGTGCTCAGACCTCCTGATCCAGTGCTCCTTTCCAAGAAGGTGTGGCACAGAGAGGGAGAGAGATGGGGGATGTTGCAGAGGGGTGGGTGGAAAGACATGCCCAGTTACAGTGGAAGCGCCTCCAAAATGTGGGGCTGGGGCTGACTCCTGGCTCTAAAGAGGTTCACGAGCAGGTTTCACTTGGAGGCAAGGACAGTCCCATGCTGTACTTCATGCAAGATGTATCTCCATTCCTGTCAGCTCCTGAATCTCTGCTGCTCCCCCAGAAAGAAGCTGAAGCAGGGCTCCCTGCAGAGGTAGTTTGAGAAATCTGACTGAAGAACCATTCATTTAGGAAGAGCAGAAAGACTAGAGATGGAATTCCTGGTGAGTTGTGCCTGGAGGAACAGCCTCTGTAGGGATCCTTTGCTGGTTAAGATCTGAACTTCCCCATGCAGCCCGCAGGCATGTGTGAAGGAAGATCTTCCACCCTCCTCCCAAAAATATCTCAGGACTGTCAACCCAGAAGCTGCACTAGATATTTGGAGACAAAGTTGGACGTGATTTTAGAGGGCTGAATGAGATACACAGAGGCACATAGTGCTATCCCATCACCTCTGCTGCCTTAGGAAAATGGATGGATGCACTTGGAAAGTGAAGCAGGAGTGCTTTCCAAAGGGGCTGACCTGGCTGAGTGCAGTCTGCTTGGGAGCTATGAAAAAAGGCAATATAAAACCTGCAAAAGCCCTTGAAGTGACCTGCTGAGTGCCACGCTGTGCTCCAGGTTGGAGAGCTGGTAGCTCCAGTGAGGAGATGAAGCCAAGAGCACAGGGCATGCTTACCTTGGGGCGGCCACTGGGGAGCCCAGCCTGCCCCTATGGACACGGAGCCTCCTGGCTCAGCCACCCTGCACAGCACCCAGAGGTGACACCAGGAAAATGCCAGGTCCTGCATGGCTCCAGGTCTAATGATGAAGGGAGGGGATGCAGCAGGTCTGAGCCCTGGGGCTGGGCACCAGCCTGCAACAGGACATGGAGGATTTGGCCCTGTGTGAGAGGCGTGAGGATGAAGAAAAACTGCTTCATCTCTAACCCAAATGTACCACAACCCCAGCTTTAGAGATGCTGGAGGGAGAAGCTGACTTTTCTGTGGAGCTAAAGGACCATGAGTGACCCTCAAATTTTGTCCTTTGGGAGGGAGAATCAGCCTATGGGAAGAACAGCAAAAACCTTGTATGCTGACCCTAGTCTCCAGAGAGATGCTGGAGTTTCTGTGGAGCATTGGCAGCAGCTGGACAATGACATGTCTCAGATAACAAAGGTCTGGCAGAAGGGTCCTAACTCATCCCCTCATTGGAGACCACTGAGGTTTTGGGGGATTCAGATGCTTCCCCTGCAGCAGAACAGGTGGGAAGGGCACACAACAGTTTTTGTTCTGCAAAAGATGTGGTGGTGTTTGCAGGGGACCCAGAATGAGGGAAAAGACGAGAATCTTGACTCCATGTTTCAGAAGGCTGATTTATTATTTTATTATATATATTATATTACAAGAAAATGATATATTAAAATTATACTAAAAGAATAGAAGAAAGGATTTCATCAGAAGGCTTGAAAGGAATAGAAAGGAATGATAATATAATCTTGTGACTGACCAGACAGTCTGAGCCAGCTGACTGTGACTGGCCATTAATTAAAAACAACCACATGAGACTAATCAAAGATTCACCTGTTGCATACAACAGCAGCAGATAACTATTGTTTACATTTCGTTTCTGAGGCCTCTCAGCTTCTCAGGAGAAAAAGATCATAACAAAAGGATTTTTCATAAAATATGTCTGTGACACAAAAGAGGCAGAGGTTTCCCATCTCGTCCCATGTGGTTGCTGGGACAGTCATTATCTCAAGATCAGGGCTGGTTTTACTGTGCAAAAAGCCCTGGAAATCTAGGGGCTGGCGGGTATGGGAGGAGTTTCCCAGGGATACAGCAGGAAGGAGGTGAATGGGACTGATGAAAGGATGGAGGAGAAGCATTGGCCCCTGCCAGCTGCAGAAAGCTGATGATTTTATCACCCTCTGTGTGGCAGGTATTATCAAAAGTCAAGGAGACTGGCCTTGTCCCAGAAAGCCTGCAGATGAGGATGAGAGAATGGCAAGCACTGGGATCTGGCATTAGTCAATACTAATAGGGATGTTAATGACTTTTAAGGGAATCACCTCTGTTTTTTCCTCCTCTTGCTCATCTGTTCAAGGCTTGGTGCCCTTGTGAGATCCTTGGAAGGGGCAGCAATCTCCTGCACGAAGGGGAAAGCTGTCTGTGTGGGGTTTGTGGACATAGTCCTTGTGGGCACCCTTGATGGGCAACAGGAAATATTTGCAAACATGGTGTGAGTCCTAGAAGATGACACCAGACAAGGTGACCCAGCTTGGGACCCGGAAAGTGGATGCTGCGAACAACCCCGACCCATCTCCAAGTTTTTCTGTAGATGAGCCCTGTGCTCATCAGAGCTCCTCTAAAGACAGTCCCATGCATTCGGTGTGATGTTTCCCCCAGTGCACCCCCAGGATGGTGCAGAGGTGCCCCCACTCACCTGCAACGACCCCATTGCCATCCCCACAGCCTGAGGTGCAAGGGTGACTTCACTGGCGGCAGCTGCAGGTCTGGCTGGGACTTACACCTATCACTCTGTAACTTCTGACAGAGGCTGGATTTGCTGAAATGTTCACTGGATTTTTTCCA